>NC_070610.1:44665000-45012500 GCF_027172205.1 Podarcis raffonei
GTTTTTTACCATTAGTTTCATTTTTTCTTTATTCAAAGCAAAACCTGATACCCTTCCAAAGTTTTCCATTTTTTCTAGAGCCTTTGCTATGCTTTCCTTTGGATTTTCCACCATTAAAACTAAATCATCTGCAAATGCCCTTATTTTGTATATTTTCTCTCCTAGGGATATTCCATTTATTTCTTGATCCAATCTGATTTCTTGATTTAATATTTCCAAAACCAAAATGAATAACAAAGGTGAAAGTGGGCACCCTTGTCTGGTGCCCTTCTGTATTTTAAAATAATCAGTCATGTCATTATTTATTATTATATTTGCTTCTTGTTGTTCATAAATTGCTTTTAACCCTTTTGTGATTTGGTCTCCCATGTCCATCTGGTCTAATAATATTTTTAGAAATTTCCATGATACTTTGTCAAATGCCTTTTCCGCGTCCACAAAAACAAAGGCTACCGTCTTACTTGGTTTCATGTCTAAATACTCGATCATATCAATCACTATTCTTATATTGTCACTCATTTTCCTGCCCGGCAAGAACCCTGCCTGCTCTTTATTTATACAATCCTGCAAAACTGTCTTTAATCTTGTTGCCAATATTTGTGCATAGATCTTGTAATCATTATTTAGTAATGATATTGGTCTATAATTGGTTATAAACTCTTTATTTAGTCCTTGTTTTGGGATTACTACTATGTGCGCCTGTTTCCAGGTGTTGGGAATCTTCCCGTCTTCTAATATTCTATTTAAGAGTGTCTTCATAGGTGATAATAGTGGTTCCTCTAATTTTTTCTAATGTATTGCGGTAAGACCATCTGGGCCTGGGGATTTTCCCAGTTTCATCTTAATTATCGCTTGATGAAGCTCTGTCGTGGTTATTGGGGAGTTTAGCTCTTGAATCTTTTATTTCTTAATTTTAGGTATATCCTTTCCACATAAATACTCTTTTATTTCAACCTCTGTCTCATTTCCTGCTTTATATAGCTTATTATAATATTTTGTAAAACACTTTTTAATTTCCTCAGGGTTATCTAAAGTTCTCCCCTCTTCCACTATTTTATCAATCAGTTTTTCCTTTTGTCTCTTTTTCAGTTGCCAGGCTAGCATCTTTCCGGGTTTATTTGCAAATTCGAACAACCTTTGTTTCATCCATTTAATATTGTTCTCAATTTCACTATTTAATATTGCTGAAGCCTGGGTTTGTAATATTTTTAGTTTTTGGTTTATTAATTCATTTTTTGGTTCTTCCAGGGAAAACTGGCTCCCAGCACTGTTCTGAGGAACAGAAAGGAAATGCTTTCTCTAAAGTGAATTCTTCAGCTCTTTGTAGGGCTGAAAAACAGCTAGCACTAGAGCACCATCTAGTTTCTAGCAAGAAATACTGGCTCTACACAAGCTGCATGCACTGCCATATTTGACTACAGGGATTGAATAGGGTTGTGTGAGCAGCAAGCAGATATTTTGGAGGCATCAGCACTTTGTTTCAAAGCCTTTAACATTTGGATCTTAACTCGTAGTAAAGTACCCTGTGACTACTGGAAACTCGGAGGGCTTTTGATCTAGGGGAAAATTTTAGAACCTGGCTCCAAGCTATATATTTAAAACAAGCCTGAAACTTTGCATTAATGTGGTCACCTCAAAATCTATTTTCTTTCCAAAGGAACAGAGGCAAATGATCATGATATAATGGTTATCTGGTGTGTTCGGTTCCTGCTATACATTTCTTGTCAATTTCTTGTAGATATAAACAAACAGATAAAAATAACAGTGGTGATGATGATGATGATGATGATGATACCGTGTGACATTCATTTTTATACTATGCATCAGAGTTTGTTCCTTCAATAACTGACTTGCTGCAGTATTGTAAGTGCTCAGCCCCTTTCAGGATCTGGCCTAATATTACATGATAAGTAATAATCCCTGGACTGATCAGTGACTTTGCCCACCAGCTGAACTACAAAGACAATCCAGGACTATTTATAAAAGTAACTGATAACAGAGAGACACTACCAGTGTCAAAAGCAGCTGTAAAATAGAGGGCTAAACAAAGCCCAGTTAATAGAACAATTCAACTGTTAAATAGAATTCCAGTGATACTACACAAAAATAAAGCACCCCATTAAATTATTTAGATGCACCAATTAAGAGGTTGCGGTCATTTTTAAAAATGTGCTAGCCCTCATTTGTCACAATCAAAGGGCCATATCCAATGTTGCAGCTCTGATGGCCCAGCAGACTCACACAATGGAGCTTCCTCCTTCTTTCCTGTCCTGTCTGGTCTGCTGCACACCCTGAAAATCAGCTCCTGGAGGCTGAGGGATCATCTGGAGCAGATTTTGGGGAGTGCACAGGAGGAAAGGAAACAGAATCCCATTGTGCCAGCAGTTCTAAGCTATTCAGTCCTAAAAAATAGGAAATTAAACTTAAATGTAAGAAAACAATTGTTTCCTGTCACATACATGACTCTTCCTGACTCCCTTATTTATTTACCTGGACATTTTAGTGATGGTTTGCTCTTAGATCTTCAATCTCAAGCAGTGGTGGTGAACCTGTGATCCTCAACATATTGTTGACCTATAACAACCATCAGCTTCATGAACGGAGGTGGGGGGGATGTTTAGTTTGGTCTAACAACATCTGGAGGACCAAGGGGTCATCGTTCCTAATCTCAAGGCATTTGTTCTTTTCATTCTGATTTTCATCCTGTGGCTAAGTGAGCCTATTTTAGGTGCAGTTTTGGTTGCAGCAGCTTCCATGTGTGTGAGAACTGGATCTACCCCTCCCCTTTTACCCATCTAATTTAACACAAACTCTTGGCCTGAAGTACATGTCAGTTGAATTGTAGGAGATATTGGCTGAACTGTTTAACTTGGCATCCATCTCAAGGCAAAGTGGAACATTCTGCTTGATCACTTCCCTAAAGCAATACTCCAAATTTAGACTGGAATGTTTTTCTTTGCTTTTGCTGCACGTTTTTTTTTTAATTCAAAACTCTGTAGAATTTTAAAGATACGCTTTTTTCCTTTTTAAAAAACAAACAGCCTGTCTTTGAAACACCATCGTTAGTTGGTTTTGATGCACATAAATATACCCCCCTCCAAATATTAAAACATCTCAAAAGGAAGAGATCAGTTCTCAAATTCATCATCCCAAGCTATTCATACACTTCACGCTAGATATGTCAAAAAGATGAATGGCTTGGCCCAACATACCCCCTGCCCTAGACCACTCCCAGGAAGAAGGTTGGCATGTGCTGGGGAAATCATTCAAGCTGAAGGATTATCGGAGGTGCGGTGCATTAAATTCTAAGGACTAGTACAGGCTTCCTCAACCTTGGCCCTCCAGATGTTGTGAGACTACAATTCCCATCATCCCTGACCACTGGTCCTGCTAGCTAGGGATCATGGGAGTTGTAAGCCAAAAACAACTGGAGGGCCCAGTTTGAGGAAGCCTGAACTTGAAGCTTGATGTTGACGCAGACAGGGAGAACAAGTACAGAAAATCTAGCAGGGTGAGTTCCTCATTATATTGGGATATTTGCATTTTTTTTTCCTTTTTACCATAAGCTTGTGGTTGAGAGAACATGGTAAACTTAAGCAGAGCTTTGCATATGGAGCCATTCACACTAGTAGTTTTCCACCTTGAACTGCCATTATGTGGTTGTGTTTTTCCCTAGATCAGGTTAATGCCTTTCTTACCTACAATAAAACAAGTAAGACTATCCTGGTTATTTTGTTATTTTGCTTTGAAAAACAAGGCCAACTATAAAATACAGGAAGCAAGTTTTCAAATTATACAGAACTCTTCCTCAGGCGTAGGTGTCAAGTGCCAAAAGAAAAGAGCAACAAGTTTGATTTTAGAACAGGATGTTCCCTTGTAAATTAGATGTTCACTTTTAGCAAGAAATGTTCAATCCTAGGTTTGTTGACCAGTTCTGGGCAAAAATGAACATTTGTGGACCTTATGTTGATTTAAACTCAGAAGAGAGGTGTGCCAAGGAATTAAAATGGTACCGTTTCAGCTGTAGCAGATTTAACGAACTGCGGAGCCTTTATTAAAAACACACACACCTTAGTATTCATTAAGAGTCAAGAGGAGTTAATGGAGGTTCAAAGTAAACAAAGATATTATTCTTTCTGTCCACTGCTATTCTTTAGCACTGGTGAATACAGGGCAGGTTTTATCAAACATTCCACACTGAAGGTACTGAATGAGACACAGAAGTCAGGGGCAGCAACTAAGGAGAACATATGTGAGAGGCAACAGCGGATTAAGGTGAAAACACACCAAAATATGGGTGTTGTCCTTGTTTCTTAAAAGGACTCGTAGCAGCTTGGATGTATCTGATCCAGATTAAACCTTTTGATTTTGCGCCTTAGTGTATCAGCTTGGCTTTTGGTGGGTGGAGGGTGGTATCCTGGTGCTTTGATTACCAGCTCCCATGGCTAATTATTTACATATTTATGGTAAAGCTATGCAGCTTTTCTACCAGAAAGGAACTCACCTTTAAGAGGATCTGAAAGCTAAGATTCAATGAACAGAAAAAAGGGATTCCATTCTTATTTGAAATTTCTGTAGTGGTACCTTGGGTTACAGACGCTTCAGGTAACAGACTCCGCTAACCCAGGAATAGTACCGCGGGTTAAGAACTTTGCTTCAGGATGAGAACAGAAATCGTGCGGCAGCGGCAGTGGGAGGCCCCATTAGCTAAAGTAGTACTTCAGGTTAAGAACAGTTTCAGGTTAAGAATGGACCTCCGGAACAAATTAAGTTCTTAACCTGAGGTACCACTGTACTAGGAAGAAGAATCTTCCAGTTAGCTGCTTGCCCAACGTAAGCAACATTCACTCTTCATGAGCAATTCAGCACACAAGTGTATGCTGGTAAGGTTTTCAAAAAAATAATATTTGAACTTAACAGTTTAAAAATAGATTTGGATTTGATCAGCAAGGCTTCACTACAAAGGTTATAGAGGGATTCATGGAATGCTTCAGGAAAGCTGTACAGGCTAGCCCCACCCTCTGATGTGACCAGTGGCCATCCATGCATGGGAAGGGGGTGCTACATAAATACTGAAGTATGTATATACACAGAGAGCCTCCGCAGAAGTGCATGGGGAAAGGGGCTGCTGCTTTCCTTGCGCCACACGGGGGGGGGGGGCAAAGTCTACCTTACATGGGTGCCTTTTCAGGAGGCACAAGGAGCTACAGTGGAAATGGGAGGGTTGGAAAACTCCTTAGGATCCCATTGTATTCAAATATTGAGAGGCTAAATATGGTAGCTCTTCCCCAAGCCCTTAAAACAAGTAGCCACACACAGAGGAAAGCTGCTTTCTTTTTCTTAATTCAATTTATATACTGTCCTTTATCCACTAAAAATATAATTTGTATAACATAATAAAAATAAATTTAAAAGTAAAAAAATTAAATTATAAATCAATAACAGAAAAAATCCTAAGCGCCCCCCCCCCATTTTTTGCCTACTGACAAAACTAGTGCAATAATTTCAAAACTCTACACTTCTACATGTAGAGATAAACCGCTGCACAGCCCTTTTATTAATTTGTATACGGTGGTTGTTTGTCCTCAAATGCTGCAACATGCACCAACGACACTGCATTCTCTCCTTCTGTATTCTGGGACTGATTACAGAAAACTGGAGACTAATGCACAAGGAAGCACATGTACACTTTGTAGGATCAGGTGGACATGCTATGAGTTTAGGACACTGGACTTCTGCTGGTGGGTCCCAAAAGCTGGCTTGAGCCTAAGTAGCTTGCAAAAGGAGAGCAATTAGGATTCAGATGGGTCAAAGTGGGCTTTGTGGGGGAAGCAGGAGGGGCACCAAGCAGAGGGCATCTTTAGGACAAAAACCTGCAAGTGGCCCCATATTATGCACTGGGGTCAATAGTAATCTCAGGGCTAATGATTTGCACCTCAGAACACAGTTGCTACATCCATCTAAGGACATTGTAGAACTGGACAAGCTTAAAAGTGCTTTCCTTTTAAAAAGTAGTGCCTGTTTTCATACAACAGCTCCTGCAACATAATATTGATGCTGGCTCAACACCATTTAAATTCAAGACCATGGGTAGGTAAACTAAGGCCCACGGGCCGGATCTGGACCAATCGCCTTCTAAATCCGGCCCACGGACGGTCCGGGAATCAGCGCGTTTTTACAAGAGCAGAATGTGTCCTTTTATTTAATATGCATCTCTGGGTTATTTGTGGGGCATAGGAATTTGTTCATTTGCCCCCCCCCATATAGTCCGCCCCCCACAAGGTCTGAGGGACAGTGGACTGGCCACCTGCTGAAAAAGTTTACTGACTCCTGTTCAAGACTACTGCAAGTTTAAAATGTTATTTTCTGGTACCCGCAGTTAGTTTTGTGAGCTCTCTCTTAATGTGATGTCAGCTTAAGAGCTGCAAGAAACTTTTAAAGATGCTATTCTTTTTGCCAGTGGTGTTTTTGTATTTTCAGGATATAGATTTCTGGCCATGGAAAATGCGTATAATACAAGCGCCAGCAGAGGAAAAGACTCCAAGGGAAGAACACTGAAACCTCTTTCACGATGCCAGTACTGTCAGCTGACCATAGAATCTGCCAAAAGGTAAAAACGGAACATAAATCTGCATGCATTTCATGACCAGCTCCATATGGCAGAAGTTAATTCTCACTTAATTGGCACCTTAAAAAAATCACCTGCATTTTTAGCCTTTTACTCAGGTTCTAAAAGTATATTATCTAGCTTCAACAACAGTGAAATTGAGAGCTTTCCAAGGGCACCCCGTTAGCCATTGTGGGAAAGGGGATGCTAAAAGTAGATAGATCTTTGTTCTAATCCAGCAGCTCCTTATTCATTTATTTCCCACTGCTTATTCTCTATGGTGAATACAACTGGAGAATGCAGACTTGCAAAGAAAGGGTCAGGGCTCCTAAGCCTATAGGCTGCATGTTTTCAGATGGCAAACCACAAGACACAAGAGTTCTCACTCCTCACCAGTTTGGCCTAACCAAAAGCTCTCCTCTCTTGCTTATCCTTCTTGGCTGCAGCAGCACATGTACTACTGATGCACCAATCCTCTTTTAAGCAGAACAGTATTTTGGCTTAGATCCCAGGGTCTTAATTTAACCTCGTAGATGAAATATTTCCTGTTCCTTCTTCCCTCCTGCAGCCACTGTGCTTCCTTCCCAAGCATCTCTCTGGAGGACTGAGGGGCCTCTTCTGAACGTGGGTTGGGGGCACAGGGAAATGCTGGAGATGGGGGTGGGGGTGAAAGAGAATTATTATGTAAACTTCATTTAGTTTAGATCAAGCCCAGATTTGGAGTATCCCTGCCCTTCCCAGCAAGCCCCATCACATTGTTCTGAAGTCCTTCACCCCCAAACCCTCCAGAAAGGTTTGTGGGTCACAGATGGCTACAGAACAGGAAGTGTTTCCTCTATGAACTTCCTTAAGTTTACTTAACTTCGGATCAAAGCCTTTAATCATTAAAGCAAGGAAAACCACAAGACATGTCAATACACAGTTTTGCTGTAGTCTCTGAAAAATCCAACATCATTTAAAAAAGAATATGTCACTATATTGCCTTCTCACTCTTCTGTATGTAACATCCCCATAAATATCCTCATGATTCTGCCAGAGAAGGATGTATCTTCATTTTTTATATATATATATATATATATATATATATATATATATATATATATATATATACACACACACACACATACATACATACATAAATAAAATCATTCCCAAGTGGAGCTTTTTTGCCGACAGTGACCTCACTGCAGCAAGTGCAATCCTTCAACAACCCCCTTTTCTATTATTTGATATGACTACCCATCAGCAAAAATTCTCTAGGCAGCTTACAAACAATACAATATTAAAAATACAGTATTTTGTATTTTTACAAATAAGCATGTGTAGAATCAAACTACTATATTTACCTCACCTTTAAAATTTCTCTTACCAAGGTGCTCTAAACATTTCCTTTGAACTAATCCTATATGATTATATAAATAAGATTTGTAAAGAGTACTCCATGCAAAGCTCATTGGGTAGTTCTGATGGAGCACAGAGTGAATGCATAAGGAAAATCTAGCTGGAGGTGGTGGTCTTAGCCAAACATTTAAAACTTTGTTTTATATCCATCATGTTGGCTTTTCGAAAAGAGGGATAAATAAGAGGTTTCCTGCCACACACTAAATATCTAAAGTTCAAAGCATGAAAATGTCAGTTGCCGAAAATGTTTCATCTCAGCAATATGGATAAAGTTTCATTACCATCTTTTTTGTATCCCACAAAAGCAGTGATGTCAATATATTATATACAGAATAAAATGGAAGTCCATTTTGAACTGAAAATCACGAGCAACAAATGTTTTAGAACCATCAGACTTTACTTCTGGTGAAGCTAACACTTTCCAAAAACGTATTAAGTTCATATTAAACAAGAAATTAACATCTCATGTTCTACACTCTTCCGCAGCCTCAAAAGGTTTTGTACTTTGTTAAAGTACAAGGCACGTACAAAGTCTTTTCCTTCAAAACACAGCAGATGTACTCCCTGAAATAATTTTAAAATCCTCAAAACAATTAAAAATACTACAAACTTTGCATTTTTTTTTACTTAATTCCCGCCCCCTACAAGACCATGCACATTTGGAAAAATGATTTAACAAGCACATTAAAGTGACTTTTTAATATATGTACCTGTAATGCAAATATATTGAGTTTGAGTATTTCTTATCCTGGATTACATTGTTAGCACATTGGATTTTCATTTATTTTCAGGTTACCAACTCCAGAGCCTTTGAGGATTTATAGATTTATGGACAAATTAACCCCACCGCAAACACTGCTGGGGTTGAGTAACCATCTCTTTTTCAAAGAATAATTATTCTTTCATCAAGGGATTTGGGATTACATATTGCAAGTGCTTTTTACTAGTTCATCTAGTGTCATAAAAATCTTCTAACTCCTCTTTTGGAAGAATATCTTTCCATAAAAACAAGTGAATTTAAGAGGTAGATTTCTCCATGATGCACTTATTTATTTCAAATAAAAAAAGAGAGTTCTCTTTAGAACAAAGATCACATCTTGAAAAAAAAGCTTAGTACATTATTTAATACAGTTCAGGAAGAACAGTCCTAAGCAGTATCAGGAGCTGTTTGGAAACCAATGCATTTGATGCTCTCTTCCTAGAACACTAGTCTGCCAAGAGTGCTAAATTCCCCTCCACCACCTCCGCCAGTTGGCCCACAGCTTCCTGGGGGGTCATTGTCATCAAATCCATTTGGCCGAAAGGAGCACGAAGCTGCAGCTGCTTGAAGGGCCTGTGTTCGAGCGCTAAGCTCCTGCTCCTGAAATAGACAAATAAACCTAGTTATGAACATTTAAGCTAATTTCAGAGTAAGGGGGGGGGGCACGGAAATTTACATTTGGCACAGCTACACCAGTTTTGTTCAGCAGTGCTGCAGAATGCTCAAGCAGAAACTCAAAAGCAGAAGCAAGTAACAGAAGCACCTGCTAACACTATGCAACAGAGATTATAATCATCATCAATTAATTAAATTTATATACTGCCCTTCATCCAAAGATCATGTGGTAGTTTACCATGTAAATAATTTAAGATTGTCCATAACTTAAATGCTTTAAGTGGCAGGCATCATTAAAGGAATGAAAGCTAAATCAATTGTTACTTTTGCCTCCCCAAAATTACTTTTTTAAAAATTGTGCCAATAGATTTTGCAGATGTTATGCAGTCATGTGCCTTGAAAAACAGAAGAGACATTTAACTGGGGCCACAGTACATTGCCTTGCATGCTAGAGGTCCCAGAATTAATCTCTGGCATCAACCAAGGGGATGCAGATAGCAGACCTGGGAAGACAAAGACAGACAGACACAAAGACACACACACACCTGGAGGGCTGCTACTCGGTATATACAAAAGCTGCTTCTTGTGAAACAGCCTAAGGACACCCAAAGCTATTTCAATTACATATTCAAACACTGCCTGACAAATTTAATTGCTACAAACTTTTTAAATGAACCCAAAGCTATCATTCTTACAATCCTAGCAAGATCATGAAAGCTGTAGAATGACTTCAAAAGATACAGGTTGCATAATTTCAGTTCTCTTGCACATACTGGCCTGGTGATTAAAGCCTCAATACAATTCCCAGGTGATGGTATTGCAATGACTGTTTCATGGTGTACACCACTGGTGTTCATTAAGCTACTAGGGGTTCTTAAGTTCATCAAGTACAAGTGTTACAGGAATTCTGTCTTTAGTAATCGTACTTGAGCAATGTTGAGTTTTGATGTTGCTTGAGGGAAAAACGAGCAGCTGAACCCAAATCTGCATTTACACCATAGGTTTCATCATAAAATTTGATAAGGCTGAAGCCAACTCCTTATCAGTGTAAACTTGCTCTTGCAACCATGTTTAGCCAAGAAAAAGTTGAAGGCATGCTAATATGAGACCTAGCATTTATCCCAAAAGGTTTTAGAAGGTTGCGGTGTGTGTCACAAAATAGCCAATCGTTTAAGGAATACATTTTAAAAAGGAATAAATTCCCTTCAAATACCCTCAAGAGTTCAAAAATCTCCCTATTAAGCTCCACTATAAAATGTTACCTGTGCAAAATGGGTTTTTGAACGACATTTATGCAAATCAACTGAGTAATTCTACAGTTATGAAATTAAATGAGTTAACTAAGCTGCACCTACAGATCAGAAACTATTTAATGCTGATACATCAAGGGTGGGGAGAATATGGCTCTTCAGATGTTGCTGGACTCTTAACTCCTATCCACCCCAGCCACCATGGTCAATAGTCAGGGTAAGGGAAGCTGCAGTACACCAGCACCTAAGGCCACAGATTCCCCATCCCTACGATACAGACTTCAGAAAGTTTAACAAAAATTATAGCTGTAACTTGTAAAGGATGAAGTGGTGCAGACTCTTTCCATGAAACACATTTGTTTGTTCCTTTCCTTTGTGCTTGTTTAGAAAATATTAAACCACATTTATTTTTGCATCACAACTGAGGTTACTTTGCATTGTTAAGATAGTCATACAGCAAATTGAATTGCCAGATATTCCAGCTTTTCTCAACTAAATAAAAATCAAGTTGCATTCTACAAAAATAATGTTTGGAAGCTTTTAAACGCCTCCTTACTTAATGAACAAAGATTCATCCATGAATTTTCAGTGAAAGCCATTCCCCCCCCCCCAATTCTTCACAGAAAACACCTGCAATGCAACTACATTGTTCTGTACAACGTATCATCAGAGCTACATGTCTGCAAAATATTCACACTGAATGTCACATAGCATTCTTGTGGAAAGTATAATAATAGCCTACACAACTGAAAGATCTACTAGGTAAAGGCTCAGTTCAGACATCACACTCAAACATGGCTAAGGAACCATAATAATGTTGGGTGAGATGTCTGAACTGGACAAGCCAGCTTACAAACTTGACAAGCCAGAAAACAATCTGAAGTGAGTTGCCAAACCATTGTGTGAAGAGATGTCAGCACTGTGCTCTTACCTCCAGAAGTGCTGCCCCATGTAGATGGAAGGGATCCAGCAGCTCAAAACCATGCAAAGTCTCTTGTATTTGTCTGCAAGCAACAGTCTTGGACTTATAACTATAGCTAGATGCCTGCATTAAGCTTTTTACAGTACAATCATATACATGTCCACTAAGAAGCAGTACGTCCCACTGAGTTCAATGGTGCTTACTACAATGTTAAGTGGGTATAGGATTACAGTCTTAAGCCAGCTGATCACATTAGCAATGTCTGCACCTTACCTGCAAATATAGCTTATTGTCTTTTGTAATGGCATCCATAAGATCTTTCTGCAGAGGGGGATCTCCATTGACCCAGAGCCCATTGGTTGATTTAGCGCTGAGTGTACTTGTACTGTTCTGTTTTTTGTAAACCAGCACATAAGCAGTGTCCTTGGGGAATCTGCTTGTAATTTTCTGGACTGACTGAAATGAGGTAAATGTCACTCGGCTATCATTAAATAAAAACCACTCCTTTGACACCTCATTTTCATCCAGTTCCTTTTCAGCAGCTGCAACGGGAGCCTCTCCAGCCATCAAGTTGCTTTGTGGATAAGCTAAAGCCAGACTTTGGGTTTGATCACAAGATCCTAATGAAGGCCCTGAACTGGCAACGTTTCGGGCATAAGAATAATAATGCCCACTTTCAGATGATATGCCAGAATGCACAACTACAGAACTGATAACATAAGGGACTAGTTGAGGGCAACACACTTCTTCAGCACCAGAAGGCTTGAGTTTTTTAGCTAGATTCTCACCAGTGTCAGAAAATTCAACACCCATAGACCACACACCCGATACAGGACTTAAGGGTGACGCAGTTCTTTTGACAGGTAACTCCAGAACAAGCGGCAAAGACACATTGTCTAAGATTTTGCGCCTAATGTGACATTTGGGGTCGTAGGAAAACCTTAGGAGAGTAAGAATGAGGTATTCTGGCTCCTCCACAATTTGCATAGTTTTTTCCGCATTCTGTAGAGAGGCACATTTTTCACAATAATATTTGTTATCCCCTTTAAGAACCTCGGGTGCCAGAAAATAATTCAGCAAGTCAGTAACTGAGGGAGTAGCTTCACTGACGTGTTTCCGCAAACTATCCCTGTTCTCAGCCTTGCATGGAAAAGGATCTTTAGTGTTTTCACAGTTTGAATCAGTGGGAGGGTCTTTTGAGGTCCCATCATTTGTGACCATTTCACAGCAATCGCCAATTGCTAAACCATCAGCTGCTGTTTCTGCCACAGGACTGAATGCCCTAGTGCTGACTTGTTCCATGCAGTCATCTTTTCCTTCAGATGAATTTTCTGTACTTGGTGGGTCAACGTTTTCTAAGAATACAGGAGGACAGAAAGCAAGTGAAAGATCTGTGAAGGCTTCTTCTTTGTAAGAAGTACTTTTGCAGTTCAAACAACATATGCTTGTTTGCAGTTTCCCTCGAAACATTTTCTCTATTAATGTTCTTTCCTCTCTGCAAGGTTGTTTGGTAATCAGCTGCGTTTTGCTGGACACTTCCTGGACGACAGACTCTTCATTCATATCTTCTGAAAGCTTTCCCAAAGAAAGGGCTTTCAGGGTCCTCTCTTCTTCATGCAGCCTAAAGAGGAGAAATCAAATGAGATTATTTATTTCTCTAACAATTTCTCTTCACTGATTAAAGCATCACTGTTTCAGTTTGTTTGTATGTATGTATGTATGTATGTATGTATGTATGTATATGTGTCTCTAAAGGACGCGGGTGGAGCTGTGGGTTAAACCACAGAGCCTAGGGCTTGCCGATCAGGAGGTCGGCGGTTTGAATCCCCGACGGGGTGAGCTCCCGTTGCTCGGTCCCTGCTCCTGCCAACCTAGCAGTTCGAAAGCACGTCTAAGTGCAAGTAGATAAATAGGTACTGCTCCAGCGGGAAGGTAAACGGCGTTTCCGTGCACTGCTCTGGTTTGCCAGAAGCGGCTTAGTCATGCTGGCCACATGACCCGAAAGCTGTACGCCGGCTCCCTCGGCCAATAAAGCGAGATGAGCGCCACAACCCCAGAGTCGGTCACAACTGGACCTAATGGTCAGGGGTCCCTTTACCTTACATGTGCCTCTCACATACAAATAACTGTTGGTACTAGCCTTGTGATTTACTTTTTACCCCTAATGGAACTTGATTAAGGAAGGAAACTGGAGAGTTATTTAGTATATTACATAAAAAAGTTTTCTGCATAAAAAAAAAATCGCTTGCAGGGATTCAAGAGTTTTCTAGAACAAACATAACTGCTGATTGTAAGTCAAGTTGAATGTCTTACTGGAAAAAAAAGGTTAGACTACAGATGTAAACACCAAGGGCATGCATGCATGTTGGAGTTAAGAAGGGTAGTCAGCCATTTTGGCTTTGCAAATGCATGCTAATTAAAGAGACCAAACAGAACCTAGATTCCCCACCCCTCCAAGAAGCAGTTCTCTACCACAGATATTCAGGGCCACATTCAATTAAACTAAGCAAGTCACCCTTGTGCAACAGGGTTGCTCCACCTCCTAACCAAGAGACCCTCCAGATCCATGTGGGGGGAGGGAGACAGGAGCAGTGTGTGACATTCTCCAGGCACATTTTGCATCTGGCTATTGACCCCTTGCTACCAAGTGAAGATGCCCAGGTGCCAGGATGGTGCCTGTCGTCTCCACCATCTGGAGGTGCATGCCTGGGGATCCTTGGCTCTTGACTGTTTTCCCACACTAGCAACACATCCTGCATAACGCTCTCTGTTATATTTTATCTGCACAATCAGAATTAAATTTCAAGAACTCAAATGACTTATTGAAAAATATGTTTGAGCCATTTGGCCCTAAAATGGCAACTAGGCATTCCATTTTGGTGACTGTAACCCTGGTTTAAGGAGTCATTTGGCGCCTAGCTTATATATCTGTGTTTCTAACACTGGATGGGAGAGCATGTCATCTGGCAAGCAGAGATGCTTGCACTGAAGGAATGATCATAATACTGTGATACTGAATTCCTCCCTCAGTTCTGAATCCTTGAAGATTGGGAATACTGTTATACTTTGCAATTCTAGGTAAAACTCTAGCACAAAAGAACTTAGAAATCTGTAATGGTATCTCTGGTTATTTTTCTCTGGTCAACAATGTAAAAAACACCAATGCAGATTTCAGAGCACCATACCTATCTAGCAGGAATCGGAGATACTCAGAGCAGTCCTGCTGGGACCTAGGGGTGAACCAGGGTGGCCTGGAAGCCTCAAAGAAAATCCGAGGAGCATAGGCTTCTCTCTGTATCAGGAAGCAAGCAAAATCAAGTGAAATGCAAAGTAATGACCCCACTCTATGAAGCATTCCTTAATTTCTGCATTGGGACGCTCAAATGAATAGATTGCAAGTGCATGCAAGTATGACAGAATAAATCTCAGATATAAAAAACATACACAGGTCTAGTGTACATAGTTGTACCTTCAAATCTATCTCTTACATAAAAATAATCTAGAACTTAAAACAAATCTTTTTTCGTACAAAATATGCAAGTAGACAAACGGCTTAAAGCTAGAAAAGTTATATGGGTGTAGCAAGAATATGAACTACTTTCATCCCTTTTTCCTAATCGTTTTGGTGCCTTATGTACAGTGTTGTTTTTTTTAGTTGTACACAGCAGCCATACTGGGATGCTCATTTGTGACTTCACAAAGCAAGGTCTGAGAAGCTGGGAACAAATGTCTGAAAATGGTGACAATAAAAAATTGCCTCTCTGAAAATCTCAACTATGTTGGCTAGATCTTAACTATTCTGCACAGGTTTTTGCAACTTATAAAATTTCACTCGTGGAAAACAAGGCTATTCTTTTCTTTTGGCTTAGAAAAGCTGAGAATATTCAAATAATCTATAGGAAATATGAATGTATTTTTGTCTAAGTACATTCAGTTAGAACATTTAGACAGATGCAAGATTTGGATATTATGGCTACAATATTCAGAAAATTAAAAGAGTTACACACACCTGAGTATGAGCCAAAAATGCAAATAGATGTTGCAACTTTCTCATTAATGTATTGCACCCATTTAGATTTAAAGATAATACGTGCCTCCTGAAACTGCAAAAGAGAAAGAGATGAGATGACAATGGTTTCATGTTTCGTCATTTACACAGTGTTCTGATGGCGCAGAACAGATTTATCTGACATTAGCTTTGGTCGGTGTTTGCTTTTGTAATGCAGAATGGTCTGAATGACCCAGCACACTATGGGCAATATCCAACACTAGTCCTACTAGAGTTGTTACAATGAAATCAGTGAAATCTTTTTATTCCACCGATTTAAAGTGGTGAACTCCAAGTATGACTTAGTCAGATTATCAACCATTATTCATACAACACATACCTTGTTTTAATTCAAATTGGATGTTTTTTAAAAATTTATAGAAGGTGATAAGACTAAAAAAAAATTGGGCATTTTTCAAAAAACTCCCAATTGGTGATTTTCTTTGAGTGCATAAACATCTATCAGGGAACAAAGTAAACAAAATTTTATTGCCATGATGACTTATGTAAATGGAATAATTTTTACCAATATTAACGTGAATACATGATGACATGCAGGATATACCGTATTTTTCGCCCTATTGGACGCACCTAGTTTTCAGGGGGGGGGGGAATTAAGGGAAAAAATATGATTTCCCCCCCGCAGCTCTGGGAGCAGCAGACAGGCTGCACGCAGCCTGTGCGCTACTCCAAGACCTTCTCCCTGCTTTTGCGGGAGGTGGCGGAATTCCCCCACCTCCCGCAAAAGCCCACAGGAGCCGTGCGCGACTCCTACGGGCTTTTCGACCAGGAGGGAGAAGGGACTGAAATGGCCAGTCAGTCCCTTCTCCCTCCTCGGGGAAAAGCCCCCAAGAGCGGCACGCTATTTAAAGGCTGCGCAGCTCCTACAGGCTTTTCTACGAGGTGGGGGAATTGCCCCACCTCCTAGAAAAGCCAGCAGAAGCCGCGGAGCCCCTTTAAAGAGCGCGCGGCTTTTGCCTGCTTTTGCGGGAGGTGGGGGAATTCCCCCATCTCCCGCAAAAGCCCACAGGAGGGTTGGAGAGTAGCGGGAAGGCGTCGCTCGCCTTCCCGCTGCCCCCCAATCTCTGGGGCTGGCGATGGGGGAAGCGCTGCTTTCCCCACCGCCAGCCTCAAACCCGGGTTGGAGAGTAGCAGGAGGGTGTCGCTCGCCTTCCTGCTGCCCCCCAATCTCTGGGGCAGGCGATGGGGGAAGCGCTGCTTTCCCCACTGCCAGCCTCAAACCCGGGTTGGAGAGTAGCCGGAAGGCGTTGTGCGCCTTCCCGCTGCCCCCCATCCTCTGGGGCTGGCGATGGAGGAGGCGCTCCTTCCCCCCACTGCCAGCCTCAAAGAGCTGACTCTCCTGGCTTCAGCGGAAGCAACGCAAAGCCTCCGGAGCGCAGGCTTCGGAGGCTTCGCGTTGATATCGCTGAAGCCAAGGGGCCTGCATTCGCCCCATAAGACGCACACACATTTTCCCTTCATTTTTGGAGGGGAAAAAGTGTGTGCGTCTTATAGGGCGAAAAATATGGTAATGTGAACTCCAATATATTTGAGCCCAATGTTTGGTTAAGGAAAACTAATTTGGGCCAGTGGACCAATTTTGCCATGTTACCTAGTTCTTCACTGGCAATATCAAAACCATAATGATGTGCTCCATGAATTATTTTTTCAAAAAAATTCATTAGTACAAACAAATGCCTGGGATTCCTCACAAGAGGAAGTTTAAACTTACTCTGTAGCCATGAATAATGCCTGAATCACACTGTTCATATAACATGTATTTCCTAAGTTAATCAGACCAGTCTTTCCCGTTTCAGATTTTCCAGAAAATCTAGACAGACAAGATTGCAAGGAACTGGATTGAGATGTCCAGGCACTCTGATTTAGTATCATTTTAATTTTCTCTTCACTGGGTTTGGGAAGGTCCTACAAGAAGGGAAAATTCAACACTGAGCAGTGAACAGCAACAACTTTAAGCACTTGTTTTCACAACAGTATCTACAAAGCAGTAACAGTCACCCACATTGTCCTCACAACTCAGGCTCTTTACTCATGGTAATGCTGAAAAAATATCACAGTTGTCTTTGTGAGAACTGACAGTACAGTTGTTTGGCCAGCCATCTAAGATTCACTGTGAATGCACAGCCAAGAAAAATTTCTAGAGGCTGTGTCTTATCAACTCTAAAGATACTGTCAAATCAGAGACTTGTAGGTAATCTTTGATCTGTTTCTGCTATTTCTTTGCCACAAAGAGTGCCTCTCAAGCTGTAAAGTGTAGCAAAAACACTTGACAGCCTCTGTTCACCATAAGATGCATTTTTTAAAAATGATACCCCAACCAAAAGATACAACAGTCAAAACCAAATATACTGCTGTGTGTGTTTTCTTCCTTTATGGAAAGTATTGTTCCACATCTTATGACAATGGTGGCACTATATATATTGATTTGATCTGAATGAAAAGTGGCATAGTAATACAATAAATCAAATAAAAGTCAGTGTAGACATTCTTCCACAATGCACAACACAAAGGCAATAGAAACAACATTTCTGATCAGGAAATATCTTGGTCATTTCAAACCACTTCCACTATCACTGAGTTAATACATGGTGACTTTTCCCTTTGATAATCACCAATAATCTTCAGTAACTCTTATGAAAATGCTCCCATAAAGTAAGGGTGCATATTACCATATTTTGCTTTTTAGTGCTTTTCTGGATTAAGCAACCAGAGATCTTATTTTTTCACATCTTCCTAGCCAGTGATTTTTCTAGTTCTACAATATAATCCAATTTCTTCCCTCAATCAGAAAATGGCCCAGATTCACTGCAGAGCATCAAGACCACCCCTTGTTTTCAACCTGTAGGTAGCATTTAATTTATTTGCATTACCTTAATAGCTTCTAAAATAGGTTCATAGAGTTCTGGGAATCCAGAGTAATGATACATCATACAGTGTATTAGCTCACTCAGCTGTCCCAAGAATGTTGCACTGGAGGCAAGGCCATTGATTTTGAAAGATTTTACCAGCTTGTCCACATGAGGAACAATCTAATGTTAAGAGAAAAAGACCAAAGCATTTGCCCAAGTTCATCTGAAAAACTATGCTATTCATATCTACTTGAATGCAATTAATGATTGATAACCATTTTAATAGTAAGGAGCAAAAGTTGTAATAGAAATCCCACAATTCCATTAAGATACATAAATCAGGATAGATAGCAACATTGCATTAGTAATGCATCGTTCTTCTAAATCAGCCTTCCCCAACCTGCTGCCTTTCAACAATTTTGGACAACAAAACCCCAAACAGCTGAAGAACAAATTTGGGGAAGGCTGTTCTAAATATTATGAGTGAAACATTTAATGGCCTGTATTGTTTACTGTCACCCTGATAACGTACAACCTGTTCCGTATTCTATGGATTTATCTTGGTATTAGCTTGTAGCTCTATCAAGAGTGGCTCACCTCCACCTTGCCCATAAATTCAAAATCTTAAAAGGAATTCACAATCAAAACAGTATGAATTAGAAAATTCTAGAAAAGCCTGTATTCAACAACTTTTTAGGCAGGAAAGCTACATCTTTGACTCCCAACAGAATTTTAGAACCATCTTTATTGAATTATGTGCCTTCATATTACTATTTAAGTGAGAGGTGTTTAACCCCCCAGTTTGAAGGCCTGATCTGCCCCCCCCCCAGCAATTCTGGCCGCTCTTGAGACCCCACAGATTTTGTTGGTGGCAGCAGGAAAAAAGATGAGTAGACACAGTGCTAGTGTGGGTGGAGTTGAGGACCCTGATGTCCCCTATCTCTAATCTGATGGGTGCATAATCTCCCTCCCTCAGATGATGTAGAAAAATTAGCTGAGATGGTTGTGTGCCTGTGTGTAGCCTGCACATTCAAGACTGTGGAGTAGCCACTGGCATGAAGAGCTCAGAGGCCAACTGTGAATTTGGCCCTCAATACAGACTGTAGGAGGTGTTTAAAACATAACTGAACATCATGAAGTGGCAGGAACGTTGAGGCATCTTGTGTGGCAGTGGCTCTGTCTAACTCCCCTTGCCAAGTACTTGTGTACGGGTAAGTGTACAAGGAGTTCTCACAATTCTTAGTATCTAGTTCTATTTGTTTTAAAACTTGTTTTGTACAATATATCTTCAGCACAGAGCAGGATAAAACTGAAGTTGCAATACATGATGTGACTAGAAGAACAGACCTTATTATCTGCAGTACAGATGTGAAGTTGGCTATTATGGCTGGTTTACAACAAGCCACAAGCCACCCTCCAGTACGAACACAAGACTGCAGTCAGGGTTTTACAAAGAAAGCTATGGAAGTTGTTTGTAAGCAGTAGGTTTAAAGCTCAGACAAATGAAAACTTACCAAGTGAAAAGCCTCTGGAGAATGCTGAAAACTAAGCAACATGTGAGAAAGGACAGCCAAAGCACCAGGTCTCACAAGAGGAAACCAAAGTCGATTAAAAACCTTCAAAAAAACCAAACACATCAGAATTGAGATATTCTTCAGTTTTCATTCTGTGTTACACAATATTTACACCAGTCTGGAATAAGCAGAAAAGCTGTTCTACAAAAGCAACCATACCTACCATTTCAATCTTAAGCAAAGTAACATCAATAAGTATAGTAAACTTCTGGACTGCAGCCAGCCCTTTCAAGAGTGCTATGACCCAGGTCTCCACATGCTGAGCCAATGGCCAGGACAGCCATTCAATCATTCTGAAAAAAGATGGGGTGCTTGTTAGTATTTCAGCCAAAAAAGAAGAAGTTCTAACTATTTAATTGCCCCACAGTTTGTGTTGGTTTTCATATTATGACGATCACATTAAGTCACACCAAGAGTCGTGGCACTGCATAATTCTCTAGCCTTTGCAAACAACTTTCTCCAAGGTTTTGTGGCAGGGGGAAGTTCATTAGTCTCAGTACTCAAACTGCAGTACTACACCACTTAGAAAATAAGAATTTATTTCATCAAGCTAATGGGAGCTTTTTCGTTTGGAGCGCTGTGTGGAATACTGTTGTACAAGTGTCATGAATGCAGATCAATGCTTTTATGCCCTCCCCATTTTCTGCCATTCTGTAAACATTTACCAATAAATGTCAAAGCCAACCAGTAGTCTTTATTAAACACTATCCTCATGTCCAAAGTTTTCAAATAAAACATTTATGGCAGAGATCTGAATTAAAAGAAGCAAGATCTTGACGTAATAGTTTCTTTTTTCCGACTGGTCCTTGCACAATGCTAAGATATGCTAGGAAACCAAAACATTTAATGTAACATTTACTTTTCTTTCAGAAAGGAAAAAAAACCCTGTGCAGAAGCAGCAAGCGCATATCCCTCACTAGTACAACCAACAGCCAACAAACAAGGTGACCCAGCATTCCTTCGAGTTTGTGATGCCTGCATTTAGCAATAGAAAGCAGAGATGTTGCTGTCCTTAGTAACCAATGACTTGGCTCAAAATATGAACCTTAGTGACTCACGGCACTCACTTTCAAAACAAACTGAGTATACAACCCCCAACCCAGAAATAAGTTTCTTCTTTCCAACCTTATGATGTCTATGTTTTTGCGAAAATGACATTTCTCAGAATTCTAGGTGCCTGGAAGAAGGGAGAAATAGACACCCCAATTTCTTTCTCTAGTGCCAAGGTGGAGGAAGACGAGGAAGGAAAAATATTTCTCCCACCACCATAGCAGGAGCCAGATAAAGGATGTTGGAACTAACCAGGATGGGAACAGTTTTTTGGGGGAGAGACGGGGAAAATAACTTTTCCCAAGCATCTTGCACATTTGCTCATAACTGCTGCTCCCAACCAAATCAAGCCAGGGAGAGCTCACCCATGTTTAGCTGCAAACCCTGTAAAAGACTATGAATGCATAAAGGATGACAGGCTCTGCCAAGCAATTAATGTTTCTTCCAGCTCACCTAGATGCAGTCTTTTGTGATCGTTGACATTATACTACACCTATCCTCATATTAGTTCAAGAGGTAAAAGAGCAGCCAACTTCTCTTTTTACTCCTCTTCATCTAGCTGACAAATATAAATGACTGCAGTTGCTCAGCTAGAAAGAAAAGGCAGGTGAAGCTGGCTGCCTCAGAAAAATTTCACTAACTGATGACGTATTTATCCTGTAGCCATGGACTTGTCTCTTATGGTCTATAAGAGTTGCCAGCACTAAAATTTAATGTGATAGGCAAATAAGATTTGTATGTGGGCTAGTAAAATACTGTGTGTGTTAGCTAGAAAATGTTGAGCACTTATTTGCAAGGCTATGTAAGTTTTAAAATCTATGGCCCACAAAGGTATAAGAATTTAAACAATCAAAACCAAATAAATCATTTTCAGAAAAAAGGAAAAAGAACCAGTTAGATCCCTAGGTTTACTTAGCAGCCTACCATGTATGTGTTGATTGACAGATGTTTGTTTGTCAGAAACTGTTGTTATTAACCATATGCATGTAGCAAAAACTTGCAGCCAGCACTATAATCTCCAAAGGCCCCAGAACAGCTACTAATAGGCTTAATGAATTCAGCCATTTGTTTGTTCTTAGCAATGTGATTAAGCACCATCTTCTTCATTTCTATTTATTGCCCTTTTTCAGCTGCTAGACTGGTATCCAGAATTTGATTTATTACATTTACAGATTTCTAAATGCTGGATGTCACAACCATTGTCAATATTTGGAAAATACAGATAATCTGATGTTTAAGATTTCAGTAGCAGTTAGCTCTTCTTTGTAAGAAGACTGACTTGGATCCAGAGATAAACCTCCTCAAACAATAAGACTTTCCTGCCTGTTATATATTGGAGTCCCCTGAAAAGAAACTCCTAAAGATCAGGGGACATTCCAAAATGGGACTGAATGTGGTGCAGGGGACTGAAACAGAAAGGATAGAATTGCCAGAAAACCCTGAATGAAAGCACCTTTGTATAAAAGTTACTGAGATTATACTCAGCATCACCACAAGCCCCAAACAATGCATTTTGCAACTCAAGATAGATTCACATAGTGCTACTTTTGTCCTCTAAATGTCCAGCTAGGTTGTACAAAAATGTATAGAATTGTTTTATCTCAGTGAATGTACACGATCATATGCATGCTTCATTGGAAGTAAATACCATTGAAGTCAATGGGACTTGCTCCCAAACAAATGCACATAGATTGCAGCTTTCATGTTGCTGGAGTGTACCCCATGTTCAAAATCACCTGTTTTTAAATAGCAGCAAATTTTACCCATCAACTTTTATCCAAAGGCCAGTAATTACTACTTGCTTCACAAAAGCTTACTAAATACTTACTAACCAAGAAGAACAAGATTATGCTGCTGAAAAGAAACAATATCTAACTTATTATGACAAGGTAACTTCACAGGTCAGATTCTTTTGCGGAAACTGTTTTTACTTTAAAAGGCAGATTGCTGTATTAGGATACCATAATAAGTTCTTTGTCAATGATTAAACTGTACCACTACAGATTTTCCTGAGTCACAATTTCCAATTTTTAAAGATTTCATTCGGTTGCAAATGTGTTAATGGCATTACTGTTTTTATGGCTGCAATATCTGACATCAGGGTTTGCATCCCCGATGAATCAGACAATAAAAACACACAACACAAATGCATGTTTATTTTTAGTACAAATATTTACAAAAAACATGGATGGCATGCCAGAACTTAGTAGAGACATTTTTCCTCTTCTCTCACAAAAGAAGGAACGCCTCTTCTAAGACTGTGCTTGCCACAACAGTGTCTAAAACATAGTCTAAAAACAAATGTTTTTTCCTCTTCAGAAAGTGTATTGTTCATTTACCAATTTATGCAGATTGAATCTATCCATTAAAACTCACATGATCAAACAGCTATGAGGTTTTCAATTTGGGTAATGTTGTCATCCTCTTTTCTAACACAAAGACTATACCTGCACAAAGCTTGAGTCATACTTGCATCTTTTACATTTGGATCTGTGGTAAGGCTTCCGATGAGCACTGTAATCATCTGTAATGGGATATGCTGCACAAGACTTGCCAAGGCAACTGAGGGTTCAAAATCTACAATAGACAAATACGCAAGAAAGAAGTTTTATGCTTTGCTTGTACTCTTTTTCCTACTGAATTTTGAAACACATTTCAAGAATATATTAAAGTTCTATTACAACAGATTATTCAAGTTCTAAGCAACATATTAATCCATTCAAATATGTTTTTGTAAATTAAGCCCAGCAGAAGAATTTCTTCCTTTGGTCTGTCTTAGTATTTTCTAGGAATTTAAGTGATAAAACGAGAAGGAAACTTGGGTATTCCCCCACTTTCATCTCTTTGGGAGTAGTCCATCTGTATGTACCACATATCTAGCAACTTTTTGAATTCCAGAAATGTGTTGCTCATGAACAGAGCACAAACACGTGTGGGAAAGTTAATATTCTGGAACTGAGGAAACATATGAAAAGCCTCTGCTGGATTAGGCCAGTGGTCCATCTAGTCCAGTATTCTGCTCTCACAATAGCCAACCAGGTGCCTACAGGAAGCATGAAAGCAGGACCTGAGCACAACAGCGCTCTCCCTGTTTAAGATTCCCAGGAAGTGGCATTCAGAGGCATATCACCTCCAACAAGGGAGGTAGAACATAAACCATTGTGGCTAGCAGCCATTAATATCCTTATCCCCTCTGAATCTGTCTAAACCTCTTTGAAAGCTCTCAAAGTTGGAGGTCATCACTACTTGTGGGAGCAACACTTCATAGTTTAACTATGCACTGTATGAAGTAATGTTTTATAAGAATGTAAGAAAGATGGTAAATTAGTTCTCTCTCTAGAGCATCAGAATTTTTTTCCGGTACAAACGGAAATATTTGTGATGCAAATTACTCTAATTTCTCTAGGAAAATTTCCAGGAAATTCACACCATTAGCCAGATTAAACTAATACTGAAATGTTTAAGTTAATAGTGTTATCCCAAATATCTGTTTCAGTTACAGTTATAACTTCTTTTTTTATACTTCAGCATGCTGTAAGGTTAGCACAAGCCACTCGATGACTTCAGCCGAGTTTCAAAGTTATCTAAAAGTAATGAAACAGCTAACTAAAGACAAAGCCTTTCTCTCTGCAAGAGTTGTCAAGGAAGAGACTCAAGCTGCTCTCTGAGTTCTGTCCAAACTTGGCTAAATATTAAGCACCAAATGCACAATGATTTTTGGCCCAAGAGGGAAGGACTACAAGGAAGATGTGGCTCCCTGATCTAATAGCTAGTATGTCATGGACCCATTGCTTTTTAAAACTCACCTACTTTGGAAAAGGTTACATAAATTTTAAGTGCTTTACTTATTACTTTATCTACACTTCTTGTTGCCTTACACTTTGGCCCAATACAAATGTTACCTTTGAAACCCAGGAGCAATGAGCTTTTCCAGAAAAATGTGCAAACAAGAACCACAGGAGAACTGAAGATAAAGCCATGACTTGCTCTTGCATCACCACTCCTTTAACTAATGTAACCACAGAGCTTTGTTCTTGTTTACACATGTTGCCAGAGCTGCCTAGGATGACATTGGGGAGAATGCTGCTCATGTTGTACAGTGGTACCTCGGGTTAGAGATGCTTCAGGTTACAGACTCCGCTAACCCAGAAACAGTACCTCAGGTTAAGAACTTTGTTTCAGGATGAGAACAGAAATCATGTGGCGGCGACGCAGCAGACCCCATTAGCTGAAGTTTCAGGTTAAGAACGGACCACCAGAACGAATTGAGTTCTTAACCCGAGGTACCACTGTACAAGGAGAACATTTAGCGATGCCTGCAGGGGTGACAGCACAAGCCTACTTCTTGCTCTTCCTAAGGTGATACCTCTGCAAACCCCAGAGGGGCACTGAAGCCCGTGCCTTACCAAGCGAAACAGCAACTCACCGGTGGAAGAGATGATGGCAAAGAGCTCCTGCAAGGAGGGCAGCAGCGTGTCGGGCTCTGCCTTCCAGATGCTGCGCAGGAGGCCGCTGACTTGGGTGACCTGGGAGACGTAGAGGCGCAGCTCGGCCTCGCGGGTGCCCTGCGTCTGGAAGTGGGCGATGCTGCGCACCAGCTGCTGGCAGAAGGCGAGCGCGGGCTTCCTGCCGCGGGGCAGGCACTGCGGGAAGTCGCTGAGGAGCTGGCAGAGGCGAGCGCACAACGGCGCCGGCGGCCTCTCGCTCACCAGGCGCAGCGCTTCCCCTTGGAGCAGCGCGAAGAGCTCCAGCACCGCCGGGCAGCTGATGAGCAGGCGCAGCCCCACCTGGATGTAGTCCAGCACGGCCGGGTCCAGGCTAGGCCCCAGGCCGGGAGCCACGGCGGGAAGAGGCGACGGCGGCGGCGGCGGCAGCGCCGGGTCTCCCCCCTGGAGCAAGGCCAGCACCAGCCCGCGCGTGAAGAAGGCCTCGAAGTCGTCGCGGTGGTGGCGAGCGTAGGCCTCGAGCACCTGCCGCCCCACCTGGCGCTGGAACTGGTCGGGGCCCTGGAGGATGAGGCGGGTGCTGAGCGAGAACATGGCCCGGCACTCGGGCGCGCTCTGAGGCGTCTCGGCCGACTCCACCACGCGCCGCACGATCACGCGCTTCAGCGGCAGCGGGTGCGAGGAGCTCACCAGGCCCTCCAGGATCTTGTCCATGGCGAGCGCCGGCCCACCATCGGGCGACCAGGCCCCGCCGGTCCTTCTCTTCCGCCGCCCCGCTCGTCACCCCCCCGGCCGGCAGCGGCGCCTCAACATCGGCCCCAGCCCGCCTTTCTCGGAAGGTTTCGAAACACCGGTACCTCAGAGGCCCCGGACGCCGGGAAGAAGCATCTGACCCGGAAGCGACGGAGCGGCGCACAGTCACGCCAGGCAGGAAGTGGAATTACTCGGAACGCAC
This sequence comes from Podarcis raffonei, assembly GCF_027172205.1. NCBI lineage: Eukaryota > Metazoa > Chordata > Lepidosauria > Squamata > Lacertidae > Podarcis > Podarcis raffonei. Next base: position 44,691,498 of record NC_070610.1, read on the forward strand.
ATAAACAACCGGCGGAGCGCTCGTCTTTTCCTCCGTAAACCCTAGCAACGCGCACGCGCCCATTCCGCCGCGGAGGGCGTGCTGCGGCCCTTGCGCTGCGGCCCAATCACAGAGCTCGTGGAGGTAGAGAGGCGGGGCCGCGCGATAAAAGAGGGAGGGGCGAAACCTGAGGCGGAGTTGAAGGGGCGGGGCTCTGCTGGTCACTTGAAATAGTTGGTGGTCTGTCAAGCGGCTTCGCGCCTCTTCTTTAAAGCAGCTCATCGTGAAGAACTAAAGCAGGGGCTCAGGACTCAGAAACAGCTCTCTGGTGGGCTGTATGGTACTTCAGACAGCAAAAGTCTGGTCTGGTTTGTTTTGTTTTGAACGCTCTCCTATGTGCAGCACTCCTCTCAAGTGGAGAATTAGCCCAACAGGGAGAGAGTTGGGATTTCTACCTTAAGAAGACGAAAACTTCCCTGGATCAGACCAAAGGCCTATCAAGTCAAGCATTCTGTTCTCCACAGCGGCCCAGAAAGAGATGGTTGCAATAGCCCCTCCCTCTCGTGTTCCTCAGGGGCAGCTTGTCTCAAAGGCTTCTTCCTCCATTGGAGGCTTCATAGTGGAATGAGGAGAAAGGGTTTTTTGGGGGTTCCCCCCCCCTCACCTTGAAGTCTCCTTATACCTGCCCCTAATCTGTTTCAAAGCATTGAGAGACCCTTTTAAACAGTGTGAGAGGATACAGAGAGGAGAAGGTATTTTATTATTTAAGGCATTCATATGCCTCTTACCCCCTTACAAATACTAATGATTATTACAGTATTGTTCGCTCTGACCTTGGTCTTAGGTTGGGCTATTTCGTTCCCTTGATCTACAAAGATCTATTTAGTTAGAGATGCCAGGGACTGAACTTGGGTTGTTCTATGTACAAAGGACATACCCTTATCGCCGAGCTATGACCCCCTCCAGACCCAAAGTATTGCCTTGTTCTCGTTTTGGGAATTTCTCATATAGCAGCCACTGCCATTTCTCAAATACTGAAAAGAGCAGGCAAGGAATATCTTTTATTGTAGTAATGCAGTACTTTTGTTACATGACCTGCTTTGTTTCTGGGGCAGAAAGCTTCTTTTCCAAAACTTCCCTTTATAGATGTGAGCTAGAATGTGGGTGATTTTCACCCTGTAGCAAAGCTGCATTCTTAAAGCACCCTGTTCTCCATGCTGTCTGATTTTGATCCAGAAGATTCAAATGTGCGAGAGATTGATTCTGTCCTTCATTTTGTACCATGTTAGCCTATATGGTTAAAATTTAGTACATTTGGCAGAAAATGGTAACAGTAGCACTTTCCCTTACATTTCACTTCAAAGTTTTAACTGTGTGAGCCAGCTTGGAACAAAATCACACAGAACACACTCCTCATCCAGTAGGCCCTGTATTAGATGTAAGCCAGAGTTCTCACAGCATAAGTGAAAATTGTGAGGGGAAAAAGATGAAAGAATTTTGCAGGTAGGTCGCTAGGTAGTGAGCAGCTCATGATGTGAACAAATGTGGCATAAGCTACTAAAAAGGAATGTCGGGACCTGGACAAAGAACAACACAATATTTGTTTTCTGAACAGCAACAAAGAAAATCAGCTGCTCGGTCACTTAAAAAAATGATTTGAGAGTTGCACCATTGCCTCAAGCAATTGTATCATATGTTTTTCTCATGTAACTAGTGTAGGGATGCCATGTGCTAATAGATACTTTGTAGGTGGTATTTAGAGGTTAATCATATACAAAGTATTTGAAGGCTACTGCTCATCACCACTAGTACAACTCAACAAAGCATGACTAATATTTGCACATGGCTTCAATTCCAACCATCATATAAATCCCTCCCATTTAATGTGCTGATTGTGCTTGTCATTAAAAATACTGGTAGTCCATGTAGCATCTTAGTTCTAAGTGTTACATATGGAGTACTTTTTAAAATCAGCCATGTACCCCACACATCAAAGTGAATTTATTCTCTTCATTGCCTCACATTTGTTCACAAAGCACAATGCTATCAGTTGTCCAAACTGTGTAAAACTTGCTTGCTTGTTTTCATAAACACATGATTCTTATTCACCACTGATAATCACTGGCTTCAGTCCCGTGATTCACATGAAAATTGATATATGTCCACTTGAAAACAAAGGCTTGACAGCTCTAATTGTGGAAATCAATTGTGTGCGGTCTCTGCCTATGCAGTGAGCTCACTTGGATTTGTTCTCTGCTAAAGTTGTGAAATATAATGGAATTAGCATTGTATTTGCTGTGCACAAACATGTGTTTGAGGACAGCTATTTAAATTGGACAAAAGCACTTATCATTCACGATAGAGAAGTAGTATAGAAGATCCTCATTTTTCAGTCTCCTTAGAGGGTTTCATATGGAAAGGAAGTGACAATAACTTCACCACACCTTCTGCAGTGTTTCACCATTCTTCCCACTCTTTCAGACCCCAAATATAATCTATGTAATTTAAACCATAGACATATAGGACGCTGTATTGTACTAAGTCAGGGGTCGGCAACCTAAGGCCTATGGACCACAAGTGGCCCATGAGGGTCATTTACCTGGCCCATGGACCCTCGCCACCTGCTCGGGGACCCCTGCCGCCCACTCGGTTGGCTCCCATGTGCCATGCTAAACCGGTGCGGAGCAGAGCGGGGACTGCCTTCTGCAATGCTGGCCGGCTTCCCATTGGCTGCAGGAAGCTCCTGCAGCCAATGGGAAGCTGTACATGCCTTGTCCGTGCTGGAAGGAGCGCCGGAATAGCGTTTGTGCATGCACGCACACACTCCGGCTCACTGCGGCATCTGCAGGACCTTGAACCGGCCCAAGCCACGAAAACTTTACTGACCCCTGTACTAAGTTATATCACTGATTCATCTATTTCAGTATTGTCCACTTTAGAGATGTGAAAGAAATCAGTTTTCATTTAATTTGCAAATTGAATTTGCACTTTCTGAAATGATGTGGAAATGTGGAGAACTGAACTTTTTTTTGGGGGGGGGGAATCCAAAAACTGAAATTGAAAGATTTGCCCATCCTTAGTCCACACTGACTTCACAGTGACTTGAGAGGCTTTCAGACCCAAGTCTTCTCTAGCCTTACAGAAATTTGCCAGAGATTGAGCTTGGAACTTTTGCATGGAAAGCATGTGCTCTTTGGGCCATTGGGCACATTTGGAAATCTAAGAAACTACCAATGGTACCACAAAATACCAATTTTACAGAAGAATTTGTGCCAAAACCAGACACAAACCCCTTCCAAAAGAGGCAAACCACCTACAACCTCCAAAACAAATAAAATGCAGATTTAAAAAGGCAATGGGGGGGGACCTTTAAAAATTGGGGCCGTGACAGGAGGCCTTTGTGGGTGCTAAAAGAAATGTCTCTGGGTGCCGTAGTATCCACGAGCACTATGTAGGGGACACCAGCTCTTACCACAAAGCAGTTACATTCTCTTAGATGGACAGGCCCTGGTCTGCCTCCAGGTGACTGAGCGACCAGTGAGAGCTGGTTGGATCATCAGCCAATCAGGAGAGAGAGAGACTGGAGTTTCAGTGAGATGCTGACAGTTTAATATCCAAACAGGAAATTTCTTTCTGGGTGGGTGACTGAGTGGGCTTCAGATAGAGACTGTTTGTCTGCCCACAGTCAGTCCATATCTGAGTGGGATTAATCAGGCAGGGTAACTCGGTTTTGATTCTCTGAGGGGAAGTTAAATCCTAGAAGGGGCTGAGTGGGTGATGCTGCTGTTTTGAACACTAATAGCCATTCTAGGTGGGAAAAATCAATTCAAGGCCTCGTTTGATCAAAAGTTTCTCAATAAAGTGTTTGCATCTTTAAATATATTTTGTTCCTCACATGTGAAACCATCATATGTTAAACCCCACAGAGTGCAATTAACTAAACATACAGTTTTGTTCCAGTAGTGGCTCTTCATACTCTGAACCTTTGGGTGGGGCATGAGTGGACCACATAGGCAGCCTTCAAAGAAATATATTACCTTGTAGCGGTTAATCTTAAATCCTACCACAAATAGTTAATAAGAGACCGCTACTGTATAATAACAGAAAGTGTTTTATCTATGAATGCATCCCAAGTATTGGTTATGTTGCCCAGCACCCAATTTTAATGAGGGCATCTGTCATACCTTCCTCCATAATATAATTCCTTATCATTCCACAAGCTGGCAGTACATTTCACAAGCTAGGAACGTGACTTTCTAGACTACACAATGTTGGCAGTAGTACAGCTTGGATAATAATAATAAATAGTAATAATAATAATAATAATAATAATAATAATAATAATAATAATAATATCTCTGCCAAGGGAAGGAAGGCTACATGCATCCACTTTATTATGTTAATAACTGAGGCTAGTGAAAATGATTTCCAGATTGCAACTGCAACATACAGTTACAGACCTTGAGTTACAGACACTTCAGTTTACAGACTCCGCTAACCCAGAAATAGTACCTCGGGTTAAGAACTTTGCTTCAGGATGAGAACAGAAATTGTGTGGCCACGGCGGCCCCATTAGCTAAAGTGGTACCTCAGGTTAAGAACAGTTTCAGGTTAAGAACGGACCTCTAGAACGAATTAAGTTCTTAACCCGAGGTACCACTGTAAATGTAAAAACCTCACAGTCACCTTGAAAGCTTCTGCTGGAAGGCAGGATAGAACTATTTTAGATAAATACAAACCAGTATCCTGCCTATTAGTTGGGATAATATTTCAGAACTCCCAAGAGAGAAAAACTGGCAGTCCAAAACGGGGGTAGGGAACCTCAGGTTCAGGAGCCAAATGCCCCTGCGAACTCTCTTCCCTTCTACACCTCTTGCTGGCCTGCTCCACTTTCTCCTTGTGTGCATTTGCCTGTCTGGAATGTGCTGTTGAACGATGATCATGCATCTTACATGCATGGATGGTGACGTGCATGTAGAAACCTCAGGATTTTGCATAGATCAAATATAGCCTATTGTACAAGGCAAGAGTCGCATCTACTGTTCCACCCACTTTTTGCCTCTGGCCAAAACTGATATGTGGGCCCCACAAAGTTGCCTATGAGGGGATATGGCCCTCAGGCTGAAAAACATTTTCTACCCCAGGCCCAAAGCCTTAGAAATGACAGTATCTCTCCTGACACCCAGCTGGGATGAGTCATATCCTTGGTGTGGCACAGATAGAGGTTTCACACTACAGCAGAGTTCCTGTGTGAGATGTGAGGCAGACAGAGACTACAGCATTCTGCTTGCCATTCAGTAAGATTAGATCCTCTGTACAGTTTTGGTGGTCCAAAGGAAGGGGGAAAGTCAGTCCAGAACTCATCCTTTCATTTTCCTTGTCTCAACTCCACTCTTGTGCAACAAGACAGTATCCTCAGCTGTACCTGAGAGCAGGAAGCTAGCTTAGGGGGGTACAGGGCAGACTTTGATGCACACACAGCTCTTTCTTGTAATATCACTGCTGCTTCCCAGCATCTGCTACCTGAAGCAGATGCCTCACTCTCCCAAGGATAGGGACATTCCTGCGAATGCAGATCCTTTTATGCCAGTTTTGACAGGAGTTTTGACACCAGATCCTATCTGTGTAGTAGAATATAGGCTCAGGTTCCACAGCTCATAGTAGCATCCTCTAAATGAATCCTTTCACTTTGGTTTTAATACAAACCAGATTCTGTGCTCCTAGGTCTGTTCTAGGGAGACTTTTCTAAAATTAAATTATTCAGATTTCCCTTCAAAGAAAAAAAGCCACCTCTTGGCTGTAAGCCTATATATACACTCTTGACTCTTTGAACTCAGTGAGCCATGCTTCTGAGTAGACTTGCATAGGATTGTGTTTACGTCTTATATTCATCACAACATAATGAATACTTATCAATTCTGGAATGGGGGAATCTTGCTTTCTGTAGTACTGTATCAGTTTAGTGGTTTTTTATAAATATTATTTGCTTCATGAGACTTCTTTTTAATATGGTACAGTTGTGAACATTAAAGCCTCCAGGTTTTTGTAAGCATATGGATTGCAGTTCCAAACACAAGGCACATCTTATTTAACTCTCCTCTTATCCACAGGATATAGGATTGGGAAACCACTATTGACTTGCTGTTAGGACTGAAGGATGAGATAGCTCTCTGCTCTAGTGAAACATTATTTGGTCTTCCTTACTCCAATCTGTATTTCTGCCATTCTACCAATACTGATTGAGAGATGTTTCTACCTTCTGTGGAGTGGATGCCCCTGTGGCTAAAGGGATGAGTGAACATGCACATGCAGATATTGGCATTTAGTCCCCATAGAATTCTATTTGCATTTCTTATGATACTTCTCCTTGTCCTACAGAAGGTAGAACCTAGGTTTCCCCATATTAATCCATAACTCTACCCCTTGCAAGATCAGATTCAAATTTGGGGAAAGAAAAGCAAGGAGAAAACACTGCCTTCCTCACAACCAGGAGACCAGGTCCAAATCCTCACTCGGCCATGAAGCTCATTGGGAGGCCTTTGGCCAATCACTGTCTCTCAGCCTAACCTGGGCTTGGTAGGATAAAATGGAAAGAGGGAGAACTATGTATGCCACCTTGAGCTCCTTGAAGAAAAGTAGGATATAAATATAATAAATCAAAGTATTTAATGAAAAATGAACATGTCAGTCTCATGGGCTCAGGCTACAGATATATCATCACTAGATAATGAAATCTCTGCTGGTACATTTTGTCTTAATTTACTGCTTTATTTTCCATCACACCTTCTGAGTGGTAATTTTTATAATTATAAGTAGTGTAAAAATCATAACAAGGTTTCCAAAGTATTTCTCATCGTTTGTAAGATTGCTATTTACCAAGGTCAAGTCTTTTCTAAGCTTGTCTTAATACTCATTTTTCCATAGTTTTACCCCTTGTATAATATTTACAGCATTAAATATAACACCTTGGATCCATAGGCTGCAATTACCAACGCATGTGAACCAGGCTACACCCAAAGCTTCATCTATTTCACCTTTGGTCCACTTAACATAGGCTATGTAGGGCCTCCGGATTATCTAATCTGCTGGTTTTCTGAACAGGTCTAGCTAGCTTCTTGGGTACTTTATACTGTGTCACAAACATGTATGCCATACAGAAATGATATCTAAACCTACCGTGAAAATATGCCTATTCCCATTTTGACCCAATCTTCCATTTTCTTGTCTGGATGATCTCAAAATAATCAGCATGCAACCTTGGGTTTATGAGCTGGGCATTTGTATATCCTTGGCAATGATGGAAAGAAAGATTGTCCAGAATTAACAGCAGGCATGGTGTGAATCTTTAATCCCAAGGACTCTTCTTTGATAGCTCCCAAAATTTTGGTTCTAATGGTTCCCAGGTTTTAAAGCCTAAGCTCCTCCCCACTAATTAGGGCCAGTCTCATAGAATCACAATCTGTTTAACCTGCTGGGCATAATTTTGATTGTGGATAATGGGAAGAATATGCATGCATTTGTTACGAAGATTATTCATGACAACTCATCATTAGAATACTTCTGGTGATGAGCATCAGGACTCAGAATTACTGTGTTGTTAAGCACAAATGGGCAAAGTGTCAGTTGCCAAAGAACAACTTTCACATAGCAAGTGGCTAAATCCATTCTGTCTTGCTGATGGCCACTGTCCTGTGATCTTTGGGTGAAGGGTGATATTTAAATTTTGATGATGTTGTTGTTGTTGATAATAATAATAATAATAATAATAATAATAATAATAATAATAATAGTTTTTCTTCTCCTATTCCCCTCCTAAACCTACCATTTCCATAGTAGTATAACAGCCAGTCCCTCCTCCCATGGAAGTCGGGGAACTTCAGCTCTGTCAGGCAAATAAGGGTCTCCTAACAACACTCAACACCTTTAGCAAACTACATTTCCCAGGATTCTTTGAGGGAAGCCATTGCAGCTTTAATTGTATAGTGCTGATGGTGCCTTTGTTTCAGTGTCACTAATGATTTAGATAACAAAGTTCCTTATCTCAAATTGGGAGCTAGTGCTGATACAGTAGTGTCCACCATCATGACTTTGCTGGTCTAGTGTCTTGGACTGACTCATGATGATGTCAGCACATTACCACAAACTGTGACATCACAGTGACACAACTGCCCTTAGATCTGACCCTAAACAATTATTTGCCAGGTAGCAACACATAAAGAATGGCTGTCAATTACTGGTGTGACTGCTTAGTTCTTTCCCACTTGTGTAGATAGCACAGAATAGCTGAGACTATTGTAGTGGTTTTGGAAATAGTATAGGAAAGAAATGCACTGTGAGAAGGAGTTTAAAAGCAGAGGGGAAATTGGTTTGGAAACATGAAGGCAAGAGAGTAGGAACAAAGGGAACCAACAGCAGGTAGTCTCGTACAAGTTGTTCATCATCAGCAGTGCTATATGCAAAGTAGAAAGAATAGCTACCTTTATTAGAGACATACGTGCAACTGTTGTCTTTGAGAAAGGGAGACATTTGCCATTTTGCTCCTGTGACTAGGCATGGATGATTCAGGCTGGTGGTTAGACCAGGGCTTTTTTCTAGCCAGAACATACCAGTAGTCAGTTCTGGCACCTCTCAGGTGGGCGCCGTTGCCATTATAAGAGAACAAGGGAGGCATTCATGGTGAGTTCTGACACTTCTTTTTCTAGAAAAATAGCACTGGGTAAGACCCCTTGAATAATACAATAAATGGAAAAAGAAGACAGGCAGGACAATCCTACAGATGGCTGCTGTTATCCCCGATCGTCAGTGTAGGGGTTGCCAACCATTTGGGGCATGTGAGCACATGTTGAATTCTGTGCAAATGCTGTGGGTATACACCCTTGGCCACTTCTATCCACATCCTCCTAGAACAAGTCTCACCGCTTCGCACCCCACATTTTCTGCCATAGCTATATTTTTGGGTTCGGACAGAAATATTTGCAGAGTGTCTCTGAGTCCAAATAGAAGTATAAAATGTGTGTTGAAAGAGCATGTGGCTTTGAGATTTGGGGTGGAATTTGTTTTTAAAAATAGCTTCATTCATTTTTACACTTATATCCCCTCTTTCCTCCAAGGAGGTCAAGGTGGCACACACATTTCTCCTCCTCTCCCTTTTGTTCTTACAATAATCCTGTGAGGTACATCATCATAATCATCAAACCTTTTATTGGCATCACATACAAACATCAAAAACAAACCAGTACAGAATTACCACTTCCCCAGTGGCACAAAATATTTAGGAGGCAGAGCAGTCTATCGTCACATCGCTAGGTCTCCAGGGAGATCAGATGTCTGCAGTATATTTCGACGATAGAAAACCAAATAGAGATATTTAGCCACTAACTTGGTGAGCTCCTGATCATTCCCCAGTAATAGAAAATGTATGACCTCCAACTCTGGTTTCCATTTGGGGATACAGAGTTGATCTAGAAACTGCTGACAGAGATCAGCATATAGTTTACAATTAAGAACCATATGTGATAGGGTTTCCACCAGGTGGTCTTCACATGGGCAAGTTCTTTCTCCTTCCACCCTGCCTGAGAACCTTCCCCAAAGGAGGTTTGATGAATTTGAATTAAACCTGGCCAGCGAAAATGCCCTTCTTTCTTGAGGGTTAAGCAGAAATTCAAGGTAATTGTGGTTAGTTTCATGTGCCCAAGAAAGTTGAAAATAAAGAGGGGAACATGTTTTCACTGAAGAGAAACCTGTGAGGTACATAGGTTAAGCTAAGAGACTTAAAGTCAACCAGTGAGCTTTATGTCTGAGTGGAGATTTGAATCCTGGTCTCCAGATCAACACTCTTAACCACTACAGCACACTACTTGACATTCTCTTTGGATGGGCTGTGTCCTACTAGCCCAAGTGGACCCTCCTCCACTGGTGACATCATTTAATCTATCTCATGATCTCAGCTAAACACAGCACAAACGTATTGCTAAGACAAGCTTATAGCACCTCCTGCATTACAGCTAATGCCATAGCCCAGAGGCCAGGAGAGCCTACTGCTACAGCTAGCAGAGCATATGTAGATAAGGGTTTTAATGCACTGGCAGCCCAAATAGCAGTAGCCTATAAACTGCTACCCTTTCATTTTGGAAAATTCCCAGGGCTATGTAGAGAAGAAAGACTACCATTCCAGTTACAGTAGTCAGCAGGTTCAATTGACAATGGCTGGAAGGAACTGTACGTGTGGCAGATCTCTCAGGAAAATAATTCAAGGCAGCCTTTGCTGCATGGACAATGGTGCCAAAGAGATACTGACCTGGATTTAGTTGGACTTACGAATTAGAAGTCCCATTCATTTCAATGGGAACTAACTTAGAATGATATAATCAAGGGGTTGGAAGGGACCCCAAGGGTCATCTAGTCCAACCCCCTGCAATGCAGGAATCTCATCAAACCCCTGCTTAAAAACCTCCAATGAAGGAGAATCCACAACCTCCGAAGGGAATCTGTTCCACTGGTCAAACATGCTCCATTCATTTCAATGACACCTAAATTCAATTAACTTAATATTCATCTAACTCAATGCTAATAGCACTTCACCCAACATGCCTATATTGATGTCTGTGTGAGAAGAACAAGTTGCTTGTTTGTTTGTTTGTTTGTTTGTTTGTTTTGCAAGGGAACCATCTGAGAATGCAACAATGAACACTGCAACAAGAAGCTCATAGGAACTAACACCCACATGGCCCAAGCAGTGTTAGTTCCAGCCATCCTGGAATAGTTTTAATCTCTATTCATCAGAGATGTGACCAACACCCACTATGTAAGATGCTGACCCACTGGTAGGTGGATGAGAAAGATCATTAGCTTTCCACCCATCTACAGATGGATAGTATTTTTGGCATGTGTTTGTTTACTGAGGACATGTGGCATGAGATTACTTTGAGACAACCCAGAGCCATTTTTGTCCGCATGAATACAAAATTACTGTAATTTTAAACTCCACTATTCACATTGTATTTGCTGCATAAATACCGCTGTTCCTGCATTAATTTGCACCTAGATAAACATAGATGCAGGTTCTTGAGAATGTACCTTCCTTTGGCTCTCCTATTTAATGACACACGTTTAACAAAACAAGAATTGTAATGCTGATACAATCTCTTTCACGCCTTTGCATTGGTCTAAATGCAATGGAAAGCAGGGCATTTATAAAGAAACACTTTTTGAAAAATGATCCATTTGAATCTGCTCGGATACCTGCTGTGGAAATAGCCTGTTTATATAAATGGTGTTATACATCAGTATAGATAGCTCTCTGTCAGGGAATAGTAAAAATAGATTGCCTGCAAAGTCATCTGTGACTCAGAAATTAGATGGAATAGTGGACTCTGCAAGAGCTAACTGTGCGGCATCTGCTAGAAAGTATTATGTGCACACACACTCTGCTGAACCTGTCCTGAAAGATGTATCAAACATTGCACAATTTCTTAAAAGAATTCATTCATCAAGTGAAAATGAACTAAAGTAGATTGCCTACGGCTTTTCTTTTTATGCATAGTGATTTTTATAAAAGTATTTTTTTGGAGAAATAGCTTGCTGAACCTTGATGAGATTCTCAACCAACATTTTAGACATTATCCGTATGTAGATATAAGAAAACACCACATTGGCTAAAGGCTGGTTTGCACAATATAAATACCACGAGGGCTGCTTTAAATCGCTCCATAGCTGTTACTACTTGATGAGTTTGTCTCCTCATGTGATCAGGCAGCTTTTGACAAGCCCTGGCAAGTAGCCATCAAGAAGAGTTTGTAGTGGTATGGTAAACATCACCTAATCTGTTATCAGCCCTAGATCCTCTCCACTATGTTGAAGAGGGCATCAGGTTATTGGAACATATCTTCACATGTGGTGGGGACAGAAATGGGTTTTTAATGGAATTAGTTCTATTGCAAGGCAGATTAATACAACCCTCTCTGCAATTGGCTCTATTTATTTTTTAGGGCAGGACAGAGACCTGTTAATTTGGGAGCTGATAAACCTTTTGTTATAAGCAAACAGAGCGCTGGTGGCATAGGCCTGGTGTGACCTCAATAGAGTGATTATAGATTCCTGGTACCAGATCTGAGAGATAACATTACTTGAGAAATTGATACGCAAATTTAAGGCAATGCTGGGCTGGTGTAGATATGACTTGCTTTTGAGTGTGTGGCACAATTTGGTTTTATTTTACAAACACAGAGGAATAGGACTGGCCTTGGCTGGATGGTTTTCAAATGAAAAAACAAATACCAAAATTTAGTATAACAGTTCTAGTGCTGGCAGTCCACAACAGTTTGACTGTAATTAATTTTATGTATTTTCTAGAATTCTTTGTTCATTATAATTTTATCAAGTCCAATAATTTCTTTGGTTGGTTGGCTTTTTTAGTGATTTAATATTTGTGATATATGTTATAACCTAATCTGCAGCCCATGAAGTTTGCAGCTCCATGCACACTTGGCAGATGGAGAAATTTTAATCAGTCATTGCAAAGCAGCCTACAATAACCACCCTGTAGTCTATCCAAAGAGCAAAGGATTCCCCCCTTCCATTAGAGTCCAGTAAGCAGCAAGTCTATTTATAATAGGCAACTAAGCTTGGTCAAAAATATGATGTGAAACTGAGCAGGCAGTTTATTTTCATCTTTTTTGCCCAATGAAGAGATTGTTCGATAAGGACAGTGGTATTGGAGCTGTTTCCATATGTGCCAGCCCCACACAGCTCTAGCAATGTCTGCATGAAAAAACCACATGCACATGAACATTCATCAGCATTTTAGTGCTCCTGATAAAAACATTTTTGCATGCCTTTTTGACTAATATACACATTTTTTGCAAGCACTTTTCTCCAATATAATGCATTTTTATATGCTATTTTCACTAATGTATGCATTTATAGTCACTTTACGCTAGTATATCCATTTCTGTACACATTACTTGATTCGAGTGCTGTACTGCAAAATTCTCAGAAGTGTGAATTTTAAAAGATGGCTGTGTTTTGGAAAGTATGAATTAGGTAAGTTTGCCTTTACATGCAAACTATCTAATTTCTCTTCCATCTCTAGCTGAGGAAGAAATTTGTCATTGATTTCAGTGAAATTTATCACCAAGCAAGTGTGCTTAGAGATCACAGCCTAAGGATGGGTGTTGAAGATAGTATTTGAACAGCAATTTCATAAAGTAGTCTACTAAGGGGTCTATCTCTGAGTTAGAGGAGAGATGCAATTTTCTCACTGTAGCAGGAGAGCTAAATCCTTGTCAAATGTGTGATATGCAGCAGAAACATCTGCACTAGCTGCAGGTTAAGGTTTTTGTCTGCCTTGAGATGTGGTCTCTGAATGTACATTTGCAGATAAGAATGCACAGAATTCTCACATGAATAGTACTAAAACAATGATACCTGAGGGCAGGGGGAGATATTTGCTTGATTCAAAGAAGAAATACACCATGTAGTTGCATCTTGTATGCTAAATTGCTAAAGGAAGTGCATTTGGAACAGTTGGGTGTATTCATGAGCAGCACTAGTGTCTGGTTTCTTTTAATCAGAGATGAACACAATATTTTGTATTTCATTCTCTGTATCAGCTGAAATAGACTGAAGATAAATTCCTGTGAATAGTGTGATGATCCTGTATAAAACAAATGCTGAACATCTCGAATAATTTGTCACCAGGCAAATATACTGAGCTAGCAGAGCTTATTGAATCTGAATTATATGTCAAGATGAACTATGCACCTTGGTTTAGATCATACTCTCATTTAGAATAAAGCTATTTAGAATAAAGCAACCCAGTTTTCAACAAACCACATGGCCAAAGCAAGTAATGGGATCCTTTCTAAAACAATACAGTAGCACCTCGGCTTATGTTACCCTTGGGTAACGTAAACTTCGGGTTGCAAAAGTGGCTAACCCAGAAGTGTTTCGCCGTGCCCGCATGCGCAGAAGCACTCTACTGTGCTGTGTGCATGCACAGAAGCGGTCTCTCTGGTTGCAGAAACCTCGGAATCCGACCGGAGCTCTGGAATGGATCCTGTCCGCAACCGGAGGTAATACCTCCACAACCAGAGGTATTACCAATTACATTGCAGATCAGGGTTGGGGAACCCATAGCTTCAGACCTGTTGCTGGACATCAACTTCCGCCAGCCCTGACCATTGGCTATGTTGGCTGGAGGAGATGGAGTCCAAAAACACATGGAAAACCACAGGTCCCCACCCTGTTGTTGACCTTCCATCATTATCAGTGTGCTTGCAGGACATCCATGCACACATGGAGCTTTCTGTGTAGTCTTTTCCATTCAGTTTTGAAGATACCCAATACCACTTTTAAATAAACACAGAGCCAGGCAGCCTGCTATTTACTGGAGAGTCAGTTGCAGAGGACGCAGGAAAAGAATGTCAAATTGGAACACAAGTTCTTGTGTTACTGAAGCATGCCATCATCACATTAATATTTCATTCAAATCAATAGAATTGATTTATTTGGTATACCATTCACTGAGCACTCTAGGAATAGTGACCCGCTAGAAATAGCCATTATCAGAAAAAGACCAATGCACATTATTTTAAACAAGTTGCTCAACTCTTTTAATGTGCAACATCATTTTCTTATCGTAGCGACATAAAAAAGCCCATCAAGTGGTGTGCCACTATTTCCCTCATTTTACAGATGGGGAAATTAATCTGAAAGACATCAATATGCCCAAAGATTTGTCCACAGCAGAACAAGAACCTGAATCTACAGCCCACTATACTGTTGTAGCTTTCATGTGTATGTGTCATGGACTGGCTTGATGCAGAGGAGTGGTAGGAGGCACCAGCTGGAGAACCCCCAGGGGAAGAAGGCTCAGAGCCAGGGGACAGGAGGTGGGATGACAATAAGTGGTCAGAGGGAGATGAGGGAGTAGACTGGGAGGAAGAGGTGCTGGATAATGGAGAGGTATCAGGGTTTAGTGAGCAGGAAGAGGCCGTGGCAGAGAGCAGTCTAGAATCAGAAGTGGAAGCAGAGGCTGGGGAGGAGGTAAAGCCAAGAGGCAGAGATGAGGCAGTCTGCTGAAGAAGCCAACGAGTCTCCCCTTCCTGCTGTGACCACCTCCTCTCCTTGCTGGTCTCCTAGAACCCACAGAGGTATGAAGAGGGCAGAGCAAAGACAAATAGGGCAAAGAAGTCTCAGGTTGCTTGGGAAGGACCCAGGTGAGGAGGAGACTTACAGAGCTGTAGGAAGGCAAGGACCTTGCACCTGCCTCATTGCAGCCAGACTTACTGGGAAGAATTGCTGTGCTCACTATGCCTGAATTGTTTTGTTTCTTTGAATAAAGAGTTCACTTCACTGGCACCTTGTGAGTTACTGCTGATCTGAGACCAACTCTCATGTTTATATTTGTAGGATCCAGAAGTTCATGATCAGGCCAGAGATGTTGTGGTGGCGATGGAGGGCAGCACAAGGGAGAATTAACTGTAGAAAAGAACTTCGGTATGATTCCTGTCAGTTTTATGTGAGCTGTGATTACAAAGGCAAAGCTTTAGAGCAGGGGTGGGAGAATGGATCTGGCTGGCAGGCTGGATCCATATGAGCCCACTGCATGCCAACCTGTCAATCACCTTGATACCACAATGGCCTCAGGTGACCAGAGTTTCTTTGCCGGCAATGGTTTGAAATCAAACAGTGTGAGCAAAGGGACAGTGCTCTGCAGGCACAGATGATCTGCTGTGCCACTGATCAGCTGGTTGGAGGTTCCTGAAAAGGTACAGGGCTCCACCAGTGTGGCAGGGTGGGCCTGCAAACTCCGCTTTGGGCAGGGAGCCACATCTTTACCTGCCCCACACAACTCCATAGATGATGTCAGGTGTGCAGGGCAGATGGCTATGGTTTGTTTGAAATGGCCTTGCAGGCCAGATGGGTAGGTCTCTTGGGCCTCCTTAGGGCCAGATCCTCCACCACTGCTCTAGGACAAAAGAGTAATGCATTATGAATCAAAATGCATTCCTTCACAAACAAAAAGGAAGCAATCAATATTGTTCAAGTAATAAATATGAATGCAGGAACTTATCATTTATTCAGCAGCACTCTAACACAGCTGAGTCAGACATGCAGTGACATCCAGACCCAACACTGTTCAATTCATCTACACACTTCATGTTTTACCCTCTCTGTGAACAGAGCAGTTAAGGAAACTTGGGGTTTGTCTAGAAAGGATGAAACAGAACCAGTTTGAAATGAATTTGAATAAGAAAGCCAGAAAGAGGAACTGACAATTATCATCACTGTGATGCAGCTGCTAAAACATGGAAAAATAATAAGGGGGAGGGGAGAGAAAGAAATATGAAATCCCCTAAAATAAGGAGAGAGAAATTACATTGTAGGGTTTGTTTTTTAAGTGACAGATTGTTGTAGATTCAGGAAATGTATTGTATTAAATAGCAGTGCAATAATATAGATGAACTTAGTGGGCACAAAATAGTGTTTCAGACCAATTCAAAGAAATAATTGCCATTGTTTCTTGTTCCTGCAGCAGCTGCATGGGGCATTCACAAAAGCTACCTAGTATAAGATGTGTGGGATACTGCATGTAGTCTTCTTCCTGGTAATCAGATATTCAGACACTGATGTGATTTTTTGAAAATGGGACTTCTTTTCAGAGCTGCATGAGAGGGTCAGGATAAAATAGGGAAATGATTGGTTGAGGGTCTATTTCATGTTATTGTTTTACTGCAAAAACACTTGCTGTGAATTCCATTATAAAAGGAACGTTTGTGTCTCCGAATGCTATGGTATCTGATTACACAATGTATTGAATGAAATAATTCTTGTGGGCTTCTATGATGGGAAAGCAACCTTTTTTGCACCTGAGAGCCATTGTGTGCTGGTGGACGTAGCCAGAGACACAAATTACAATCACATAGTAGGCCCCCCAACCCTCCTTGCAGGCTAGAGGGAGCATGACTTGCATGTGGAAAATAACATACAGGGCTGGTCCTGCCTGCCTGCCACCCTCCCCATCACAATCACATTTCACTCAGCCTATCAGTTTGAGAGGCTGGGAGGACCACAGTTTGCATGGGGATTATGGCACAGAGACTTGAAGGGGTGTAAATCTGGCAAAAAGGCAGAATATGTCAGTGGCAAATGTATAGGCCACACTGAGGGCCTCTGAGGGTAGCAGGTTGCCCACATGTGCCACTTGAGATGGAGGTGTTGCTGGTCTCTTTACAGATGAGCAAAATTAAACAGCAAACCTATGACAGAGCCAGGAATCAAAGGTAGAGAATCTTTTAGGGTGTCTCCAGACTCTCTGAAGGAGGGATTCAAGCACATACTGTGAAATATAGATCTGTGCAGTTAAAGTGGTTTACAGCTCTCTTGTCACCCTATGCAACAAATCCACTTTTAAAAAAAGAAACTTGCCTTTTTACGGTTTGGAAAGTGATGGGGAAAGGCATTGAAAAGCGTGGAATGAACAAATGATTTAAAAGAGAATGCATAAACTGCGCAAGGAAATCAGGGACTCAGCTATACAGCTGCAAACAGTTTTAAGTGTGTTGTAAAGTGCAATATACGAATGTGACACTAGATGGCAAATACCTATGACAAATTCAGTGTATTTTTCAAAATGTTTTTTTAAAAAGCATTTTCACAGTGTTTTTTGTATGTGGATAGATTCCACCCAGGACAAATCCTTGTTGTATATCAGAACAAATACTTAATAAAAGCTGGACATAGCCTCACCTCTGCATACATTTTGGGCAAGCAGATCAGAATGACTGCTCAATAAGGTCATCTGGAGAAACCCTTAAATATCAGAATAAATTCATGAGATACCGAAAACCCTCTGAGTATACAGTGGGTTTGTTGTACAAGAGTTCCAAATGAATTTCAATTGCACAACCTGAATCTGCTGGTATGTGAATTCCACCTAAAAAGAGTGACAGAAGTGCCCTTGGACAGCAATAGGCCACAGGAGTCCATGTAATACTTCTTTATTTCTATAAAAGCTTTTAGGTGAGAGCAACTAGAACAAATGGTAGAAGGTTAGAGTGATTGGAAAGATTACAACGGAGGGCTCTGTGCTTTAAGAGATCAGGGGACTATTATTCCTGGAATAATCACAATTTATGGCTATTTTAGGGGACTCCATTTGTGAAGTTGTGACCATTTATGATTGTTAGCGTTACCTATTATAGCTCTGGCAGTATATATAATGAATACAGAGAAAATATTTCTCGCAGCAGTGTTTTGTTGCCTTAAATCATTAATTTCCCCAAACACAGATAAATGGTTTTATTTGTCTGAATCATTAATCTTTGGTTCCTTGCTAAATTGGATCACATTACATAGTTATACCATGTGAAATTCAGCTGATTAAGAATACCCTAGAGATTCTTAGGGGAAGAATTACAGTACACACTTCATTTAGATATATGAAGCCAAAGGTTTTGCAGATAATGCTTTGTGAAATTGTCTGAGGAGACAATTCAGGAGGAATTTACCCAAGGGGAGAAGGTGTATCTTGCAGCCCAGAGGATGATCAGGAATGTGTGTGTGTGTACAAGGATCTAACTGGGTACAACTGATCTTAATAGGTCTCTCTTGAAGTTCCCTGTTTTTTGTTATGTCTACCCTGTTGTGAGAGTTTGACTCTGGGTCAGCCACCTGCTGAACTTCAGTACAAGGAACCTCATGCAGCCTTTTCTCATTGAGTCTAGGTTAGGGCATTGCTGTTGTACCAGGAAATGCTGGAGTAGCAGGGACTGATAATAAAAGTGTTCTATTAGCACCTAGCTGTTGCAACATGTCATTCTGTTCCTTGTTTGGTGTGATTCCTTGTCCAGACATCTTCCCTGCTTCTTTGGAAATTCTGTCAGTGACCTGCTGCTGGGCAGTTTATTGACCTTGCTGATTAAAAAAAGGGAACTGACATTGTGTATAATGATGGTAGGCACAGGACACCCAGAAAGCAAGCAAGCAACGGGCAGGGCAGGTGGCTGTTCAGAATTCAATTAATTTTGCTCTTGCCATACTATATAGTTCTCCAGCTCTGAACTTCAATAAACCTACAGGTAGATACAGATTGATGGAGTTCAGAGCTAGCTGAAAGTTTGTTCTAACAGGACAATGTGAAAACAGTGTGATGACTAAGGGGAAAAAACACGAGAATGACAAAATATGAGCTAGTTAGGAAGATGAAACGCTCTGTACAAAATGCTAGATGTGACAGGTAAGTGGGATAATTTGAAGATACAGCATCTTTGCTGAAGAACTAATTGCCAGAATTGGAGGTTTAGTATTAGATAATTTGGCATTTAGCAAAAGAAGGAAAGGAGAGGAAAGGAGTCTTCCAGGTGCACAAAAGTATTTATCTGAGCCTAGAGCATTCTGAATTGAATTCAGCTTTGGGCTTCATCTTTTTAAGGATACCTTCTCCCACACCTAAAGGTGCAGAACACATGGAGACGGTTGTTTTCCAGGCTTCCTTTTTGCCTGCTGTCCAGTTTTATTGTGCCCTCCCCCAATTACCCCTAAGAGCTCATGACTTGGAGCCTGGCTACAAGAAATTATTAGGATATAGAAATAAAAATTATTGTACATCTCATGTTATGGGATAATTGTAGCCTATGAAGTACTTTAGGCTGGTGCCGAGCTTGCATTATGTTTGTGTGTGTCTGACCTTGGCTTTGTATTGAAGTTTCTAGGTGCCAAAGCTATACAAATTATGAATATTTACATTGGTTCACTCATTCTGAAAACTACATTTATTGCAATAGACTGCATATCTGAAAGTTTTTAGCATGTCTGCTTCAATGGACATGCATTTATTGTTCACTCTACATCTAACCTGACAGCTGGTGCTCTGAATTACTAGGGGGTGTTGATCTAAATGTGTATGTTACTTGAGAATTGTTCTCATATGACCCAGCTTCCCCATTTTACAGTAACAGGAAGGAATTTACCTTAAGGATACGTTTTGTTTTAATGCCCAGTAACTTTATTTTCTAAGACAGCTGTGCTATGCCAGTGCTTATGTTTATGTTATTGGTTCCATTGCTATAAAGTCACAATCCTAAAAATATTACACACACACACACCCGCAGCTACCTACAATACAAATCAGCACCTAAAAGCACAAGCAGAATAAAATCAATATAACTTGAAACACAAAAAGCATAAAAATCAATATAAAACCAGCAAGGGGTATAGTAACTAATGCAATATTGTTAAAAGTTCACAAAATCTATGCCTTTTGTATGTTTAAAGGCCTGAGTTAATAAAAAAATATATTTTGGTACCTAAATGTCTGTAACATAGGTGCCTGGTGAGTCTCTCTGGTAAGGGCACTCTATACATGGGGCACCACCACGGAAAAGGTCCTCTCCTTAGGAACCACCTGCCATACTTTATCGGGTGGAGAACCTGCAGGGAGGCTTCCAAAGAAGACCTCAAGAAATGGGACACTACTTGTGGAAGAAGTGGATCCTTCAGGAAACCTGGTCCCAAGCTGTTTACTTGGTATTATGATCGCATGGTGGCAACATCAAGAGCACCGTAACAGCTAGGGAGAGGCTTGACGGATCTGAAGACCTTTCTGCTAGCTCCGGCTGACAGAAGATAATTGCATGGTGACTGATAGTAGCCAGACAGATTAGTTTGTTTAGATTAGGTTTTTTTTATTGTAATGTATTATGAAAAGTCTCAATAAATCTTTCCAAATGAGAAACAGAGAAGAGAAGAGAAGAGAAGAGAAGAGAAGAAAAGAAAAGAAAAGAAAAGAAAAGAAAAGAAAAGAAAAGAAAAGAAAAGAAAAGAAAAGAAAAGAAACCATAACAGAGGAAGGGATTGGGAAGACACAACAGAAATTTAAATGACAGCCAACCCATAGAGACTCTTATAACTGTTCCACCAATCATAATGGAGCTCTTGATGGCATCCACACTTGAACACACAGTGATGCTCTCACATTAGTCATGCATAGAAGGCATCATACACAGCGAGATGAAACCACTCTACACATATAGCACAAGTGTTCAAGTGCTTTGTCCAGCACTGACTTCCATAGGCCACTATTTAGGAATGTGGGAAGAAATTTACAGCCAGAATGGGTTGGGTTCCCTCCAACAGGAGTTCAGATCCCTTGATAATTAAAAATCAACAAAACCAAACCAGAAGTAGACTTTTGCTGTAGGAACTTGCAAAGCTGATTGATTGCCATTTAAATAATGAAAGATTACCATTTAAATAATAGGCAGCGCTCATGGTCATATCAACCAGCACTGAAGAGTGTGTGTACAGGATTGGCTTGAATTAAAGCAGCAAATGCCCTGCCCCCTCCCTCCTGCTGCCTAATGTCAAGGTGCATAGTGCTCTGTTGCTGGTCAAGTTATGGCTGGCACCACTCGAGGCAGAAACAATTATTCTATGTATTATTATCGCAATAATATTTTTATGGAATGTTGTGCAATGCCTCTGGAGGGCAATTGTGCTCTGAAAGGTAGGTGCTAAATCATTTAATAAAATAAAATCTAAAATCCTACAAGTGCCTCTCCCCTCCCTGGCAGGAAAAGTACAATAAGAATAAATTAAACAATATAGCAATTTGCTGCCCTTTCAGGACTCCCAGGATAAGCTGGCTGTGTGGCTGCCTCACCCTGTCTAATGGTAGGGCTGGCCCTAGCTGTAGATAAAGCCATAGCTCAGTGGGACTGCCAAGGCTTGGCACAGAAAGAAGCTATGGTTTCCAAGGAGAATAGAGCCAAACACACACCTGAGGCAGGGCAATCAGAGTAACTAGTACATGGACCAAGGGCTTCGTTCAGGAAATTGCCTGATGTGTTTATGCCCCAGGAGATTTTGGATTTTTCACAGCCCCCTTCGTCTCATGCAAGCCCCCTTTCCCCTGTGCTGATGTGATTGATTGCCAGTGTCTGGTGGTTATTTTGCCAGCAAACCTTTTCATCAATCTTCCACCCTCTGCATCCCAGCAGTGACACTGCTTGGTTATCACACTAGCAATAACTGGGATGGCTGTTAGAACTTCCCTCCTGATGGTCCTGCATGGTGGGTGTTGGATACGCCAAACACGGAACCATGTTGGGGTTTATGGGGGGAGGAATTCACCCCAGCCTTCCATTGTGTGCACCACCATGAAGACACCTGAGCTGAGTAATATGTGAGTGGGTGGCAGGAAAGATCCTTACCCACTCATCTTTGTAAGACCAGAGGCAGAGTTGAAAGAGTCATAGTTTTTATTGAAAATATCAGTTTGGGGAGAGTTATGACAAGTGCTGCACAGAAACCTATTCTCCAATTTCTTGAAAGTGTTCTTCGCCTATGTGTATACCTCTTTCTCAGAGCGTTTTAGAATTTCTTTATAATTTCAGTTCGTGCAAGGCTGAATTGGAAGGGTGGCATGTGTGGTTTGTCTTTCCAGTAAATGTTTCTCCAGTGCTCTGCACTGCAGCCCCCTGCCCAGCCATGTACACTTCTGATCTGGAAAAAAAAAACCTTGAGAGCAGTTACTTTGTGAGGTTGTCACCTACATTTTATTTGAAGCACAGAAAACTGGGGAAGCTAATACTGAGCACTTGAGATTGGGGTGGCCAGCCCCTGTTTTTATTTTAAGGGAAGTACTTCCATATACCTTAAAATATTTTTGTCTGTGCAAGTTTCTTTAATAATAAAAAGATTTCTTAGTATTATTTTTTTTCCCCCCTTTTAAAAGCCTCCCCACCTTCCTGTGCATTTAGAAAAGCCTACCTGAGGATGTCGTTGGATTTTCAAGAAAAGCTAGCACCCAAGAAGGCTGCAGAGTGGAAACCACTGACAAAATGATTTGCAGAATGAAAGAAAGGACACTCCCAAACACCCTTTTGTACACTATGAATGTGCAGATGCACAACATAAAGCCTGCAGCTTACCAATGAGATTCTTACCATAATTTTCTCCCCCCTTTCATAAATTTTGAAGGAAGGTTCTTTTCTCATAAATTAGTAGGAAATTGTTTTTTGGGTTGTTTTTTTTTTGAATAATAATACACAAAAGAGGGAGGCAATATAGTGTGGTGGTTAAGAGTATTGAGCTAGGACCTGAGGGACCAGGATTCAAATCCCCACTCAGCCATAAAGTTCAGTGGGTGACCATGGGTGAGTCACTGCTTCTCAACCTATCCTACCTCACATAGTTGTTGTAGGGCTTAACTGAGGAGGGGGAGAACCATGTGCACTGCTACCTTGACAGTAGGGTGGGATATAAATGATACTACTGCTGCTGCTAATTTTTAAAACAGGAGAAATTTCTGGCCCAGCACTTGTTATGACAGTATCACAGGGAATCAGATGTTGCTACATCTGCATTTATGCCTGGTTCTTCTGAGCTCCTTAGCAATCAATACATTAAGAGCACCTTCATCTCTGTGCCCTCTGGTGGGTAGAGCTGCCATCGTTTCATTATTGTCTGCCACAGGGCTTTCACATCCATAGGTGCCTTGCACAAGCATGACAATGCTATGTGACAATAGGGAAGGGCCAAAGCTCAGTGGTAGATTATATGCTTTCCATGCAGAAAGTCCTTGGCATTTCCAGGTAGGGCTGGGAATGACCCCTGTCTGAAGTCCTGGACAGCTGCTTCTGGTCATCTTGAACAATACCAAGCTGGATGGACCCATGACTGTACACTCAAGGAAAGAGAGGAGTAATATTGGTGGCAGCTCGAGATATGGACAGAAGCATAAGAAGGAATAAGAAGCAGAGAGACAACCAAACTGAAAAGTATTCCCCAAATTCATTCCTTCTATTTTTAATAGAAGTTTCTTCTCCAATCAAATGATTCCAAGGAGAGCTTTCATTATAAAGAACAGAAGTGCAGTAAAGATCAGAAGTAAATTATATTAAAAAACAAAGCGAAACACAATTCTAAAGGCAGCTCTGTATCAGTGGAAAATCAACAGAGTGAAAGTTGATTGTGTTAAAAGGCCTAGAAAAATTAAAAGGCCATTGCCTTGCACTGCAATGGTATCAAGGCAGGCACCATTTCAGATGCCACAACAGAAAAGGCTTTCCCCCCGGGCACCTTAGATGCTGGGGTAACCTCTGCTGAAGGACCTCTGCTCAAAGTACGAAGACAAGTGCATAATAGAACTGGCACTTAGTCCCTTAAAGTCAAAAGCAGCACTTTGAATTGAACATGGAAGAAGAGCTGGAGCCAATGCAAATCTCCCTGGTGCTGTCCCATGGAAGTGGTCTGATAGAGAGTAGGGACAGCTCAGCTGCCCTTGAAGTTCAACCAGTCTGTATATGACACAGGCAATGACAAGCTGGAAGCAACCAAGATCAGTCTGAGATCATCAGTCCTCGGGAACAGAAAGAGGAATTGGAACCAGCTACTCATCTGTTAAGTCATTAATTAAACTCAGGAAAGATACAGCAATGCTTCACGCCCCGTGAGTAATTAGGAAATTCATCGAAAGCACTTGCAGCATGCTCAGCTTGTCAAGCGATAAACACAGGGTGGGAAGAAATGGGGGAGGGAAGAGGCTCCCACTCTGCCCAGTGACAGACAGCTAATCCACACAGGCTGACTACCCAGCAAGCTTTAACAGCAAGGAGAACTGTTTGTCCTCCTTTCACAATTGGAAACTAGTACTGATCATACATCCAACCATTAACAATATGTGGCTAGAGTCCTGAGATGTTGTTGAACTACAAGTATTGGCCATCCTGGCTATGATTGGATTTGGAATCCAACAACATCTGGAGGGTCACAGGTTCCCCATCTCTACAGCAAGGGGTCAGAAAGTGTCATATGCCTTTCCTGTCTCCTGGCTACTTAAAGAGCTAGTGGCTTAGTTTATAGAATTGTAGAGTTGGAAGGGACCCTGAGGATCATCTAGTCTAGAGCTTTCCAAACTTTTCATGTTGGTGACACACTTTTTATACAAGCATCATTTCGCAGTGCCGTAATTCAGTTTTTGCATCATTTTGCAAAACAGTAATTCAGTTTCACTAGCACACCAGAGGTTAAACTAACCCCTTTCCAGCCCCAGGAGGAGCATGGGGAGCGTGACACACCTATACACAACACACTAACATGTTGCAACACACAGTTTGGAAAGCTCTGATCTAGTCCAACCCCCTGCAATGCAGGAATATGCACCTGTCACATACGGGGATCGAACCTGCAAGCTTGGCATTATCAGCACCGTGCTCTATCCAACTGAGCTATCCAGGCTGCCTTCTTCTGCAGCTGTGGACTTCTTTGGAGTAATGAAGTTTCCAGCTATGGGGCATCTCTCCTTCGGGCTCTCTTGAGTCTGTACACAGCCACCGGAATCTAGAAGCAGAAGGGTCTCCTTAGGGCTCAGAAGAGGGGCAGCAGGCTCCAAGGCCTGCAGACTCCCAAGGATAGGATTGTTGAATTAGTCGCACACATTTTTGTGAAGCTCAGTGAACACATGTTTCTACTTTAAATGCAGATGCCAGCAGATTATATTGGCTACCAGATGGTAATTCGGGAGGCCAGCTGACTTAGGGTGGCCTTGGGAAGACCTTAATTGCTGTTCTGTAATCCTCTCTGAAGGTAATTTCCCATACAGAAACAAACACCGCCAAATCCCTTAATTGGCAGCCCACAACAATAGGCTTGCAGGCAAAGGCAAGGAACCATCACAACAAGCTAATATTTGTGAGGCGGTATTCAGGATTCACTGAAGTTCAAATAGCATGTTAAGGAAATGTTGGAAGCCAATAGTGTGTCAGATTATGACCAGTGATTCCCAGGTTTAAATGTCCACTTAACCCAAAAGCTCACTGGTTGTCCTGGGACCAGTTATCACAATTTCTCAAGCTAGCCTACCTTAGAATTTTGTTGTGAAGATAAAACATGTGAAGAGAGAACTATGTACACAAATCCACTTTAAACAGTAAATAAAAAAAGGGCTTTTGCAGTTAGGAATTTGATGGAGAAATGTCATTGAAAATGTGAAGTGAACAAATGATTACAGTACTGGGAAAATATATAAACACCCCACAGCTAAATCAGGATGAGAACTGAATAAACATTACTTGCAGGAGCCCCTGGGCATTGGCCATATCCTCAAATCCTGTCAGCTGTCACTTGGAGCTGGTTGGTGGTAGTGAATATTCTTGGTTGGAAATCTCTAGTCCCCTCCCAATTCTGCAAAGAGGGAATGACTACCATGCCATTTTAACTCTGTGGTACAGATAACTCTTCAACGCAATTTGTAAAGTTTTATTCATTGCCAACAAAAAGATAAAAATCTCAGGGCATCCTTCTGAGAACAAGTATTGCCTTCAAAATGATTCCTATTACAAGGGACCTCTGGCCCCATGAAGCTATTTTCTCATGACTAACCATTTGGGCAAGTTATTAGAAAAAGCAGAAGAGTTCATTATTATTTTTATCTACTTCATAACTTATTTATAACTGTCCTTGAGAGCCATCAGATAAACTCCTCCGAATGTAAAAGAATTCACCTCAAGCAATGGATAAACATCTCTTCAACTAGAGCAGCTGGCAAACAGGTTGACTCTCTGTAGGGACGTGTAGCAACTGAAACAAACTCGGGGGCCTTGTCAGCTCAATTAGCCATAACAGTACAGTTCTAGAGATATTACACGCATGGTATTTTTCTTTTCTTTCATATTGCCAATAGTAACAAGGCTGCTGTGGCAGAATTGTCTTTATGGAAGCTTTCTTTAATTTCCTTTCCCATAACCCATAAGCCAGGCTTCCTCAACTTTGGCACTCCAGATGTTTTTGGCCTACAACTTCCATGATCCCTAGCTAGCAGGGCCAGTGATCAGGGATGATGGGAACTGTAATCTCACAACATCTGGAGGGCCGAGGTTGAGGAAGCCTGCCATATATATATATATATATATATATATATATATATATATATGTGTGTGTGTGTGTGTGTGTATATATATATATATATATATATATATATGTATATATGTATATATATGTGTGTATATATATATATATATATATATATATATATATATATATATATAAAAGAATAAGGCAGGCACCCCCAAACTCGGCCCTCGAGATGTCTTGGGACTACAACTCACATCACCCCTAGCTAACAGGACCAGTGGTAAGGGATGATGGGAATTGTAGTCCCAAAACATCTGGATGGCCAAGTTTGGGGGTGCCTGGAGTAAGTTAACGTCAGTGGGTGACAGAGCCACTGCTTTCCAAAATGCCTAAAATAAAGTGACATCTTGCCCCTAAGAGCTGCTGAAAATACTATTATTATAGCCTCCGACCTGGCACAGCTAGCTTCTCGAAGCTACAAACATGAGTCTGACCAAATTGCGGAAAGCAGTGGAAGACAGGAGTGCCTGGCGTGTTCTGGTCCATGGGGTCACGAAGAGTCGGACACTAAACAACAACAACAACCTGGCACAAGGGCTGACTTTGGGGGTGGGCAGACACATGTATTGAACCCTGAGCCAGCAAGGAGCCCCAGCTTTCATCCTCTTTTTAACAGAGTTCAGGAGTGGAGCCTCCCAGAGGAGGAAACAGAGATGTTCCTTTTTGCAGCTAGCCTGATGCCGAATGGAGGAAGATACTGAGGTAAGTTCGTTTAAGCACTTTTCTCATGTCCACATAATTTCACTCACTCCTCAAATGTGCTGTCTTTATGTAATAACTCATTTTTGGGCTGGCTTTGATATGTTTTACTTGGAAGATCCCTTGAAATAAATGCTTTCTTTCTACTGAGAAAGAATTGTGATATTGCAGTTTCTCTTCTCCCCTCCTTCCCTCCCTCCCCCAGTTTTCTGTGATCCCTATATAGCCACTACTGGTCTCCTTGTCATCACTGGGCTGTTATTTATTAATATACAGTAACCATAACAACATGTATGTTATTTTCACTAATATATTCATTTTAACATACATTTTCCCCTAATATATGCATTTTGTAAACTGGTTGGAGAACTTCATTACAAAATTCAGATAAGTGAGAATTTCAAAGGTTTGCTGTGTTTTGGTTCCTATATTGTTGTAGAAAGTGTGCATTTGATGGATTTGACTTTAAATAATCTGAATCAATTTTCTCCTCCACTCTTACCCATTTGCAAGGTTTGTCCTTGGCTGCAGCTCATGGTTTGTGTGGAGAGAGCTTAACCATGAGTTCTGGTTCAGAGTGCCATCTCTTCTATTACTGTGTCATTTTCAGGCCTTTTCTGTTAGATTTTGGTATCCATTTTGTATCTAGTGCCTAACAAGCACTTTATATCAATCAGTCACTGCTACAAAATATGATAACAATTTCTGGGCTTGCTGCAAAGCCACAGCATGAAGAATGACAAATCAGAAATATAACAGGAGTGCCACAGGAGTAATTTATGTGATACAGAGGACACCTGCCCATGCACTTTAAACACTGAGTGCTAGGAGCCCTTAAATGGGAGTTCTATTGTGCAGGGGAAACATTAAAGATGGAATGTTGGCTCAGAGAAAGAAAACTATAAGATTCAGCATAATAAACTACTCTCAATTGCAATGCAACTCATGTCACACTTTACAAGAATTGAAAGGCTTTGGAACTCCCACATTAACAAATCAAATAATCAGTAACTCCTTACTGTATTGCCAACATTTAGGTCACAGTTAACTACAAAGGAGGTAAGGGACAAGAAATCTACATCATACAGTGAATATTTGGAATAAACCTGGCAGGGAAGGGATGCATTAATTAGCGAATAATACTATAGCATATTTATGGATATTGCCGAAAGTTAAGTTGCAACCAAGAATGAAATGCTATACCGCAAAAACCTTCTGACTGGGTTTTTAAATGGAGGTCGCAACATTTATTTTGCTTTGAATAGGTAGGTTTATGGTTTATTGTAAATAAAATAAACATGAACCAAATTACCTGCTTCTTTCAGTGCATCTCAGCTGCCATCAAACACAGAAAGTTCTGTCTCCGAAGCTGTTGCAAATTCATTTATACTGTGTGCTTCACTTATGTAGTGATTTATTCCATATTATTTTATTAGTATCTTAACTCTGCTTGCTGCTGTCTTTCACAGTTTGGGCCTCCATCATCTGGGTTATGAATGCATGTTTTAAATTTAAATTGAGCCTAGGGATGGGAGGTGGACTCTGCCAAACCTAGATTCCAAAGTGGACAAACCTGGTTTGATCCAGGTGGATCATAACCTGTATCTGGTTATGGGTCCACTTCAGAATTCACAGTCTTCCGGATCCCTTTACAAGGCAGCCTAAGGGCCGCCATGCTGCCTCTGTTCATGCAGAGATACTTGTTAGAAAAGCAGAAAGTCCTTCTATGGTTGATCATTAAAGCTTTGTTTCAAAAATTTAGTTGCTGGCACCGATCTGAAATGAAGCTGAATAATGCACCTGGAAGTGCGGAGGAAATATATACAGGTGTTTCAGTTATGTAGCAGTCAGAAATAGAGGAGGAAAGGGGCATCATGCTCTGTTTTTCTCCAGTTATTGCAAATAACTTTAGCTTCTCTGTGCCAGGAATTGCTGACCGTGGCCTCATATGGTGAATCACGTAACTGCAGCCTCATAGGGAAAAATCTTCCAAGTCCAGACTAGTTTTAACTACCCAGGCTGAGCATTGGCTCTTCATGTGTAGGAAGAAGTATAAGAGGGCTCCTGTCTCAGTGGTGCTTTGCTTGAGCAACAAGGCCAACCTGAGCTCTGGTTTGCTCTCGGATCCTACCTCCTGCTTTGCCATCTGACCCTGATTTCTCTCTGGCCCTGATCCCCAGTTCCTGCCTTCTTACTGCTACCCAAAGCCAGCACCAGATTTAGGGAGGTGTGGGCAGTCCCCACTCTCACAGGGTGCCAAGCCAAGGAGGTGCAAAACTGAGAAGATCCATGATTGCGAAGATCCGTTTTGGGGCAACAAAATTTGCCCTTGCTCAGGGTGCCACGTTATTAAGCTATGCATTGGTTGATGGAATCACTGGGCTAAGATAATCAAAGTCTGCCCCTGCCAAAGCCGAGCCTTGGTCCTCTCAGCTGCAGCTCTGTCTCCATCCTCTGCATCATTTTGAGGCATAGTTAGGAGTGTAGACTGCCTCCTTCTGAACTACAGGGCATTTCACCCTGGGGAGACCAATTCTGTGCAGCTTGCTCTAGTAGGCTCTGCTAAGCATTATGCCTTGTGTCTAACTTACCCTTCAGGAGTGCAGCATTTAACCAGTGTTTGATGACCTCTGGAGGGAGAAATGGCTGGAGACTTTTTGAGTTTTATTTATGAATATGCAAGCTGAGCATGGGTGGAAGCAGAGTTTAACACTTTACAAACAGTAAATTGCACCTCCGCAAAGCATATAACCAGAAAGAGGCACTCCTGCATCCCCAAATACCTTTTGACCCAGCCCTCTCTTTGTTTCTGTACACAGAGACCTAGCTTACATTACTCTTAACTGTGTTTGTGGACGAAAGGTATGCATTCTCCCATTCAGCAGTCCAGGACCTTCCAGCTATTTCCAATCTATTGAGAAGGCACCAGCAATCTCCTAACAAAAGTAAAGTAAATCCAGGCTTGGACATGGCACCTATTAAGAAACATCACCTGAATATTCCAGGGTGTCAGTATTCCTTTGCCCACCCCAAGACTCTGGCCAGGTATTATTGCCTTAATGCAAACCCATAGCGATAAGCCTGTTCACATTAATCTGATGCCAAACCCATAACACTATGTAAATCTGCTAGACCTCTGTTTTGCATTCTGCTGATGTAGATTATATTAATGTGCTTTTGCATGATCATTCACTTCCCTTTCCTGCCTTGCTCTTGTTGTGTGGTGAAAAGATGGATGGTTTCAATTATTTTCCTAATGCAGTTGTCCATGGCTTAGGTCCAAAATTCCTGTAGCAGAAGCAGAAGATGCTTGCACTCATGCCAAAGGGGTTCTCTGACTGCTGCTGCTTCCCCTTCAGCTATAGACTCTGCACCACATTGCACATAGTTCCAAAGAGTCCCTGACTCTCAGGAGGATTTTAGCATACGTAAGGGAACGAAGCAGGAAGAAGAGTGCAGCAAAGCCCTGTTGCGTGAGCTGAACTCCACTCATCCTTGTTTTTTTGGATACGAGACACTATCTTGCTTAGTGTGCTGGATGATTGCTTGATTTGGCACATGCTCAAACACTGCTCTATTCCCAGATTAATTATTTTACAAGATCCTTTGGCAAACAAGCTCACATTAAACTTTCAGTATCCACACTCCACATTTTCTTCTGCTGAAGGAGCAGCAGCATAGCAAATACTCCCTATGGATAAGGATACCTTCACATGTGCAGTTTGGAATCCCTACTACTTCCCTTTGTTGTTCTGCCCAGAATGATGGTTTTTTTTTTTTTTAAAAAGCAACATATCTCCAAATAACCATGCAGGTGAAAAGCTGCATTGCAGCAATAAACCAAAAATGTACATGAGAAGTTGCACAACTTTGAGGCTTGAGAACAGAATTTCAATTAAATACCACAGCCTGGGAGTGATTGTGGCTCCAGTACTGTCACATGAGGCCAGCTACAGATGGTTCACCAATGATGAACATTCCTGGACAGAGATAATCTGGCCACAGTACTCCACATTATGATAATCTCCTGCTTAGATTATTCCAGTGGAAGCTGCAGCTTGTGCTTAATGCAACCATCAGGCTTTTGAGCAGTGATGCAGAGGGTAGTGGCAGAGCAACTGCGGATGCATCTGGGTGAAGTGGACTATCTAGACCTGTTTCAGTCTGGCTTCAGGCCTATTTGCAGCATGGAAACAGCCTTGATCACTCTGACGGGCTACCTTTATCATGAGAGACAGAGAAAGAATCTTACCCTATTAATTCTTTGTGAACTCTTGGCTGCTTTTGAAATCATAGACCAGGCTTCCTCAACCTCAGCCCTCCAGATGTTTTGAGACTACAATTCCCTGACCACTGGTCCTGTTAGCTAGGGATCATGGGAGTTGTAGGCCAAAAACATTTGGAGGGCCGAGGTTGAAGAAGCCTGTCACAGACCATTGTATCTGTTGGTTGGCGGCAACTGTGTTGTTGTGACTCCACTCCTATCTATAGGTTCAATACCAGAGAATAGCACTGGGAGACTTCTGTTTGGCTCCATGGCATTTGTGCTCTGGTCTCACTGGGTTCTATCCCGTTTCCCATGCTATTTAGTACCTCTATGAAACCACTAGGAAGAGTCATCTGAGGATTTGTAATGTAGTGATGTCACTAGCATGCTGATGACACCCAGTTCTATCTTGCCATTCCATCTGAATCAGGAGATGCTGTATATGTGCTAGACTGGTGCCTGGAGATGGCAACAGGTTGCATGAAGGCTAATAAAACAATGACCAAATCATAATAAGATGGAGTCACTGTGAACAGGCAGTTATCATGCCTGGGAATTAGGGAGACAGCCTATTCTGAATGTGGTAGCACTCCTTCTGAAGGAGCAGGTGTGTAACTTGAGGTTACTCCATTAAATGATGCTGTCATTGGAGGCCCAGCAAGAAGTGCCCATTCCCAGCTACAGATGGCCCACCAGCTGCAGCTGTTCCTGGGCCAATTTTGTCTATCATCAGCTATCCATGCTCTGGTGACCTCATGTTTGGAAAGCTGTAATGCACTTGAGGCAAGACTGCAGCTAGTGCAGAACTTAGCCACCTAGTTATTTACTGGGACCACGAGGTGGGAATAAAAAATGCTGATTGTAAAAGCACTGTATTGGCTGCCCCATGCACTACTAGGTCCAATTCAAGGTGCTGAGAATGGACTATGAGGCCTAAATGAATTGGGGCCCAATTATCTATAAGTGAACCTCCTCCAGTATTCAAACCTTAAGATCACTGGGTGGGTGGGAATCGGCTCATGGTTTCCATGAGGATTTATGGTATGGGGATGCAAAGTAGTTTTTTCCCTGTTGTAGCACCCCAACGTCTGAATGCCCTGCCCTTGGAGAGCCATCTGTCCACTTCCCATGTTCAGACATAATTTGACATTTTTGTTCTCTTGGGTTTTTACAAAGTGAGGTTTAGCTTATTTCAATATCTCACTGCTGTATTTGTCAATTTTAATGGCGTTGTTTGTTATGGATATTTTACAGTTCTATTTGTTTATTGTTATTTTTATTCGTGCGATGCATTTTTACTTTTGAATGTACGTTGTTCTGGGATCCCCTGGAAGGAAGGGCAATTTAGAAATGAGATGAAATAAGAAAGGAAGAAAGAAATAACGGGGTCACATTTTACCACTTCTTAAAGAGCTGCTTTGGCTGCCTATTTGCTACTTGGCCTAATTCAGTGTGGTCTGCAGTGTATAAAGCCCTAAATGACTTGGGACCCAAGTACTTGAGGAAGTACCTCCCCAGATATCTGCTGACCTGAGTTCTGAGAACTACAAGGAAGGCCCTATTTGTGGTCCCATACTAACTGTAGTGGGAAGCAGTGCTTACTTGATCTCTTGTCACCAGTGTCACTGCGGCTTACCAAGAGGGGCAGGGCAAAGTGGTGGTGAGGATGCCATGGTTAAAATGCACCATTGGAAGCACCAGATTGGCTCTGCTGGTGCATTTGCACTGTGCTGACCTCAGTGCTACCTTGCTCTCCTGCCTCCCACTAAGCTAGAGCAGTGCTAGTAATGGGAAGTCAGGTAGGCTCCCCTGCTGACCACGACTGAATAAAAATAGTAACATGGGAAAGCAATCAGTTCTAATGTTGCTTTCTTTTAAGCACTGGGCAAAACACAAAATCCATTGCTATTTGCTCAGGCTTGTCAAATACTATTGAGCTTATTGTCTGCTCTTTGATTGGCTGGTGCCATTGTTTATTTGGGGTTTGGGGTATATGTCTTGTTTTGGATCTCATAAATTCCCCTGAGAATCAATCTTGACGAAGGGCAGTATTTTAAACAAACAAACAAACAAACAAACAAACAAACAAACACATATCTTCTTTTTTTTCCAGAACTGCTGATAAATATAAAAAGTAGAGCAGAAATCCAAAATGCATTGTGTACTACTTCCTTCTTACATTTGGCACCAAGGGCAGACATAAATATGGGTTCTTCTGCGGCAGTGTAGAAGTGTTGAAGGAGCAATGAAATAAAAAAATCCACATCTAGCAATTCTGGTAGCATATTAGCAATCGCCTGATTTTGCCAACACACACACACACACACACACACACACACACACACACACACCACTCTCCAGCCTCTCTCTGCAAGCCATCTTGATGGATCTACTCTCCAGGAGCCATGGCATTAAAGAAGTCAGTAGAGCATAAAGATGTTTCCATTTTAGACACTAGGAGAACGCGGAGTTTCTCTAGATAATGTGTTGATGCTTTTCAGACAGCCTGTGAACAACTCCCCTGGCCTATATTGTACTTTCGCAAGGCTGCATTTACCTTTCTGAAATACCATATTGCTGAAAGAGGGAAGCTATTACTTCCTAGGTGAAAATGCCTTTAGTACCATTAGAAAATGAAAATACTCATGCTGCAGTCAGCAGCATTACAGAGCCACACCAAACCTGAGCCTTGGGATGCTACTTTATTTCTTCCTGTGTTCCTCATCGCAATGGTTCGATGCTGATAACACTAACAAATGATAAACATGTGTTTTTTTTTAAAAAAAACCAACTAAAAACTGCATCAGATTAAAATGATCCCAGAACAGGTTTTTCCTCACGGGACCTGCAATCCAGATTTCAAATGGAGGCTCAGGACTGGTCTACTCATTAGCCCCTTTTCTTTAGGTGCAGAACAGGAGAGATGGCAGATCAATGTCTGCTGCTGCCTCTACCTCACCCACTGAGCCACTTGCTGCTGTCTAGGTCTCTAGGAGCACCTCTTTACATTGCCTGTTGACACATACTGTGTATATTTTCTAGAACCCTCCTTATTTTTATGGTTGTAAATTGTTTTAAATATTGTGTTTTAATGCTGTAACCCGCCCTAGTACCTTATTTTGCTGAAAGGCTGTGGTGGTGCATTGGAAGGGAACTATGGAAGGGCCACCGCTCAATGGGTGAGTGTATACTTTGCATGTGGAAAGCCTCAGGTTCAATCGCCAATGGATTTATAAGTAAGGGCAGGGAAGACTTTGGTCTGAAAACCTGGAGAGCTGCTGCTGGTTAGTGCCAAAAATATTAAGCAAGGTGGACCAATGATCTGTCTCTGGATAAGGAAGCTTTCTATGTTTAAAGGTAAAGGGGTAAAGGGACCCCTGACCATTAGGTCCAGTCGCGGACAACTCTGGGGTTGCGGCGCTCATCTTGCTTTATTGGCCAAGGGAGCCGGCGTGCAGCTTCCGGGTCATGTGGCCAGCATGACTAAGCCCCTTCTGGCGAACCAGAGCAGCGCACGGAAATGCCGTTTACCTTCCCGCTGGAGCGGTACCTATTTATCTACTTGCATGTGCTTTCGAACTGCTAGGTTGCAGGAGCAGGGACCGAACAACGGGAGCTCACCCCATCGCGGGGATTCAAACCACAGACCTTCTGATCGGCAAGTCCTAGGCTCTGTGGTTTAACCCACAGCGCCACCCGCATCCCTTTTCTATGTTTACTATGCCCCTAAAACACACATGCATAAGAACACTTAACATTCAAAATCCTCCTGTGTATGTATTTAAATAAGCTGATTTCGGCTCTAATAACTTTAATTGCCACAATTTTTTCATGAAACCATGTGGAGAAGGAATCAATATTTTCCACACTAAATGCATCAAGAACAGTTCCTAAGAAACAGATATGGTTATTTAGCATGACTGAATTGTACACAAAGCATAGATCATTCTTGTCTCAATATTGTCTGCTTTTCATAATGAAACACAACATGCTTCATTTACACAGTATGATATGAATGGCGTCAGTCACACTAAGCAAGACACACTAATTGTTGAACTTTTTTTGGGGGGACTGCTGCTTTTTCCGTCATCGAGTTATATTATTTCTATGTAAAGCTCTGTGAGACTAAAATGGTATGTGGGCATTATGCGCTGACTCCATCTCTCTCATAGTTTAAAATTTAACCAAAAATTAAAACCAAAAATAGGTCTTCATATCATGGTGGTTGGTGCCCATTGGGATTAGTAGAAGGTAGGTAGACTAGCAGTAAGTAGATGGAGCCAGAGCCAGCAAAAAGCAGAGCCAATAGCTTTTAATTTTGTCCCCCTCCTCCTCTCTGCTAGGTTCTACAAGCAGCCAGTACTGCCCCCTGGACTGGATGTAAGAAAGCAGGTGGGGACTGGCTGAGGGCAGACTGAGTTTTGTGGGGCAGCACATCATTTGCCCTAGTGGACCAGCTTCCATCGGCTACATAGGTAGAGCCTGGTAAGAGACAGCTATGGGGAGGACTTCTGCTTGGTGCTCTGTAAGCACAATGCTCCTCCCATGCCAGCTGTGCCAGAGATTAGGTAAAGGGACCCCTGACCATCAGGTCTAGTCGCGGACGACTCTGGGGTTGCGGTGCTCATCTCGCTTTACTGGCCGAGGGAGCCGGTGTACAGCTTCCGGGTCATGTGGCCAGCAGAACTAAGCCGCTTCTGGTGAACCAGAGCAGCGCACGGAAACGCCGTTTACCTTCCTGCTGGAGCAATATCTATCTACTTGCACTTTGATGTGCTTTTGAACTGCTAGGTTGGCAGGAGCAGGGACCGAGCACCGGGAGCTCACCCTGTCACGGGGATTCAAACCATCGACCTTCTGATCAGCAAGTCCTAGGCTCTGTAGTTTATCCCACAATGCCACCCGTGTCATGCCAGAGGTTACTGTGTGTTAATTGTCTTCAATATTAACAACAGGTAGCTTCTTCCACTGGCTGATGGTGTTAATGATAGGGGCTTGGGCTTTAGTTCATGATGCTTCAGAGCAGGAATGTCCAAAGTCTGTCCTGGGGGCCTAATTCGGCCCACCGCCGATTTAATCTTGCCCCCCCAAAAAAGCTCAGTAACTTCAACCCTAAAAAAAGCTCAACTTTGGTCGGCCCTGTTTTAGAGCAAATTTATTTGACTCATATATACTATGGGCAGAATATAGTATAGTGACTCTCAGGGTGGGACTTTGCAAGTGATCAAAGGAAAAAAGGAAAACGAATCTGCTCTAAAGCAGGGATGAGAAACCAAAGCAGTGATTGTGACTCTCATCATCTCTCACCACTGAATCATTCTGGCTGAGGCTGATAGGAAAGGGAGTCTAGAAGCATTTGGAGAGCCACAGGTTCCCCACTCCCGCTCTAAAGGGTCACAGAATGGAACCTATGCACTACAGTGGTCTATATTTCTGGGTCAGCAGTGTCAATATTTAGACATGAAATAGGTATTTGCCAAGTAAAACGGAATCATTTTTATAATAGATGTTGCAAGTATATGTTGAATAAAATCACAAGGGGGATGTTTGCATTTTGTGTGGCTTCACTGGGGTGCTATATGTTGTCAGAGAAATATCAAAATCCAGTGCAGCTTGTGGCTGTGTCTCTTTCCACCAGGGTGGTTAGAAAAGATGGAGGCTTAGCTCTGATCACTAGCAGCTGGATTCTGAGAAATGTTGAAATCATTTAAGTCTGTTGCAGTGAAGCATATCTAAGGGATTCTTCACATATAACACATTTCCCCTGCATAATGATAATCTCTGAGTAGGATGAAAAAAGTATAAGCCCAACACTTCCAGAGTGTAAGAGAAGTGCCTTTCTTTCGATGGGTGACCATGTAGCGCATGTAGTGCACTGACATCCTGAAATTAAAAGCCCTAAAACAAATAATATTACTGCAATGCTAAAGGGAATGCTATACATTCATGGCTGTTTGTATCACAATCATCAGGCAGGAAGGAATCTGAGCAGTACGTTGTTCAATATTTGGCTGAAAGGCACCTGATCCAAGCACCAATCCATATCTAGGCCTGTAATAGCAGATAACTGACTCTGGATACTAAGAAGAGAAGAAGAGCTTACTGGATTAGGCCAGTGGCTCATCTGGTCCAGCATCTTCTCCTCAAAGTGTCCAACAAGTCCACAAGCAGGACCTGAATGCAACAGCGCTCTCCCCGCTGTGGTTTCAAGCATGGTAAGCATGGAGATAGGGAAGCTGAGGCTCAGGGGCCAGATCTGACCCACCAGCCTTCTCTGTCTAGCACATGGGACTCTCCCCATGTCAGACCCGCCCCCCAGTCTACCTCCCCACTGGGCCACACCCTCCACTGGCTCTGTATTGCAGCCACCATGAGTGGCTTTGCCTGCCTGTCCTTGATCTCTGGTGATGCTTCTTGCTCTCCTGGATGGAGGGTAGAGAGGTGTGTATAGAGACTAGCCTACTGCTCAGAGGCAACATTCACACTTGTTGCTCTGCCCTGCCCACTGTAATGCGGCCCTTGGAAGGTTGCCCAGAATAGAATGTGGCCCCGGGACTGAAAATGGTTCCTGACCGAGATATGTATGTGGTTGAGATATGCCTCACTGCAGCCTCCATCACTACAGGATAGGATAAGTTCTGAGCCATGTTTACTTGGATTTGTTATGAGTCTTCCTTTGGTTGCATTCAAACCAGCATCCTAGCTGCCTCATGGCCTGTTGCCCCTGCACAACAGTGCGTCATGGAGAAACCTATCTGTGCTAGATAGTTCCAAGAGAACGTTGTTCCACATATCCTACTAGGCAGTAAAAACCATCGGTATCCAAGAACTTTTGGGGCAGAAATCCTAATATATCTCCCCATACCCATCAAACCTTGAGGATCCCTAATGACCAATTCTGTCATTCATCTAAAGCTTTATTATTTGCCCTCATGTATTTGTTGGCTCAACTCTTGGAAAACCCACCCATTGAGTTGCACAAACAGTCTGCTCTGTACCCATTGATCATTCACTAGAGGCAGCTTGCTCATTTCTGCAGCAGAATTCCTTGTTTCTTACAGAAAGACTCCATATTGCTTCCAGAATCTGACCACCTTAGGACTTTGTCTGAAGGTTGCCCATCCCTTCGTCCTCATCCCCTTAGGCCACTGCATGAGATTTACTGAAGTGTGCAGCAAAACTGTACATTGGAAGTTACAGAAAGGTAGCCGTGTTGGTCTGCCATAGTCAAAACAAAAAATTTTTTTTCCCTTCCAGTAGCACCTTAAAGACCAACTAAGTTAGTTCTTGGTATGAGCTTTCGTGTGCATGCACACTTCTTCAGATACACAAGTGTATCTGAAGAAGTGTGCATGCACACGAAAGCTCATACCAAGAACTAACTTAGTTGGTCTTTAAGGTGCTACTGGAAGGAAAAAATTTTTTTTGTTTTGTACATTGGAAGTTAGTGTAAGAGGGAGATTAAAGCAGGTGCAGAAGCAAACAGGTGCAGGGAATATTTTATGGCCAAACAAAGTCCCAGAATTTGCCTGACAATGAAATATTCTCCGCACCTGTCAGCTTCTGCTTTCTACATCTGTTTACTGTGTAATGCAGCCTGCGTTCCTCTAGCAGGGAAAAACCACCTTGGGCAATAATTCCAGGAGGAAGAAGCCCATGTGTGCAACAGACAGTTCAAGGAGAGACAAAACTAAAATGAAATAAAATGCCGCAAAAGTGCTGGTGTGCACAGCTCCTTTTAATAAC
Organism: Podarcis raffonei; assembly: GCF_027172205.1. Lineage (NCBI taxonomy): Eukaryota > Metazoa > Chordata > Lepidosauria > Squamata > Lacertidae > Podarcis > Podarcis raffonei. The sequence goes on from NC_070610.1 coordinate 44,731,105, forward strand.
TAGGTTATCAAGGCAATGCATTATATATTATACTCCTTCCCATGGTTGCTTAGCCTGTGGCGCATATACCCTCTGGTATGCTACCGAAGAGATGTAAAGTAGCAGAGATAATAAAAGTCTTTAGGTAAATACATTTCAGAGTCTTTTAAATTACAATTGCAATAATCATAATAGCCCAGTAGGTGGAGAAAACAAGCCTAGTTTGTACTCCTGTAGGGCACAAGTCAATGAATCAAAAACTGCACATGCTCACAATATTCCCTATTTCTGTTAAGCACAAGTGCAAACCCCAAAAGGAAAATACATTAATAATAAGAAAGTCTAATTAAAAAATCAGTATAAAACTTGCTCCTGCCATCCTTTTTCTTGGAACAGTTTCATTTCTGTCTGTTACACAGCTGCTTATATGCACCAGAAGGATCTCTGGTTAGAAAAGGATGGCAAATATCAAAATTGCTTTGAGAAATGGTTCAATAAGACACACCGGATGGCTCAAGTCAGTGAGCCAAGCAACACAGCTAGGGGCAGTGGGATAAAGGATGCCAGAAGGATCCAAGATACTTAATTTAGAGAGAGAAAAGTGGTGAGAAAGAGGGGGGAAAGCACAAGGAAGAGGTAGGAAGATGGGAAGATGCTTTATACAACATTGGTCCATTAGCCCATCTTGCTCAGGGCTTGCTAAATTGACTAACAGTGACTCTCCAGGGCAGGCTTCCTCGACCTCGGCCCTCCAGATGTTTTTGGCCTACAACTCACATGATCCCTAGCTAGCAGGACCAGTGGTTAGGGATGATGGGAATTGTAGTCTCAAAACATCTGGAGGGCCGAGGTTGAGGAAGCCTGCTCCAGGGTTTCAGACAAGGGTCTATCTCAGCCCAAATGGGACATACCAGGGAGAGGTGAATGAGTTTTAAGATGCACTGTAAAAAGAGGGGGGGAAATGCAGTTAGATCATCTTCTTTACTCTGTATTCAACACTTTACAGGAGACCCTTTGACATACTGAGGGGCTGTTGCTTGTGGACAAATCTGTTAAGGAGTTAAATCTTAATTAAGCACATAGAGAACTCTTGGCTCATTCTCTGCCTAAAATCTGGTTGTTGAGTTGGGGGTTGCCTGTGAATGGACATGCTATCAACTCCATACTCAGTAAAAGTGTTAGCGCTCTCCAGAGTAAATAACACTTTATGAAGGTTCTTTCAGTTGCAGAATGAAACTTCTCCATTTTGTCACTGGTGCTTCATATTACATTAGCTCAAGCCACATTTCTTAGAAATGGTGCCGCTGTTAGTATTCCAGCTGTCCAAAGGAGAGGAAATGCCGCCAAGCCCATGGACTTGAAGGCACAGAGCGCCGACTTGGAAAGTTGTTTGCTTTCTGTTAGCTGTTTTAATATAACAGAGTTATTGCTTTAATATTGGTATATATCTCAGCTCCTACCATTCTTTCATTATATTACTTCTCTAACAAGTATACATTCTCTGATATTATCCACAGGCAATTGCGTAGTTTATCTGACAGTAAAGTAAAACTCTTACTTTTGATATGCTCTAGTTCATCCATCGCCAGCCTGGTGCCTTCTGTATGTTTTTGGGCTTTAGTCTTTTTATTTGGTGGTTAGAAATAATTGAAGAGCTGATAGCATCAAATATTAGCATTGCTTCTTAATTTGTTTCCTTTAAAATCAATGACAGAACTGTCAAATTCAGCATCAAGAACACAAATTGTAAATTGGGCCCAATGAAATGTGACCATTACTATTTAGGAGAGGTAGAAGTTAATTGTGCATGGTAGAAACACATACCTTTTAAAATATGGGTAAGAAACAGCTCGCTCAAAGCCGCCAGTAAGATTTAATTTTAAGCTGAAGCAACATACCAAGTTGAACGCACTTATTTCAGATGTTCAGTTTGTTTTTTCTTTGGGGATCCGATGTGTGAGTACCAAATGTTTACAAAGTGTCCTTTGTGCACAGTGTAATCTATACGTGTCCACATCATTTATGAATCCATGCATATTTTGAATGCAGGAAGCAAAACCTTGTGGCAAACTGTGCTATATAATCCTAAGCGTATTTATTCAGAAGTCAGTCTTCCTGAGTGTGGTGTGTTTGGGATTCCAGCCTTAATTTTTAAATGACCTGAGCAAAGACGTACAAGCTGCCTCTTCCAAAGCTAGCAAGAGAGATTTGGTAGTCAACCAGTAGAGTGTGCTCTGTGAATAAGCAAGCAGAAGTCATGCTGTGCAAAAGCCAGCCTTGGAAGTTTCATGATGTTTAAAGACTGGAGAGAAGAGATTGCAGGGTGAGCCAACATATATGCTGCCAACACTTGCCTGTATGGATTTTATGCCTTTGGCTGCTGCTGATGGGCATGGTTCTGCATATTTTGCTTTTATTCGTGTTAAACTGATGCAAGGAGGTTTTTGGAAAGTGTAAAACAAACCTGCCTGTATAGTTCAATTTATTGAAATTAAATTTCTCTGTCCTTATGGGCTGCTGTGGCTGTGGCTACAGGAAAACAGGACGCTGATTTAAACAGAGTTAGATCATTGTTCCATCCAGCACAGTATTTTTTACACTGACTGCTGTCCAGCATTTGAGAGAGGGGTGTTCCCCAGTCCTTCCTGGAGATGCTGGGAATTGAACTTGGAACATTTTGCTTGGTGTGTGTCTGGGGTGTGTGTGTGTGTGTTTTGCTCCGGAGCTACAACAGCCCTTTCTTGGTCGATGCAATGGTGCAGAGCTGTGAAATGATCTTGTCAGCATACACTTTTCTTCTAGTTCTAACAAGGTAGCTTAGCAGAATAAACACCAACATGTCAAAACACAACTCTTTTTCACAGAAATATTAGCTAATGATGCAAGTGTTCATCTGTGAGAGAAAAGTGAAATTAGCTTCAGATTAGAACAGGGCCTGAAACAACTTGTTCAAGACAGTTTCATGGTAATCTAGGTCAAAACGTCATTCTCGTTGGGATGAAATTTTGTCTGAGATTTAAATTAAGTGCACAGTCCTGTATTTGGAAGAGCCATTTTAGAATTAGAGGTTTTGTCATTTTGTTTTTTTTTAATTTTGTCTTTCTTTTATAACTATTATACAGGTGACTTTTAGTGCTATTGACTAAATGCATGTTTGCATTAATAACTGTGAGCAGTATGATGTCTCCAAGGCGTTGTAAGAAATAAGGACTAAATAAACTCAGAGGCTTCACTTAAAGATAAAATCTCCTATGTGATGGGAAGGGCTCTCAGCATTGCACTTCCTGCCCCTTCCTTCCTCGATTCCACCTCATTGCTCATCTACCCTGGGAGGAAAATGTGGGACCCACTTGCTTCAGCAGATAGGGAAAGAGGGTGAGTAACAAGACACTGAAGGAATGGACAGGAGGTGGGGTTCCTGCCACCACATCTGTATGTGAAAAGATAATGGTAGAGGCCATTCAAAATGTGATGTAGACTCTCATAAGGAGGGCATTTGCAAGACGAGACTGAAGCAATGGCAGTGTGAGAGGAACTTGTTTACAGATTCTATGTAAGATTAAGACAAGATCTGTATGAGAGCTAAGGATGGGTGAATCTTTTGATTTCTCTCAGTTCCTCATTTTCAATATTAAGTTCTGCGCATGTTGTGGCCTCTTGGTGAATAGGAGGCTCTGCTGATCTCTTCCCATCCTTGACCCAGATGTAGATCTTTATTCCACCTTTGTTCCTGGTGCAGATCTTCACTCCCTCCCTTCTTCCCTGGTAGGAGAGCACGATTTCATGGTTCATCTCAGGTGCCAGAATGTCTTGGGCTGGTCCTGGCTGTGAATTACTATTATTTACAACCTAGTCAGTGACTTGCTTTGGCTTGCAGATCAGGGGAGGATCTCAGACAAAGGAGGAGAACCTGGTGGCAGAAAGTTCTTAACCAGAAGGGGTGAGTGAACAGAATGGGACATTTTGTTTGACCAGATCTTCCTTCCCCACATGGCACAGGACCCAGGATGCAGCTGGGGGTGCCATTACACCTCCATGCCTGAAAAATGGCCTGAATCATACTTAGCAGGAACCAGAAGAATGACTAGGCAGCTGCTACAGGTCCACCAACACTTGAGCACTCACCTGCCTCCACATTTTAGCTCAAATGTATTGAGCAGTTGCAGTATCCTGGTAGGAAGTCACCATTTTGACATTCTTCTATGCACCAAATTGACAGTGTGTCAGGGAATATTGGGGATGTCAAAATGGTGGATGATATGCAGACACCTGTTGCAGACCACAGTGGTGCTGCTGTTGCCCTGCTCAGCGCTGTTGGTGGCAAGTACTGAATGATACTTTGCAGGACCTTCCCCTCCAACAAGTCCTGAACTTCAGTAGGAAAGAGTATGGCTATCAAGCTGTCCCTGCATGCAGCTATCTCTCCCTTATTTGCAGGTAACCAATCAGACTCAGGAAGACTCAGGGAACCAATCAGGCTCGGTAGTTTATTCTTGTCACAAACAGTGGAGCATAAATTTAAATTTCATTGTGGCTCTCTAGCAATTTCCCTCCCATTACAATGAACAATGTCCTTGGGACTCTAATCCAGCCCTTAGCAATTAATATTGAGCTATCAAATTATCAATGCATTTAACTTGTCAGTTTGATTCTCTGTGGTTTCCTAATATGAGCCAAAACATCTTCACAAAGTTAAGGGACTTAAACCAAGCAGTCATACAGTAGAAGAGTTCTGTGCTTTTATTATTAATAGTGAATTATTGATAGATCGCTGTAGGCAGCACACAGTTCTGTATTTAGCAGGAAAGATATGCCAAGCAAGTTACTGGTCCCTGCTGTCCCAAAGGGAGCGAGCTAAGAGGGGAGAACAATGCTCTAAAGCACAGTGCAGAAATAATGGAATAGGGAGGCATCATTATAAAAGACAAAGTAGTTTTGTAGAAGATGGATGGGTATCAGAAAGGTCTTTAGGGAGACAACAGGACTGTCTTTGGTTATATTTTCCTTTGAGGTCAGTTGTAGTTCATGATGCCGATATAGAAAAAGATGGCATTTGTGCCTGCAAAGCAATACTTGCAGTGCTGTCATATAGATGTCTACTCAATAGTAAGCCCCATTGGGTGGGATGCAACATCATGCTAAGGCAAATGTTCAATCAGTGCAAGAATTTCTGCTTCCCTGATGCAACAATCTCCCCTCTCTCCCCACTTCTCATAATAAAATCCCGCAGAGAGGATTGGGGGGGGGGCACAGAGGGAGGACTCACTGTGCTGGCTCCCGCTAGTTGAGTCTGGCCCATTGAGTTTAATGGGTCTTACAGAATGGTTGAAATTGCATTGTCATGACCTGTGTGAGTAATATAGGATTAACTAACCACATATCTCAACACAATTGTCATGGGCCAGGAGTCAGGTTTGCCTGCTGAACAGCAGCCTGAAGGGGGAGAAGGTGGACTGACTCCATCTGGAGCTGATCAGACTTCAGGGACACTGAGGAGAAGGCACTGAGGAGAACCAGCTGGCTCTGGCCTTCTTAACCAGACCTCTCAGCAGCAGTCAGACACTGGAAACAATGCCCGTGGTTCCCAGCCATACCTTGCTGCTTCCTGCTCAACATCTGGACCCTTGGCTCAGTGATCATCTGGATTCCCTAATCTGTGGACTGCCTGACTTTGTGTATGGATTCTGCTCTCAGGCAAGTGTTCCTTGGAGACTCCTAGCCCCTGCTTGCTTGGCAACCAGACTCGGACAGGGTATGACAACAATGAACAATCACACCTTCTGAATCCTGCAGTTACTTTTAAAGGAACAGGAACATGGCAGGCCATTGTTTTAGTCAGTTGATTACGTAAAGCAAAGAGTTCAGTATCTTCCATCAGACCCAAAGAGCACACAGGATCAATACTTTGGGGAGGGACCAAAGGTCAGTGGTAGAGTATATGCTATGCATATACAATATCTTATATTCTGCCTTTGGCATAAAATGAGCAAGTAGCAGGTGATGAAGATATGTACCTTGCACTTTTGCAAACTATACTTGGCTCACTTTTGTGTAACTACAACCTTTCCTCCCACATCTGGAACTGAGGAACATTTTTCCAGGAAAAAGGTACTCTAAAATGAAGGAAATCTCACCTGGCTGTTAAATCTTTCACTTTCCCTATACATTTCAGCAATGTAGTTTGTTAAGCTTGCACACACTGCCAGCTGTAAGTTTGCCAACGTGCTGTACATTAAAAGGTTAAACTGAATGCTACAAAGCCAGCATTAAGAATGAGATTAAGAGTGCAGACCTAAGCAGCAACTGCAAGAGGCTGACCTCTCATTCAGAATGATTACCGGTTGTTGCTGTTTTACACAGGGAGGGCAAACTGGCAATATAGGCAGTAGGTTGACTTTAAATTTAGCATTTGATTCCTATTTCCTATGACATCAGTTAAATAACATGTCAAGGAAAATTACACATGGGAAACTAAATCCTGCTTTTCTCCTCATCACACAAATAAACCTACTGAGATGTGTTCAGATCCAAAACACAACAGTGTAAAACCAAAAAAGCCTACCAAAACCAGGAGGGTTATTCCTTATTTGCCCCTGTGTGAACCCAGTCTAGGAATAATTCTGGCTTCATTGTGATTCTGTTGGTGAAAAGAAAAAGATGATCTGATCAAGAAATCACTGGGTCAGTTTAGTATTACTAGAAACATGGAGCTTCTGCCAACACTGGAGCTTAATCTACAACTTGTGGTAGGGCTGGATGAATCTGTTACAGTTTCTCATTTTACCAACTGTTCACTCCATTTCCTCGTCAATGAGCTGTTTTTGCTTTGAAGAGGTCCACATGAAAATTTCCATACACATTTTATCCCACTCTATGCATTTTTATACCTAATTTTACCTAATGCCTGCATTTTGTAATCATTTCCCCACAATGTAATGTAGTTTTGTACATTATTTTCACTAATATATTCATTTTTTGTGCATCACAAAGTTTGGAGGTGTGCGAGTTTTGAAGGATAGCTGTGTTTCACTGCACTTATTGGTTTGGCAAATTCAGATTAGGTGAGGTCACGTTAAAATATAAACTGAATGGATTGCCCGCCCGCCCCCAATCCTTAATTTAAGAAGATAATTTTCTACCTCTTGAAGAGGAGGTGGAAAACTTTGCCTTTGGAACATTATATTCCTTACAACCACTAGATAATGCAATACAATTTTACTTTAATTAGGGGTTTTACCTAGGACACTACTTCCAGATGACTTTGCTAATATAAAGACTGCCATGGTCTCTGTGGCACAATGGGTCAATGCATCTGGCTGTTACCCAGAAGAGTGGTGGTTTGAGCAAACACAATAATGGCTGTGGGCAGGATTCCTGGGTTGCAGGCAGAGATGGATTTAGGGAAGTGCAACCAGTTTGGTTGAACTGGGTGCAGAGCCTTGGGGGTGTCATTGGGGACATCACAACTATGATTTAGAATGGAGCATGAGAGGTGGAGGGGCACCAAATTATGGCCTTGCACAGAGGGCTGCTGAAATTTGAGACCCCAAGGTCCAGCGCTGTTGCAGGGGGTTGGACAAGATGGCCCATGGGGTCCTTTCCAACTCTAAAATTCTAAGTTTTTGCTTAATTTATCACTTTAAAAATATGTCAATGGGATTTTAAAATGGAGCTTCTACTGCAAAGAGGGTGGGGGGACCAACCGATAAATATGGACTGGGAAATAAGAAAGACATTGTCTACTTGCAAAACTAGGAGAAGAGGTCTTAGCCAGAATCAAGCTGGCTAACAGCAAATTGTGATCTAGTTGATGTAATAAAATCAGACAAGTTAAAGCCAGCCTTCAAGTAAAAGATACACTATTTTTCTGAGACAAATCTATACTTTTGACCAGCATCTGGTTTTATCAGCAAACTGTATATGAAAAAAGCTCATTGTTAGGATTTACCAGCTTTGAACTAGCAGCACTAGACTTAGTGCCCATTATGATGGATTTGGTGTCCATTACTGCTATCATATAATTTCTTGGAAGCAGGCCTGCAGAAAACTCTGTCCTTTCCTCATGCCCCTTCTGTGCTCTTTGGCTTTTTTGATCCTGCATTGTCCACAATACCTTCATGTCCTCCTTGAACTGTTTCCTGAGCAGCAGGATCACCTTGTACTTGTGGCTCCCTTTTCTCTGAACTCTGCTGCTTTCTTGGCTGCCTAATTCTGCCCATATTTTTTCTGCCTTTCCTGCTTAGACTCAAGGCAGCAATGTAGAATGTTGTCTGAAGTGAGTCAGAACTTGGCTTGGCAATATGTGGGATCATGGGAGTGATTTTAATTAGACATTGCATTTAACTCATATGTTATGGTGTCACTTTCAAAGCTGTCTCTGAATATTCATTTTTAGAAGGCAAAGGCCTAGTTGTGTTGCTGATATCGTTGTCTCTGATAATGGACTTATCAGATAAGAGCTTTGATATTCATTACCAGCCAGGAGAGCCCTACTCTGGCAGGCCTGGGGCCTAGCTTGGCACAGGCAGACAAAGGATCTAGGTCTGAAATAGGGCATGTGAACTAAGACATAGCCATGAATGGGCTCGAGGTCAGACAAACAGGGATTGGCAGGCCAGAGGCAGGAGGTACTGGGAGAATTTGTGCAGTCTGTCAGACCAACCTAAAACAAGGCCTATTGGGGTCAGCTGATGATGTCAGGTGGTGGGATCAGCACTCAGGCCAGTACCACAGCCTAGAGGGTGCCCTTGCCCTATGGAACCTGATCTGACGACGAGGGCCTGCCCAAGGCATTTTCACACCTCAGACAGACTCCAAAATGGTGCTCCGCTCCCTGCCAGTGAAGAAGGGTTAAGGGAAGCTCTATATCAAGAACAAGAAGAGAAAGAAAGATTGAGATAGGGATTTGCTGCCTGGTAGATCCTGCTGTCTAAGGCAGTTGCCCTACCTTGCTTCTTGGTTGGGCTGGCCCTGAATAAAGATCTGCATCAGGATCTGCTGCCCCTGTGGATTCTGCTGCCTGAGGTGGTCACCTCATGGGTGAGCTGGCCCTGCAACTACTGCAACCACAGGATTGGTTGATGCAGGAGGCAAAACATGGAAGAACGGCAGCTGGAGTCCTTGGTTCAAGATGCCCCCTTGGTGCCATATATCCTCAGTTGTTCCAGCATCTATTGTGTGCACATTTGTTTCCATGGCTGCAATGTACTCATGTACAAGGCATTGGTGCCCACCACTGCAAAACCACATCCACACACGTGTGTTCAGTGAAAGCTCTGAATACTGCTGGGACATCTGAAGAGGTCCAAGCTCTCTTCTTAAAGAATCAAAGTCTTCCCCCCACAGAGCTACCTACCACTAGCTGCCCTTTTTATAAATGTTACTCATCAGTACCTTTGAAGGATTTGAATCTTAAAAGGCAGGATAGTGATGATAATCTAGACAACATAATAGACTGGATGGAAAAGCAAACGCTTGCACAATCCTGATTTTGTGTTTGTCTAGCTGCTATCCTATACACACTTACATTGAAACAAGTTCATTTGAACTTAGCGGCGCTGACGTCTGAGTAGACACATACAGGATTGCACTGCATGATGTAGTGGTTAGTGTGCTGGAAGACCAAGAATCGTACCCCCACTCAGCCAGGAAGCTCACTGGCTGTCCTTGGGCCACTTACAACATCTTATCCTAACCTACCCCACAGGGTTGTTGTGAGGATAAAATAGGGGGGAAGGCAGGGCACCTCAAACTCTTTAGAGGAAAGGTGAGAGATAATGGTAATGGTAATGGGAATGAAAAATAAATGATACTTTGATTAAAAATCAGATATTACAGTTTTGAATCCCCCTTTTATTTTTTTGAGCTTTTGAATCGCCTTTTTATTTTCTTAAGCATTGTTAGCAATTGTTGCACTTACAGAGGTTAGGTACACTAAACAAATATTAAGAGTTTCAAGCACTGCTTCTTTTCCATCACCGGGAGCAATTTTATAAAGAAGCTGTAGATTTCAGTGGCCTATGTTTCTATTTATGACTACCCTGGGTGGTAAAATATTCTATAAAATTATAAATTTGGTGGGTCTTGTGGTCCCACACCTTATTAGACTGTCAAAATGAATAGTTACATCCATTCTTGATATAACAACACACATAATTACAAGGTATAAAACTTGGGCTGAAGCATATAAAGGAAATAAGCTGGAATAGGTTGCATAAGATGAGTCAGGAGGGTACAGTGTCCTCACAGTAAGGGATTTCATATTTCAAGAAATGGATACTGGTGGTTGAAAGCAAATTCCCTTTCAGAAAATAAATGTGTTCAGGGTACAGAAATGTTTGACGGCGTCTGTCATTGCCAACAAGTTACGCTTGCATTGTTCGTTGTTTGAGGTAAAGAAGAAAAGGAAGCAAAGTGAGAATAACCTGACTTTACCCAAAAATTATTCAAGGAGGCTATCACAATAGGCCTGTTTCAATGGGGTTTAGTAAATAACATTTTCAGTCTGGTAGGTGAATGTTTATAGTAAATATAAAAATATTACAGAACTGGAAAAATGGATATCTTGAGGAAGTATGATACGCTAAATCTAGAGAGCCATTATATCTTGCACCACAGGCCCATTTAATGAACAATCTTCCCTATGATTTCAATTCCATTTCTTGTTTTTTATCAAGGGAGACATTGAGTGCAAATATAAATAATAGTTCCAGCTATTGGTTCTTGGGGCCACAGGTATTTGTGTGCCAAGGCCTGTAGTTTCCCAATGATTAATAAACATACCAACACAAGTGTTAAGGATTATGGACTAAAACAGGCCACAAGTTTATTAGTTACAGATGTGAGCAGTTTGGCTTAGGCATTGGGTGAAACTAGGCTATATCTTGACTCCAGCCCATCTGCAGGGAGTTGAACTAAGAGTAAACCACCAAAAGGGGGAGCCCTATGACTTACATCAAATAGGGGCACCCCAAGGGATTCCTGTTGGGGTAGTGGCATGGCCCTAGTTAATGCCTAGGCTTCGGACAGAATCCACACCCCTGGATCCCTTTAACAGGATACCCTTATCGAGGAGGGGCAGGCGGAGGCTACAACCTCCTCTCCCATAAACAAAGGGTTACCCAATGCCTTACTTTACATGTGACGATTGCTACAAGGTAGGCAAAAACCAAATGGCATTTAGTACCAATTTGCCAAGTGGAAAAATTCCTACCCGACCCCAACAAGGCGGCCGATGTTTGTCCACAGCAAGGTCATGTCAAACCAAAGCTTAAAAAGAGGGTGTGTGGGTAGGGAGATCTGGCATAGAGATGAGAGAGGGAAGCCCCTGGCCGCGCCGTGGTTTAAATTACCACGCATGGATTGGCCGGGCACGGGTGATGCAGCCAGGGCTGCCACAGAGGGTGTGTGAATCTTTTCCCCGCTAGCTGGATCACTGCGAGGGCCTGGATGCCCGGCTGCAATGCCGCCCACCCCGGAAGGTGAGTGGACTTGTTATGGATATGACATATCATTAAAACAGTTCTGTATTGTAACTTGTACCATCTGTTTCCCTAGGCAAGGTGAACCTTTTACTCTTAAATGCTGTACAAACACCCAGGAACCACACACACACACACACACACTGCTGTCAATGAATCCAGAAAGAAAGAATCCAAATGTGATCATTTCAAAAGTTCTTAGCTGAGATACCGAGGGAGCAATTTGCTGGGAATCTCTGTTGTAAAGTTCCTGCTACAGTGATGGAAATCACACAAGAAAATGGAAGATAAGGCTATCAGTGGCTGCTAACCCTAATGGATATGTTCCACCTCCACTGTCAGAGACAGTGTGTTGCTGAAAACAACGCGAGGGGAGAGCGCTGTTGCACTCAGGTCCTGTTTGCATGCTTCCCATGGATCTCTCTTTGGCCACTGTGAGAACAGGATGCTATTCTAGACGGACAATTGACCTGATCCAGCAGGCTCATCTTCCAGGCCAATGGTTCTCACTTTTTTCTTTGGGTCACGTTTTTAGAAAAAAATTTGCTCTCCCCTTACCAAATATTTTCTTGATAAGAAATACATTGGAAAGCAAAAAGAAACATCTCCTAGCAATGTTTGATTTATAACATTTTTTGTGTTCTATTTCCACTTTTATATTAGCACACTTCCCTTAAAATATTTTGTTTTTGTAAACATTGGTTGGTGAGCTGCAAAACTGCAAAATTCGGATAAGTGTGAATTTTGAAAGAGGGCCATATTTCAGTTCACATATTCTTTCGGAAAGTGTGACTTTTATAGATTCACCTTTAAATATAACCTGAAATGAATTTCTCACCCACCCCTATTAGGGAGCATGTCCCTTTGAATAAAGCAGGACAAGGATTCCTGCATTGCAGAGGGCTGGGCTGGATGATCCTTCGGGTTCTTTTCAACTCCACAATTCCATGATTCTATGAAATGCACAAACACATGCACACACCCCTTTAGAATTGCTAAAATGTTCTGTCTCTGATGCTAAAGCAGGAGGCAACATGACTAGTGATGAATAAAGCATTTTGAAATTGAAAACAATAGAACTATTTCCCACTCTTGAATATGGGTCATGAAAAGTTGAACAGATGAAATCCTTAAGCGCAGCAGAAAGTTGTCTTTTTCTTAAATGACAAATTGCTTTGCAGCAGCAAATATTCCACAAAGTGATTCTGATGCCCATATCATATAAAATATGTGATTAGTTTTATGATGGTTTGACTTGATTTTATTGCATTCCCTAAGGAAACCTATAATAAAATTTTAGCATGGTTCTTACAGGGTGAACAATGGAGCTAGATAATGGAGTCATGTCAGGACTGAATAATTTTAGCTTTGTCTGTGTATAGGCAAAGCATCCTTCCTTTTCTGCCATGAAATGTCACCAACCTTCTAACTCAAAATTGATTTTTTAAAATGAAATTAAAAACAGGATTCTAGTGGTATCCTTACCATCAGCTATTTTAGAGGTGACTTGCTTCTGAGCACATTGGTGGGCTCTAGAGATAGGGCCTTCTTGCTAATGGTCCCCTATCTCTAGAACTCCCTCTGGGAATAGGAATGGCATTATCCATACTGGGTTTTAAAGTGGCCTTGAACTGCTTTTTAGCTGAGATATCGGGTGGAATTTTTCGTCTATTTGATGTTGTGTGTGGTTCTAACTTGTTTTTTTCAGTTGTTTAGTTTTATACAAGTGCTCTGCTGGATTGTAAAATGTTTTAAGTGGTGGTTTTAAATTATTGTGTATTGCGGAAATGGGATATGCTGGTTAAATATTTTATCTTTTGTATTGTAAGCATCATGGGAGGGTTTTGCCTTAAAAGGCAGCACAGAAATTTTTAAAACAAAACAAAAACACAGTAAAATAAATTACAGAACTGCTCTTATGTCGACACTGGCACAGTTTCAGTGATACATATGCATAAGAACTGATGGCTTATGTTGTGACTTTGGGATCTACTTACCCAAAAGACACCTAAGGACATTGGTGAGCACCCCCCTGCTTCACATTTTGGGCAGAAATGGCAAGTAGGCCCTTATACCCAGTGGCATTTCTCCTGTTTTGAAACTTAAATTCCTTCAGGGATCAAACAAAGCCTGAGCTAGAGTGCCACCAGCACACATTTTTTTTATATATATAAAAAAGGAAATATATATATTGAAACAAAATCCTGATGCATTTCGGAAGCTCCTCCACCCACCTTTCCATTAAGGAGACTGTTATTCTGCCTACATGGCAGCAAATACTCCACTTAGTAAGTCAACATGGGCTCTTAGAATTGTACTCTACTGCTGCATTTTTTTGTGTTGGTGTGGGCTTTATGTAATTTATAAAGATTTGTTGATGGCATATAAATAGGCAAAATGAATAAAATACATAACAGAGTGTTGGCAGTTCAGCAAGTACTGAATGCTACAAGGCTTGTACGAGAAGCTCTGTGGATCAAGCACTAGCTCCAGGGCTGAGGATCTGAAGAGCCGTTCCTGTGATCTCATAGCCTGGAAAGGCAAACGATGCTGGTGGCCTAATCTGGTGCTCATGATGTAAAGACTTGCAGGCCTGCTGGTTTCCATCATTCTCCGGAAGAAACCTGACTCTTCCCAACCCTTCGCCTGCATCTTCTTTCTTCTGGCCAGCCGTTCTTCACCTGTCCTGGACTCCCAGCCTTCAACTAGCCTCCTGTCTGCCCTGGAGCGGCCATATGTCCTGTTCTACAGAGAATGATCCTCTCTTCTTTTTGAAGGGCTGTCCTATGGGTCCAAGTCCAGCTTAAAGATAAAGAACCAGAAGGAGTGAGGAAGCGCCTTGAAGCTGCTCACCAACGGTTAGCACCTGAATAGCAGGCTAAACAGCCACACAGGTTACTTTGTCACAGTCTCCCTCACTCTGGTGAGAGGTATGGTATTTCTCTTTAAAATATAGTAATTTTTTCCTAAATATAAATTAGTATATGCAAATTTGGACACCCCCCCTCTTGTGCCCCGTTTTTGGCCATGCCTAAGTGGCCATCCTCATCTGCCATTTTCTGCCTGGGTGTTTTACAATTTGTCTCAGCTGATTCCAGAGGCAAAGAAAGAGGATAAATTGGGCCGGCATCACGACACCTTCCAAGGCTCTGCATCCATGCAGGGGACCCAGTGCTGCTCTCCTGACCCATGTAGTCCTCCTACTTTTTCTTTTTTGCCATTGCCACCTGTTCATCTACTGTCTTCAATCATGCAAATTTGGACAGGAGCAAATAGGAGCATCCCCTCTCATTTCCCTTTAACTTGCTCACCTCAGGTGCTGTGTGTGTATTGGTCCAGGGAGAAAGAGATTGTAATGAGAGTAGTGGAGTCTTGTAGACTCAGAGGAAGAGGGAGCACCTCAAAGAGGAGAGCTCACTGAGGGCATCTTGTCCAAGTGCATGGAATTCTTACTGCAGCTCTCACTGGTAAGGGAGAAGGCCTCATACCTAATAGTAGAGTTCCTGATGGCTTTTATTCCAATTTTGTTTTAATTTTTTAACACCTTATTAGCACCATGCTTCCACTTCTCAGAATACATTTTGCCATTACTTTTCAGTCATCTGAAGCCTTGTTTGCATGACACACCAT
This sequence comes from Podarcis raffonei, assembly GCF_027172205.1. Classification (NCBI taxonomy): domain Eukaryota; kingdom Metazoa; phylum Chordata; class Lepidosauria; order Squamata; family Lacertidae; genus Podarcis; species Podarcis raffonei. Next base: position 44,746,194 of record NC_070610.1, read on the forward strand.
TGGCATGCTGAAAGTGTATGTATATATTGGGGTGTGTGTGTGTGGTGGATCTTGGTTTAAGGCTAAGCATTCGGATGATGATTTTTTAGAAAGAGATCTTTTCCAGACATATGGTCATGCAATTCTGGTAACACCCAAATATATAACCGTGACAAATATCGGCTAAGCATGCCAGTATGTATCTGTCATCTATCTATCTATCTATCTATCTATCTATCTATCTATCTATCTATCTATCTATCATCTATCTATCTATCTATCATCTATCATCTATCATCTATCATCTATCATCTATCATCTATCATCTATCTATCATCTATCTATCTATCTATCTATCTATCTATCTATCTATCTATCATCTATCTATCTATTTAAAAAAGCTTGCAACCTGGTAAGGTGTCATTTGGCAAAACTGAACTTTCATTGCATGGGTTTGTGTCAGTAAGTACACTGTTCATTTTCCCCCTAGCCTGGCTTATATTCTTCAGTTTTATATCTTGCTGGAAATAGAAAACTGTCAGTTGCATGCTTCAATAGTCCTATGGCAGTACAACCTAGAACTGAAATGTGTACACGCAGAAAGAGTAAGAGGCAGTGTTGGATGAATGCAGACTAACTGGTTGAACGGATGTGAACTTTGAAGTTCTCATTACAGTGGTGTGAGACAAACGCTTGAGTCTGAATCTTTTTCTTTTTCTGGTTCTCTAGAAAAAACAACAACCCCTTAACTTTACTGTCTTAAGGTTATTAGCTGTTCCTCCAGGGTATGAAGCTTGTTTTCTAATAGAAAACAGTCAGACATTTTATAGGCAGCTGGAGCCAGAAATGTGGAAGGGACATAATTAGCTGGATTCTTCTACACTAATTTTAGTTTTGCACCAATGTGATTCCACTTGACATCACCAAATACAGTAAAGCCACGCCTGGTTTATACGGTTCGCTATGAGAACACAATCAGCCCCAGGATTATCATGGCTGATCAAGCCAGTGAACCAATGTGCTTCTGAAATGCTGAATAAGTGACAGTTGACAAAGAGACAATGCTGTGAGCTTTACTATGTAGGCTGGCGCGAGGGCTTGTACTGCTGTTACAAAAGTAGCAAAAAGTGTCAGGTCGTGTTGACCTTGGGTTTTCATAGGCATCATGGGGACCTGCAGCCCTTCCTTGAGGCTCCTGCATGTTTACAGGTTTTATGGAGGCCTGATTGATTGGATGCATTCAGTGGTGGGTAGACATTTTGGTGGCCCTGAAGCTTGAACTGTTATGGGGACCCCTTTGCAACCAGCAGTGGTTATCTTCTTCAATAGGGTTGTTACATGACACAACATCATTATTTTTTTAAAAAAAAGATTAACTACTACATCTCAGATTTTGAATAAAATTGCTGTACTGGGTTATCTCACATATCAAAGTCACTGGTGCAAATAAATATTTCCTATGCCATATAGTTTTCAAGTTATTTGGGTGGGGATGATAATTAGGGAAATGCTATATGCATGCATGGATAAAGTTGCTTCTGGGCCCTTTCCGGAATTAGGGGCCCTGAGGCTTGAGCTTCATTTTTTCATAGCAGATCCACCCTGGTTGCATTTATTTCTTAACCATTTCTCCAAGGAGCTCAAGGTGGCATATAAGGTTCTTCCTCTCCACATTTAATCCCCACAACCACCTTATGAAGTAGGTTAGGCTGAGAGGCAGTAACCGGCCCAAGGTCACCCAGTGAAATTCCTGCTCTTCTCCCCCATTCATACCTTGGCCCACACACTATCCCTACTACAAGACCAGCATACTTAAGATTCATTTTTTGAAAATGCCATTGGGAACTTTTCTGTCCATTGTTAAAGCATAACCTCTGTTCCATTAGTACACCGTTTTTCGGGGTTGCGCTAGGCACAGACTTGCATTCGAACAAGGCTTCCTCATAGTAGACCTGTTGAAATTACTGGACCTAGAGTTATAGAATCATAAGAGTTGGAAGGTACCTTCAAGAGTCACCTAGTCCAACCCCCTGGAGTGCAGGAATCTCAGTTGGCCATGGCCATTAACTTTAATGGGTCTACTTTGAGTAGGACTAGTAAGGAATAACTCCCTGTATTTTTTTTAAAAAACCTGTTACTAGAAATTTGGGGGAGCTGTAGGTTGGCATAGTAGCATGAACCAGGAATAAGCAGACATTAGCCCCAGAGCTAATTATCAGTGTTGAAGATCAGCCTTGGAATATATGAAGGAGCAGAAAATGATAGCAATTTTAAGCATATACAGAGTGCATGGCTTACTTATGCTACAGAATAGCCCCAATAACACTGCTCCATTACAATTACACCTGAAACTGAGGATAGGTCTTTGGAGCCAGTCTTTGATTCAATTGCCAATCAAAGTGTCATTCAGCCTCAACCTGCAGCTGTTGCTGGTTGTTAAGCTCCTGCTTTCCCCCCATGAATATTTATGCAGAATATTTACCCAAAGCATTAGCAGCCTAAAGTGCTAACATTAGGACTCTTGGAACCTGGAAATGGTTTTAAAAATCAATGCTTACAGGTAACATCAAAGGGTATGTAGTTTATAAAATCTTAGTATGTTGGCTACCAATCAACTTTTGACCTTGTTACTAAAGAAATAAGGACACTGGAGAACTTAAAATAAAGTTAATGCAAATAGCCATTGCTACTCTCCCAACTCCCAATGGAACAATCATACTAGAGGACTTTCCAATTACCCTGTGACCCTCAACTTGACTATTCTTTGGTCATTTAAAGGCTCTTTTTTGCTTTCCCAGGGGAAACCAAAGTGCTAGCGGCATTGTTGCAGAATCCATTTTCCAGTATGCTAGATATTGCTGAGGCTCATACTATAATGGCTGTTTTAGCTAAGCGGCATCTTCAATCAGACAATGCATCAGCAGAGGTGGACGATGGAAAATAAAAGAGCAAGCAAAGATTGCAACCGCTGTGGTGCAGGACGCAAATGGACACATTAGGGGTGTTTTAGCTAGAAGTCACATCAAGTTGAAATCTTTAGATGCTTAGAGAACAAGACCAGTGTCATACAAGATAAATGACTCTGTTAAGACCGAGCCCCATCTCAGAATCAGCAGTATGCTTCACTACTAATCTTCCACTACTCCAAAAGACCCCTGATTTCAGGCACAGTGAGGCACATAGAACCCATTTAATGTAAGGGAAGGGAGAAGTATCTTTTCCATCCATCCACTCATCCATTCATCTTTTTATTCATATTCATATTCATACTTTGGTGTTTTATTCATCAAAGGACCAAGGACTAAAGCAAATTTAAATGTTTGACAATTTCCCTGTTTGTTGCATGCCCATTTGCTGAGTCTATTGAGACAAGTCTTCATCTGCTAAGACTGGTAGACAGTTATCAGACCATGGCAGTGCATACAATGAAAAACCCTTTCTGCCAGTTTGGAATGTTGCACCTACACACTTTTGGGTAGTCATTACTTGGATAGTGGATTTGCATGCGTGGAAGTGTTTCTCACTAGTTGGTTCAACACTGAAATCTTGCTATACTTCCAAAGGGGATCTTGATGTTACACAATGCTTTTTATGTTCTGCATTACTTGCAGATTTCCAGGATACGTTTGAATGTGAGCAATACTGTCCAACATGTGGAAGCTAATGGCTTTTGCAGGTTTAATGCATTCTGTAATGTGATAATAACAAACATTAAGTGGAGGGTGTTCATCCTTATGTAAAAACTAACACTATTGAAATGTGAGACCTCAAACTGGGCATATTTCTACCATGTAGAATAGTTATTGCTAATGCAACCCAAAATAACGTTTTCTTTGCTTTGCTTTTCTCTCTCTTGCAATAAGAAGTGCATGATACATATTCCATGTCCTGAGTGTTGTATAATGAATAGCATTAGAAAATTACTTTTAGCTGTCTGTTTCTTAAGGGGGGGGGAATCCCTTCATCTCTGCAGCGCTACCAGATGCATATTTTATTTATACTCAGTGATTTTAGACTTAAAATGTTAGAATCTGTAATACACGGTAAGACAACATATTCCCAAGATAGCACCACTGAAATTAACATGTATGGCCAGTGCTGAATTTTAGCTCATGTCTGGAGTCAAGTAATGCTGTCTATTGGACTATTTGTAAATTATATTTATGTAACTAACAGAGCAATCCTACACATTAGCTACACCAAGGCGGCAGGAGGTGGGGGGGGGGGGAGACACCGACACTGCATCAAGGGAATGACTACCATATCCTATGCTTGCTCAGCATGAGAGGTAAGGGGGTAATCATACAACCAACAAAAAATGTCAGCATCCCCTCAGCATCCCTGGAAAAACTGTCAGTGCCCACCAAAAACTGTCAGCAGTGACACACCCCTCGTACATGGATTGAGCCAATGAAATCACAGTGGTGAGAACATGCCCCCCGCACATTCCCTTCACCACAACATATCCAGTGATGACACCATGCCCCATTTCCCAGTTGATCCAACCCAGTGGCACATCCGGCAACAGCCCCACTTCTACAAGTTCTCAGGCATCCCTTCAGGCAAGGGTTCAGATTCCCTTGTGCCACTCACAAGCACTGATTTGGAGCACAATGCACAATGGCAAGCATACCTATCATATCCAGGGGGCTGAAAAACAACACACATTATCCTTGGGAGAAGGGTTCAAGATCAACACACGACAGCAAGAGGAGAAAAAAATAAATAACATTTACTATTAGGAGACCCTGGGCCGACAGCCAGTTAGTGGCCAAACAAAACAAAAAACACAGAAGGGGTCCAGCTAGCTCCCATGAAATCTGGGAGCAGCCACTGAGAAGCCCTCACTCAATGTACCTTTGAAGGTGGTGGGACAGACAGATGTTCTCAAAGCCTGGGCAGGCTCATAGAGGGAGATAATCCTTCAAATAGCCAGGGGTTCAAGTCATATAGGGCTTTATGGGTAATAACCAGCACTTTTGAATTGTGTTTGAAATGGGGATGTTGTAACAAGGAGTTTCTGTCCGCCCTGTAACTGAATTATTATTTTTTTGGAAAAGAGTGAATTTTTGAGAATGGCTCTATTTCAGTTCACATGTTGTTTTGGAAAATACAAATTAGGTGGGTTAGTTTTAAAATGTGAACTGAATCTTATTTTGTCCCCAGCTGTCTTCTCTACTACCCCATCCAACAGGCCAAGAACTCAGAGAACCAGGCTGTATCCTTCTCCCCCTGCTGAGTTCTCCATGATGAGTACTGAAACGGGAAAGTAGGGACATTGACAATCAACATTATATTTCTGCATTGCTGAATTAGGGATAGTGCCAGGGCAGTATTAAAGCAGAAGATGATCCCATTGTTCCCTCAAAAATAATAATCTGGCTGTGGACTAAAAGAGCCCATCTGATACACCAAGAACTGTCAGCAGTGACATATTTTTAGAAGTCAGATTTTGTGCCACTGTCTTCATTGTTTCATAGCTTCAGCTTATTTTACTTCCATTTACATTTTTAGAATTAGAAATTTTATGCAAACACTGAGAAGATGGATAATCTTGTTATGGAATTTAATATCTGTAAAACATTAAAGAATAACAAATGCTTTTAAAAGGAAGTGTTAAAAGCAAATAAAGTTTAGACTGGAAAATGTGATTTTTGTGCGACAAGACATCTGCAGCACTGTGATATGCATATTACTCTGTCATTCCTCCACAAAGCAGAATTGCATTTTTCTGTGTTTGTGCCAAGCTCAGGTTTTTATCTAAGTTGCTTGAAAAGGCTTCAGCAAATACTTTATTTAAAAATAAAAAATAAATGGCTGAAAGATATTTTGAGGTGTTAAAGTGTGCATCAAATTTGGAAAACTGTTGTCTGATAAAAGGATGAACTGAAAAGGCTGTAATGTGCTTCAAAACTCCAAGGAAGGCTTTATAGATGCCCTTCCTTCAAAGCAGTAAGCAAAAACAAACTAGGGTATGTGCACATGTGAAATCTGACTTTCTTGTGTACTTAGAACCACAGCAGAACCTCTGTTCTCTGAAATCCACTCATTCAAATTCCTGACTAATCAGATTTCTTGTTTCCTGACACGCCTGTCCCATGTGCATGGTCTCACTCTTAGCCTTCAGATTTGGTCATTGACAGGTAAGCAGCCCTGCCCACCTGTAAAAGTTCTCCACCCCTTCTCCAAGGCATGGTTTAAAAATGTGAATATACTAAAGCTGAGTCTCTTCAGTATCTGCTTGGAAGACAACCTGGGAACTCTATGCATGCTTCCCCCTGATGGGAGAGAAGAAGGAGACATTAAGTAAATTAAGATCCATGTCATTACAGTGGTACCTTGGGTTACATACGCTTCAGGTTACAGACTCCGCTAACCCAGAAATAGTACCTCGGGTTACTATTTGCTTCAGGATGAGAACAGAAATCGTGCTCCAGCGGCGCAGCAGCAGCGGGAGGCCCCATTAGCTAAAGTGGTGCTTCAGGTTAAGAACAGTTTCTGGTTATTGTATTGATCTTTATTACGGCCATTGGTCCATCACACGACAGTTTCCCATACCAACATAATGTACTTAAACCTCCAAATTTAAAACCGCCAAAACTTACAAAAAACAGACAAGAACCAAAGCAAAACAAAAACAAAAGACCAACATCATACATTACAATAAATTTGTAACATAAACATCGCCCTCTACTCATAAATTAGTAGAAGACATCAATGGTGATATCACCTAATTACATCCTAAAACATAGATCATAGTTTAAAGGGATTATCCGAGCCGCACAGGAGTCCGTTTCTCTTCTTTAGGGATAGGACGCTGACAGTTTCTGGTTAAGAACGGACCTCCAGAATGAATTAACTTCTTAACCCAAGGTACCACTGTATAGTCATTTGTTGATAATATACCTAGTTGTTTTTCAACTTCTGATTATCTAAATGGCCTTGGACATAAAAGAGGTAAAAATATTAATAATATAATAATAACAGTACATATCACATACAATATTTGAGTAATCCTTACAAAGCACTGTAAGGTTGGGCAGTATTATTCATACAACGCAGGGTGGAGAGCTATTTTATGTGTCTGGAATCCCAGAGTGGAGAAAGCAGCTCCAGGCAATTTGAAGTGGGAAAAGAGGTGACAGAGAAAGGGTTAAGCTACCCTACAGTGCCATTTCTCTGTTCAAAACTGCCCCCTCCTGAAAACTGCCATTAGGACTTCAATTCATGTGCTTTTTGTGTAACATCTAATTAGGCCGCAAGATAACAGTGGCTTGCCTAATGCCATTTAATGAATTTGGGGCATTGACAGGTCAGGGATCCCACTTTCAGCCACCAGCTCTCAATTGTACTTTATTACACTATATTTGGTTGATGGAACTTGAAAGAATGCATGTACATTTAGAACCAATTCAAGTTTTAAGGGGGTGGGGGTGGGTCACACAGTGACTTTAATGCTTCATTTTCAAATGGTTAGATATTTGTAAGACAGAATCTTCAGTTTTTCTTTTCAGAGAAACGGAAGAGTTGGATAAAATACTAGATTTCAAGTGTTTCAAAAGAAACACCTGAAAATGTTTCTTTTGCATGGGGAACTATCTTTATGATTCCCCCCCTCTAGTTCTCTATGCTAAATTGACACTAATGAGGATATTTCGTTCAATTAGAACGAAGGATCAAGATTCAGAATGAAGTAGGGAAGGATATGCAGTTGTGTTTGTTTCTTCCAACAGTTAATGCCCTATTGCCACATTTCAGATAACCCATTTTAAGGGGTATAAAGTTCAGCATGAAGATGTGGCAGAAGTTCCACACATACTAGAAGGAAGCTGCAACAGAGGCATGCAGAAAGGCTGCTATCTATGTTTGACATAGATGTCCTTAGCAGGCTCAATAATTGAAGGGCCTTCTGTCAGATCCAATGACAGCCAGTTGTCCAGAATATCTCAGTTCACTTCAGAGGCTATCTGTTGTTTCTTCAGCACACACTGGATGAATGTGACAGGATTCACTTTGCCGACCACAGGGATTGACTGAGAGAAAAAACAAATAGGCTGAGCACAGCAGGAATATTCACAGTGACAAAACTGTAAGTATGGCTATTGAATCCAAGTACCAGATCAATTAAGGAATATCACTGTGGAGAATGAACATATAAATGTTAGAAAGTAGATATGTATGGCCTATTTCTGTTTATGGTGATAATAATTTGTTTCTTTTAATATAGGAAAAGCCAAAATTACCCCATCTATTACATTATCCTATCTTTCTGTAATAAGCAGTGCTCCAAAAGCGGTGAACTTCCTGAGATCAAACAATAGTTGGCCAATAACCAAGTTTTTTGGGAATGACTCTATTTTTTCCTGCAACGGATAGGTGTATGTATATGGGTGGAGTGGGTGGACAGATTAGAGCAGGCAAGAAGAAAACAGCTAGCTGATCATCTTCAGGATCTGAAGAACAGAGCTAAATTGTACAAAGGATCGTACATACTTAGAGATAGGAAAACTGGGTCCTAATCTAGGACTGGAAACACTAACCATAGACTGCTTGGTGTTCATAGGTGGGTAAGAAAGTATTTTCTGCTTAAAAGTGAGGGAGGTAGTGAAGTTGTCTAACATAAGTAAATGTAAAAATGAAGTTGAATATATATTACACACACACACACACACACACACACATGCTCTTCATGTGATAATCTGGCTCAATGCTCCATCACCTTTCATGAGGAAAAAAATTCTTCTCCCAGCTGTGAAACTGTAAGACACAATTTTACAGACTCAATTTACACAATAATCATGACTGACTGAACTAGAACATTGTTAGGGGGAAAGTTTCTTTCATGTTGAGATTTTCACACGGAGGAACTATGGAAATCAGTAGAATGAATCACACTGTTGAGTCCAGGGCTAAACCCTCTCTCTGAAAAATCCACTCTGGTTTGCCATATTGCACCACCTTCTCCTTCTCCCTCTTACTAGATATTTATGTGTGAACTATTTGATAAAGGTGGGTCTGTTTGATGGTTTTGAGTCTCTCCCCCACCCCAGTTATTGCAGCTTCACCAGAAATGAAGCGGGGAATTTTGAAATCCAGGAACCATCCTGACAGCTCCCATAGCCTCATCCCCTTGAGGAAGCCAAAAGGCAATCACTTGTGTTTTGTGTTTGTGTATTTATATATGAATGAGATGCTGTGTGACCTTGGACCAACACCACCTGAATGAACCTATTATGCAATGCGTGAAAACAACCACTGGGGTTTTTGCTAATGGTCAGCCCTAGTTTTGTCCCTCTGGGGTTTCTGTAGAGGCTTTTTAAAAGTGCATCAGCAACAGCCATAACAAAACTCCATTCTGCTACTCAATAAAGACTGTTCCTGTTACCAACTGCCTGAATCCTGTGTTTCCATGATGCTACACTAGACTACCTAACAGGGATCAATCCCTCCCTCCCCAAGCTTACAACATTGGTAAATATCACTCCGGCAGGTAACATCGTTGCTCCGACTGTGAAAAAGTACAAGAGATACATTCCTCTCCGTTGTTGTCCTGTTACACTACTGAGCGTTATCATTATATTGCAAGCCTAAGCATGCTTGCTCAGAATAAGTCCCACTGAGTTCAATAGGACTTATTCTTTAGAGGAGATAATGAATTTGTCAATTTCAGTATTTTTCAGTTTCTCATCTTTCCATTCTTAAGTTCAGTTCTCCACACTTCCTCAGCAGTTTGTGAATTATTTTCTTTAAAACTTCTCGTGAAAATTCAGCAGCATTTTAGTGCAAATTTCTCCTACTGTACACATTTCTATGTAATTTTACCTAATTTGCACATTTTGCAACACAATTTCCCCCAACGCAATGCATCGTTGGATGTAATTTGTGTTAACATATGCATTTATATGAACACTTTGCCCTAGTATATGCATTTACATACATACTAATTGGCTGGAGAACTGCATTGCAAAATTCAGAGAAGTGCAAATTGGGGTGTTTTTTCAGAAAGTACAGATTGAAAGATTTGCCTTTAAATGTGAATTGAAACTAATCCCTCCATCCCTACTTCTTTAGGAAGTACTGTTAGCATTAAAGTCTTAACTATGGGTTTTATTTTCTGTTGCTGTGTTGTGGAGGTGTTCCTTTTACCCATCCCTCTGTGTGCTGCTTTGTTTACTGAAGAAAATTATTCTGTATGTTGCTGCAACGATAAAAGGAAGCTTAGGCTGAAAATGTGCTGTTTGCAAAGGAACGTGTGCGTAGTCCATCGTCCCTCAAAATGGCCTGACAGCACATTTAGTTGCCACTTAGGGCCGATGGTTGCAAGCAGTGGTGCTGTTGGTGTGTGAGTAATTAGTTGTGCTCACGTTGGCTTCTTCACTGCGGGTCACTGCTGCAGCCCCTGGTGTGCTGAAGTGGCCTGCCCAAAACGTGCTCTCAAAGTGCCAAGGGCTGCTGTTGCTGCTTTTTGCAGTCTTCCTCAAGCGCAAGCTTGCTGGCGCTGAAAATCCAGTGCTCTTCCTCTAACTCTAGCTTTTGCATCCTGAGATGAACTCATACATCCATTATTTATTTTGGTTATTATTGTTTCTGTTTCCTAAACAGGAGCACCCAGGAACAAGGGACTGAAGTTAAAGAGGCGTGTGGTACCAGACAAGGGTACCCAGCTGAGCTCCTTTTAGGCTTTGATATGGAGAATATGCTGGTGTTCTAAACTGAACATATTGCTTGCTTTCTTATCATGAATGGGCTTATCGCTATAGCTTTGTCCAACTCCAAAGGGAGTTATGCCTTTGCCATACAGTACAAAAATATTATTTATACTGTAAACCCCCGCATGATCCCCACCATTTAGGGTGTTATATAACTAACTAACTAACTAACTAACTAACTAACTAACAACAACAACAACTCTGGATGTTTCCCTCAATGGGCAATTCATCTGCAAAGGTGTGGCCCGGGACAAATACTTATTGTGGAATGTGGGCCCAATTTGCCATGTGATCAATGTGTAAAAGGCAGCTTCTTGCCTTGTTTTTCTTAAATCAACAACAGATCATATCAGGGAAGGCAGCAGATGGAGAGGGACATTTGTCTCTTCAGCCCCCCAGCCCCCCATTTTCAAAGGGGAGATTTCCCACCCTTCCCACTGGCACCAATGAGGACTCTTTTTCTAAGGCTCTTAGTCAGTGTGGAGGTGTAGAAGCTGAACTCTGTTCAGATTGCAGTGGGCGACTGAAGAGATAAGCCTCTCCACTCCATGCACTGCTTTCCCAGTAAGAATCAGACTCCACACACCAGTAATTATTTAAGGAAGAACAAGATATAGCCATGTTATGTATGTAATAAGTGGGTATCTAGTTTGTCCCTCAGCAGTTGGGAGAGAGCGAGCGAGCCTTTGGAGAGACTCTGAATGGAGTTAGCAAAAAACTGAAGGTACAATTTGTTTGTACCTCGCTCATTGTCTACATTGGCTCTCCAGGATTCCTGATGGGTTTCTTTCCCAGCCTTACCTGAAGTTGCCCATCAGTATTTGGCATCCGGACGGTGGGCTGAGCAGGCAACCTTTTCCCAATGTGATGAGATGCACAGAATCGTCATTTAAATTATTGTAATCATTTCTGAATTTGCATCTCTGTATATAATGCAACATTTGCAACTATTATGCAAATCTGTATTCTCTTTTGCTTTGCGTTGTGGTGATACGCAGGAAACCTCCCTGGACTGATGGTTTCAGTGTTTCCTGGAAATAGCCAAGTCAAACAGCAACCCATCACATTTTTTTAAATAAAAAAGTTGTTTATTGTGAATACGTGAATTAAAAAGAAATGACACACTTGTAAACTGCTGTCCTGATACACATGAATAATAAATGCATATTCACTGAAACGTGTGGCATATTTTTTTCCCATAATCTAAAATTTAATACAGAATAATGAATCACTTTGAAGCTCTCTCTGCCACTTTTTTTTCATGTTGAAAATGAAGAACAGGCTTTCGTTCTTTTCACTCTGAGAACAAAATCAGCCTCTCAGACAGACAGCATTCACAGAATTAGCTGCTGATGCATAAGGCTCTTATGCAAATCAGCAGCCAAGCTCATGGGCCTGTGGTTGGATTACAACTAAACCTGAGGCCTTTGAATTTCATGCAACTGGAGCAATAAAAGGGTATAAATATTAAAAGGAACAAACACAAAATAAATGTAGTGGAACATTTTTTAAATAAAGAGTTGTAATGGAAATCAGAGCCATCTGTACCTTATTAAGACATACAAAAAGCCAACCTGCGTCTGGCGCTGATCTTTAAGTGCAGGCTTTAAAAATAAAGGTCAGCCGCACATGGAAATGGCACATCTTATTGGGGCTCCTCTAAATCACGGCAGGAAAGTGGCTCTGCAGACTGTCCTTAATTGGAGTTAAGGAAAAGGAGAATACAATGTCGCCTCAAACAGCTCACCTGTAAAATCTCCTTCCTCTTTGTCAGAATTTTTCTTCTTCATAATAATAAAATAGATGGGAGCTGTTGAAAGAGCAAAATGGATAAGGCCCTGAAGCTACCTGTGGTGCGAAATGGGAACACTGCATAAGTGGCAAGAAGCAGACATAAAAGGCTTGGTTTCCATGTAACACCCGGCCACGACATTACATGAGCAAACCTGAGGCCTGCATGCTATCTTGGCCCTTCTGCCCTTCTTCGCTAGCCTCTCCAGGTAGACTGAGAAAAATTTCTACCAGAAGCCCACGGTGAATTGCTGCCATTCAGCTCAAGATCAGTAGTTTATAAACTTTTCAGATCAGGCTGAATGTGAATTTGGGGACCCTTTTTTATTTTATTTTTTAAATTGATCATATATTTGTATGGTGGTTGTATTGCTGCTGTTGTCACTCCTCTTAGACCAGGAAGCACCCATCCACTGGGTTAGGAATGATTTGAGCTGCATCCAACAACATCTGCAGGGCCACAGGTCCCCATCTCTGATACATAATATGTAAGTACATAAGAACAGTCTGCTGGATCAGGCCAATGGCCCATCCAGTCAGGGTGAGCCCAAGACATTTTGGCACCTGAGGCAAACTACAAATTGGCACTCCCCTCTCTACCGGGGAAGAAAGGGTGAATGAAGATCTAAATCAGGAACAAGGGAGGAAATAAAGATCTACACTGGAATCTGCTGCCCCTGTTGATCCTGCTGCCCAAGACAGTTGAAGAAGAAGAAGAAGAGTTTGGATTTGATATCCCGCTTTATCACTACCCAAAGGAGTCTCAAAGTGGCTAACATTCTCCTTTCCCTTCCTCCACCACAACAAACACTCTGTGAGGTGAGTGGGGCTGAGAGACTTCAGAGAAGTGTGACTAGCCCAAGGTCACCCAACAGCTGCATGTGGAGGAGCGGAGACACGAACCCGGTTCACCAGATTACGAGTCTACCGCTCTTAACCACTACACCACACTGGCTCTCCTTGCCTAATGGATGGGACAGCCCTGCATCTAATCCAGTAGCCTGTTCTCAGGGTGGCCAACCAGATGCCTGTAAGATACCTGCAAGCAGAACCTGAGTCCAACAGCAGTCTCCCCTCCTGCAGGTTCCAGCTAATGATATTCAGAAGCCTGCTGTCTCCTACCATGCAATACCAAGTCCAATAGATCAATGGCATAAGACAACTTCCTATGCCCCTAATTGCTGAGAGATCTATTGCAAAAAAGACTCCAGGACAAGCCTTTCACACCCTCTCCTGAAATCGATTCCCCATTCACAAGGCTGTTTAAACCAAATAAAGCTAAAAATGTAACCACTTCCCAAACAAGGAAAACAGATGTGTCAGCACATGCAAGCCTGACCAGTTGCTATGAGACCAACATTTTATAGATTTTTTAATTTAAAAAATAGGCAAAAATTGTGAAAACAATACATAATTCTGGATTTGAGATTATGCAAAAGAAGAACAGTTGCTTTTTCTCCTTCCTCAAATTCTGCTAATGCTGATTTTTTTTAAAAAAAACATATTTCAGTCACTTTTGCTGGAACAATAATCAAACACCCATTCGAAAGGTACCCCCTCCTCTCTCTTTTTTTTAGGGAAAATAAAGAATGCAGAAATAAATATATGTTTGGCACAAATTAAAAGTCAGAAAGCTTTTACCGTAGATCATTTATTTTCCACAGGATAAAAGTTTCTAAGCAAACAATCCTTCTCTTTCAGCTTCAGAAAAGAATTGAAGCCTTCTTTGCTGTGCAATAGATTTCAAAATTAATTATTAACCACAGAACTGTTTGCCAAGCCTGATTTTCAGCAGCCTGTGAAGGGACATATGAATTGTCAAAGTCCTATTGACACAACTACTTGGAGCATGGGTGTGTGGGAGTGTTGGCAGGATGGGGTAATCTCTGGTAAAGGATCATGCTAGTGCTGCCACATCCTCTCTCATTTTTCGCCAGCTAGGTGGGGATAGATAGGATCCACTTCAATTGCACTGGTGGGTCTTGGAAGATTGGCTAGCACTAGAGGTATGTGCTGCTGTAGAACACAGTTAGGTGGACATAACACAACATACCTGCTGTTGCAAGGAGAAAGAATAGATTGCACTGGGGATGTGGCCAGGTAGGAGTAGGGCTTAGAATCCTATGCTTGCTTCAGCTCAGTCCTATCCCTGACGATGGCACGATGCCAGCAAAAGAGGTGATACATGTAAAAAGACTCTCATTGTACACCACTGAGAGACAAGAGTGACTGTTCCCCCCATCTCATGCTTCACCTCTGCAGCCAAAAGTGAGCAAAAGATTCCAACTAACAGTCACCAATCATGGCACTCCAACAATGGTACAGAGAGAGACCTCAGCTAGATAGCACATCTCACAGTAGGGTGTATAACTACATTCCTGTGTTTGGAAACTGGAAGACCAGCTAGATGGTGGTACCTACAATCACTCACCCACTCCTACTGAGCACCTAAGCATTGTTACCGTAGCCAACCGTTATTCACTTCTTCCTTCATTGCTCTTTTAGCTCCCCAGTAGCAGTAAGGCAGCCCTCCAACGACAAACAGGCAAGAGCATTCCCCACTCCCAATGTTATGCAGATCACAACTGAAGCTGCTCTGTCCCAGAGAGTAGTCCCAGTTAGGGGTTAGGGGTCTTACCCATGCAGGGAATAGATTCCAGAAATGCAGGGTCACATACTGCTAGCCCCATTCAGATACCAGTAGCAAAGTGAGGTCAAGCAGACATCAGGTTCATGTAGGACAAGGTCAAACAAGATGAGATCAGATTCTTATGAGCATGGTTGAGCAATGCAGAGGTCAGCTTCTAGAGAGGTCACTCAACTGAAGCAGAGAACAGGGTCCAAATAAGCAAAGCTGCAGCCCAAAAAAGAAAAAGGAAAGGAATGGAAGCAAAGTAGGTAGCACTCTGGATGACATCCAAGCATCATCTAGGCCAAAACTGAACCCTACAGAAGGCTTCAGCTTCTTCTGGACAGCTAGCCCTGATGAGTGCAGCTGCTTCTCTTAAAGGGCTGTGGCAATTTAACAGGGGCACAGCAAAAGGAAGAAACCTTTATTAAGTCCTGGGTGTGGAAGAACCTCAATGCACATTTCATAATGGTTCTTGGGTGTGGGCTGTTCTATGTAGTTTTTTAGAAATTTATCTTGGAGCAGTGAGTGGGGGTTGTGCTGAGCTTCATAAAGGTACAAGGTGGCTGATGGGGGGGTCTCTATTCTACACTGCAGTGACTTTCAAAAGTCTCTGTCTTGCATCCTTGAGGCAGAGACAACTTTTCATAAGAACAACATAGGAAGCGGTCTTATCCTGAGTCAGACCATTGATCCATTGAATGCTTTGTACACTCACTGACAGCTGCTCCCCAAGAATTCAGGCAGGAGTAGGGATAGGGGACAAATTCAATTAAGTTCACATTTAAAGACAAATCTATCAAATCCACACTTTCTGAAACAATGCTGCAGACAAAACACAGCCCTCCTTCAAAATTCACATTTATCTAAATATTACAATTCAATGCTCCCAGCAAAAAATGTTCACAAAAATGTGTATATTAGGGGAAAGTGTGTGTTAAAATGAATATGTTTGTGAACATAACACACACAAAAAACAGGGGAAATTGCAAAAATGAGTGCATTAGTCAAGACTGCATATAAAACTTGTTTATTAGGAGAAATTCACACTAAAATGCTGAAGAATTTTCATGATTTTTTAAAAATTGCAGATGGCTGCAGAAATGCACTTAAGATTCTTCTAGATAGGAGTTTTTCCCAGTCCTACCTGGAGATCCTGTAAATTGAACCTGGGACCATCTGCATGCAAAGCAGATACTCTGCCACTGAGCTATGGCTCTTCCCCAACTTCCTGCTTGGTCACATGGGCATTCTAGAATGTGCTGCAGGCAAGAAAACCGGAGTGCTGCTGAGCATGTCCATGAGAGGCACTTAAATTGTGGGATAACCAGCCTATTATAACCAACATGCTTAAGTCTAATTAAGCATGAAGGGGTTAATGCTATAGAGTAAACAGTTGTGCCAGGCTTAGTTAGGTACTCACCCTCACCTTGGGAAGAAGGTAAGTATGAAGGGGTTAATGCTATAGAGTAAGCAGTCATGCCAGGCTTAGCCTTCACCTTGGGAAGAAGGTAATCAGGTCTATTGTTGTACCCCAGTCTACCAGGGAAGCTCAACGTGTGAAGAGGTTTTGAGCTGGTTGTGGCAGTTCAGACCACATGGCTCTTGTGCTCCTATACCAGTAATTTAGGAAGTTTCCCCAGTGTAGCTAAGCCAAGTTTTCCTGCCTGTGCAACTTTTTCTGAATGCTGTATGGAAAAGCATACAAATCTGACCTTTGGAGAGTTTTTAAGTAATGGTAAATCATTTTTAACTCTCATTTTTGTTCTATGCTGGGGAAGAGGGGAACTTTGGAATGAACTTAGAGGGGCATTTTTTAAAGCTCTAACAACCTGTATTTCCATGCTTTACAGTGGTACCTTGGGTTACATACGCTTCAGGTTACATACGCTTCAGGTTACAGACTCCGCTAACCCAGAAATATTATCTCGGGTTAAGAACTTTGCTTCAGGATGAGAACAGAAATTGTGCAGCAGCGGTGCAGCAGCAGCAGGAGGCCCCATTAGCTAAAGTGGTGCTTCAGGTTAAGAACAGTTTCAGGTTAAGAACAGACCTCCAGAACGAATTTAGTTCTTAAGCTGAGGTATCACTGTACTTTGCTGCATATTTTGTTATTTTAATCTCTGCTGGGGTTCTCTCACCGAAGAGTACTTGCTCCAAACCTGGACCTTGGCAGCCAGGAATTCTCCTTTACATTTTTCCTTGCAACCAGCTTAAACTTTATTGCAGTGCAAAATTAAAAAACCCTTTGGCCACCTTGTACAGTTAAAAAGGTCAGCAGAACCTCCCACTGCCCCCTCCAACAGTTTCTCTGAACTGCAAGAGGCAGGAAGAGTCATGCATCTGTTGCCAGGAGCAAAGAAAACAGGGGGTGGGCAGTAGCACACCAGCAACTGCTAATTTAAATAGATAGTAAAATCAAACTGCTTTAAGTTAAAAACGCTTACAGTAGCAGTTCTGAAAAGCCTAGGGGAACTTTTTGTGTGTGGGGGGGGGGTGGCACTTAGATGATAGTGTTAAGGATTAGGAGGCTTTTCCTTACTAGCAGACCCTTTTGTAGAAGGCTTACTCTCCCCCCCCCCATATAATTATGATAGGCTGCTACCAAGCAGCCTACCACACCCTAATCTGTCCAGCTGCTTGGGGAGTCACTGAGTCCTATTTCCATGACTTCAGGGGGAAAAAATAAAGAGAGATGGTTTGGATTTATGTTCCCAAACCCAGAATTTTACAAAACCTTGCAAAATATCCTTAGGCTGTAAGGGGCATAGCATAATCATGCAGTCATAAACTGACGAGGAAGGTTCTAATGAGAAACTACACAGAATTGCCTTCTAAAAATCAAGGAAGACAAAGGTCAAAAAAGGGATCCATGTCACATAGTAATGAAGTCTCTAGACAGGCCTGCCTGGAGAGGGTATTCCAAAGGCAAGGAACCATCACAGAAATGGCTCTCTGTCTTGTTGCCATCTGTTACACTTCAGGTTGTAAGGGCACCTGGAGAAAGGTCTCAGATGACCTCAGTGGCTGGGCAGATTGATGGACGAGGAGATGGTCAAATAAATATCTGAGTCCTAACCTGTGTAGGGCTTTAAGTTTAAGACCAGCACTTTGAATTGAGCTTGGAATTTTACTGGGAGCTAATGCAGTTGCACAGTGCATTTGTACAGTGACTTGCTACAATTAAGTAGTACTACTACTGATGAAGTTATAATGCAGCTTTGCAAGGGAAAATGTATCTTCGCTAGGGTCCTGCATAGACTATTTTAGCCGGATCATTATCATTGTACTAAAGAACTGTTTCTACTGTACTGCAGTGTTTTTAATAAAGATACCAGTCCTGCTGCTATTAAAATCATCAAAGGCATTCTCTATCCAAGAATTAAAATAATATTTCTGGCTATACACCCACACAAGTAATGCTGTAAAACAAGAGTGCAGGATAACAAGCAGCTATGAGCTAAAGATCCAATTACTGGGCAGTGTCATTTGTGCAGTTATCAAAAAGCAATGTTCTGAATAAGTGAATGAAGCTTTGGCTTATACAATCACTGCAATCACTTAGGGTAGCAAGCAAATACTGTGAATGTGAATAACAAAATGTACCTATATTAAATCAGTTTGTTCTATGCCAGCATAAAGGGGGCCTAAAGAACTGAAACCCAGAAGTTTATGGTCTTCAAAAAAATATTGTTACGAGTTTTGTACGCCAACATTGTTATTAAACCTATATGAGTATAGCCGCATATTACTTTAGCTTATATTTTAAGAACTTCTAATTCATATTGTCCCTCTTCATGGATCACTGCCTTGTTGTGGTGAAGGGGCTTGAATAACTCCAGGAAGCTATGAGTTATGCCATGCAGGGCCACCCAAGACGGACAGGTCGTAGCCGAGAGTTTAGACTAAATGTGATCCACCTGGAGAAGGAACTGGCAAACCACTCCAGTATTTTGCCAAGAAAACTCATTGGACATAAAAAAGAGAAGCTTTGAGAAGAAGTGAGAGTTTTCAAGGCATGCTCTGGTTCATGAGGTCACAGAGAGTCAAACACGACTAAGATGACTAAACAACAATTCATATTGTCACTTTGCACAGTGTGGAAACTGGGGTTTGTGGGGTGGTAGGGGAGGGGTAGTACTTTTGATTGAGGACACATCATGCTCCTTCTGAGATAGTTTGTCCACCTTTGGTCCCCACCCTGCACTCAGCTCTCACCTGTGGCTCATAGAAGCTGTCAGCATGTGACAGCAGCCACTCCCTGGGAAACAGTTTCGGTTCGCTGGCAAACCAGCTGAGGGTAGCCAATGGGTCTCAAACCCTCAGTGAGTTAGAGACTTCCCCTGTATGCAGTTTCTGCACATGCAGTCATGGGAAGTGAGGGGCAGATAGGGCTTGTCAGCCTGGGAAGGCAGCCCACCTAGGAGAAGGAAAGCTCTGATCCTAAATCTCTGGTGTCTTGTGGCTAAATTCATTCATGAGAAAGGCTTTGGGAGCAAAGCTGGGAGGAAAACTCCATGCCCACTGCCTTGAGGGACATCTTCAGGAGAAAAAAAGGCTGAGGAGCAAACCCTAAGGCGGTTGCATGGCTGCTTATACACATCTTTCCAGCAAATCCTGCAGTCAAGGTGGTGTCAAATGTATTGCTCTTCTTTCCTTTGAACCACATCAGTGAGGCCAAGAAGGGGAGGTCTTGTCATCTGGGCAGGCCACAAGCACCATACACACTGCCCAGGCTTGCGCCTCTAGGAGGTCACTTCGGTACTGCTAATGCAGCAAAAACAATGTGGGAAGCAGCAGCCAGTGTGGTGTAGTGGTTAAGAGCGGTAGTCTCGTAATCTGGGGAACCGGGTTCGCGTCTCCGCTCCTCCACATGCAGCTGCTGGGTGACCTTGGGCTAGTCACACTTCTTTGAAGTCTCTCAGCCCCACTCACCTCACAGAGTGTTTGTTGTGGGGGAGGAAGGGAAAGGAGAATGTTAGCCGCTTTGAGACTCCTTAAAGGGGGATATCAAATCCAAACTCCTCCTCCTCCTCCTCCTCCTCCTCTTCTTCTTCTTCTTCTTCTTCTTCTTCTTCTTCTTCTTCTTCAGTTATGAGTTCCTAGTCTCTTGCAGTCACAGCAGATGCTGTGATTCTCCAGCAGTTTGACTGCACTCCAGGAGCTGCACTCCATTGACTCTTGAGCCAGACAGATGCCAACTATTCATATTGCTTATGCAACAGTTGTACCAAATCACCTGATGCTTTCTGTGCTCTCAAATCTAATGAATGTTTGTCAGATTTGTCTCTGTGAAGAAGAGGGGGGAGGAAAAAGTGCTGGGAGTATCCAGAGTGCTAGAACTGTTGCTGCCCTATGTGATCATCTCCCATCCAAGGCTACAGGATGGAACATTTCCTGGGTGATGAAGTGTTCTAGGCTCTGCTCATCCATGCCAATCATTGACTTCCCTTTACAGTGGTACCTTGGTTCCCAAACGGCTTAATTGTTGAACAAATCGGCTCCTGAACACCACAAACCCGGAAGTGTTCCAGTTTGCGAACATTTTTTGGAAGCCGAAAGTCCATCACTGCTTCCACGGCTTCTGTTTGAGTACAGGAAGCTCCTGCAGCCAATTGGAAGCCGTGCCTTGGTTTTCGAATGGTTTCAGGAGTCAAACAGACTCTCGGAATGGATTAAGTTCAAGAACCAAGGTACCACTGGACTTAGAAGAACCTTCAGTGTCAGCCTGGAGATTTGCTGTTCTACTGATAGTCTCTACCATGTCTGATCTCTGGCTCCTGATTCGTAGCTGTCCATGCAGCAGAGCACTGACATAAGTGAAACACAAGAAGTCTCTTCTCAGGTGTATTAAACATGTTGGAGACATTTTTACATGCACAGAATAATTTGTCTAGTCCAGGAGCTAGAAAAACCCTTGTGACCGTTACAGATTGTGCAGGGAAGATGTGTGCTACATTCACATTGTATCCGCCATTACAGAGCCTAGTGGTAGAGCTTTGCTTTGCAGGCAGAAGATCCCTGGTTCAATTCCCAGCAACCTCAGCAAGGAAAGGTCCTCCCTATCTCCTGTGTATTAGTTCATGTGCTTCAAAAAGTGATAATAAGCCAGCCCTGCTGCATTTGTGAGCCCTCCTGCTTATTCCTCTGGGTGATGGTGGGAGCAGGGATGGATTTTTGCCTTGAAGTCTTGCTTTGACAGCTCCACTGCCTGAATGGAAATGTTCTAAATAGGATCACAGGCCTTTGTCCACAAAATGAGAGTTAAAACAACAACAACAAAGTTGAAAACACACAAGTGATAGAAGAAGCTTGCCGTTTAGAGATGTAGGCCAGAGCCCTGCCTGAGAGTTTGTCTCCTGATTGTAGGTGACAAATGAAAACGTGCTGAGGGGAGTGACATGGAAAAGTGCTGCCCCAATTTGAGCTGTTGAGGCAATAATTTGTTGTCTGTCAGACTCATGAGGCTTAACTAATGCTTTCTGAACTATATCAACTAAGATATCCTTCCCACCCCTTCAAATCTCTTTTCCAGCTGATTAGCTTGTGACAAAAAAAAAAAAAAAGTATCTCAAGTAAGGTAAAAATTCTGGGAGCTGACTCACCAGCAATTCCTTCCGCAGTGCCAGCGCTCATGATGAGCTCTATAATTCAGGAGGTTATTTCTTGTCAGTATCATTTTCTAGTGTGGAGGAATGATTGTTCTCAGTACCTGAATGTTCTTCTTTGCTTTTTTTAAATGCACATGCCAACAGTGAATGTAGCACTATAGATATCGTCAAGGGGTTTTAGTTTAATAGCAGCCTTAGTGTAGTGTTGATTCTCCTAACACAACATCTTTTTAAAGATGTCACAAACAAGTGCTGTCACTCCAGGACAAGTTGAGTTAAACATTATCCCTTTAATAAATGATTGGATTTAAATTTCTACAGCCTATTAACAGTAATCTTTAGCTACACACACACATAGAGTTGTTTGATTGCTCTGGTGTCTGGGGAAAACATGTAATAGCACCACATTTCACTTGTCTTTTTTCGAGGAAGGAAGGGAACAAGAATTTACCTTTCACTGCAACTGCCTAGCAACATAAAAATGGAGATGTTACATTAAAATCTGCTCATCACAGCATGGAGTGTAATAATATGCAAAGCTTTTGCTCTGCAGAGTCTAATCAAAAAAATTATTCTAATGTATAAAACATAGGGGCAAATTTTCATCGCTATGCATGGCAGATTATGCATGAAATTTCTATTTAGGGGTATATGCAGATATTTGCCATTTGTATGATGGCATAATTTGAGGGCAACATTTCTCATTTCTTGTGTTTAATCAAGCTTTTTATTAACCCATCTAACATCTCTTACCACGCTAATTTGGGCACTGTCCATTTATGTCTTATTAAATGACATCTCATGCTAGTAATAGGAAGTGTATGGTGTCGTTCCTTGAAAAACTGACCATAGTTTGGCCTAACCAAGCAAGGGTAAAGATATCAGAAGACTACAAGAACATAAATTAGGGCCTTATATTTATAAGGGACGCGGGTGGCGCTGTGGGTTAAACCACGGAGCCTAGGACTTGCTGATCAGAAGGTCAGCGGTTCGAATCCCCGCTATGGGATGAGCGCCCGTTGCTCGGTCCCAGCTCCTGCCCACCTAGCAGTTCGAAAGCACGTCAAAGTGCAAGTAGATAAATAGGTACCATTCTGGTGGGAAGGTAAACAGCATTTCCGTGCGCTGCTCTGGTTCGCCAGAAGCGGCTTAGTCATGCTGGCCACATGACCCGGAAGCTGTATGCCGGCTCCCTCGGCCAATAAAGCGAGATGAGCGCTTGGAGATGAGCCATGACTGGACCTAATGGTCAGGGGTCCCTTTACCTTTTATTTAGAAGGGAGGTTGTGTACTCTTCTTCATCAAAGGTTTCTAAGCAGAAGTTGGATAGCCATCTGTCATGGATGCTTTAGCTGAGATTCCTGCATTGCAAGGAGTTGGTCTAGATGACCCTTCCAACTCCATGATGATTCTATGATTGTCATGCAATGTGGTGACACCAATAGTGGCAGGAAGGAAGGGGTGGATCTCTCTCTCTCTCTCTCTCTCGCTCTCTTGCTCTCGCTCTTGCTCTCACTCTCACTCTCTCTTGTTCTCACACTTGCTCTCTGGTGTTTGGAACACTGCTATGACAGAGTCCAAGGTGCCAGAGACCCTGGGAAATGTAGTTTCCTATCTTGAGAGAGTGGGGAAGAAAGGGTGAGAGACCTCCCTCCTTTCCTGATGTCACTACAGAAGCAGATGCATCAATAGAAGAAGCAACAGAAACTACTGGCAGTGTTTCTGTAGTTAGTAAGGGTCAGGGAAGCTCATGGTGTGGTTTTGGGGGGAGGGATTCTGATCTTGCTGCGCTCCCAATAAATGTCACCAGGAGCGTGACAAGGCCAGTGTTGCTCTTCGAGTTAACTAAATTGCGGGCTGATTTCTTGAAAAGAAAAATCTTTGTCTATCGAGCCCCATTCCAAACCAAACTTAATGCCCACCATTAAGTAAATCTGAAAGTGCTTTTTCATCTCTAGACAGGGTGCTCAGAAGTGTACTTAGGTACCGGGCGGCACTTCTCCCCTTGAATCCAAAGCAGCTTCAGGGTGGAAAGCGTAGCTGCAGGAGCCCACACATCACAGCTGCACGTCAGACAGCTCTTAATTCCAAGTTTCCTTTGAATAATGAGGCTGTTTCTTAGCATGCTGGCTTTCCTCTATCATGCAAAGCAGAGGGCTCCAAGTACTCTTCGGAGTTTCATTTGTTTTGCGTTTGTTGTTTTTTTTAAAAAAAAGTTAGGGCAGCAAATTCGGAAACCAACCACTTCTTCTTTTTGGTTACACCTCAAAACAATATATCTCAAGTACTGTATAGTTTTCATTAATCATTAATCTGTTCATTATTAAATAAGTCACTACGTCATTTTTGTACATATCTATTTGTGGAGGTGAAGGGATGCGGGTGGCGCTGTGGGTAAAACCTCAGCACCTAGGACTTGCCGATCGTATGGTTGGCAGTTCGAATCCCCGTGGCAGGGTGAGCTCCCATCGTTCGGTCCCAGCGCCTGCCAACCTAGCAGTTCGAAAGCACCCCCGGGTGCAAGTAGATAAATAGGGACTGCTTACTAGCGGGAAGGTAAACGGCGTTCCGTGTGCTGTGCTGGCTCGCCAGATGCAGCTTGTCACGCTGGCCACGTGACCCGGAAGTGTCTTCAGACAGCGCTGGCCCCCGGCCTCTTAAGTGAGATGGGCGCACAACCCTAGAGTCGGACACGACTGGCCCGTACGGGCAGGGGTACCTTTACCTTTACCTTTATTTGTGGAGGAATGTGTAAGTCTTAATGTTATAGGTTCTTGGCACCTGGTCAGAATCTACATGGAACTTAAAAATCCAGATTTAGAAAAGGGGGCATTCGTAATAGCTCAGCTAATACCACGTGTAGTTGGGAAATAAGCCTCACTCTGTTCAATGGACTTACTCTGAGGTAACGGTGCATTCACTTGCAATCTTTGCTTTATTTTCTGTCAGCTTAGCCTATACCCAACAGAATATTATTCAACAGAATATTAGTTTCCACTGTGCTATATTTGCACGTTGCTATACATGAGCTACCCAGCTGACTCACTTAATTACTTCTTTGTGAAACATCCTTCCCAGATATCTTCATAAACGCATTATGTGCTAAGCAGAATTAATAGAATCATGTTAGACCCCAATGCACTTGATCTTTCTATAAATATTATCAAGCAATACATTAATTATCCAAATGTGGATGTCTGTTTTTCCCCTTAATCTGTTAAGCACCTGTGCACTACCTATAAACCAGTAATATGCATTCTCTCTCTCTCCCTCTCTCTCTCTCTCCCTCTCTCCCTCCCCCCTCTCTCTCTCACACACACCACTCTCTCTCTCTCACACACACACCATTATAAACTTATTTTAAACATATACATATAAATAAACACGAAGCATTCCTTACAATATGAATGTTGTCCCTTTGCATATGCATCTGAACTTGACTCTTAGTGTGTTGCCCCATAGAAATTGGCTAGCTTATATTGTGATCCTATTGACCAGGTATGCCCTCTGGGAAAGTATAGAATAATAATTAAATGTCCTTGCACTGGTGGAACACAACTGCACTGTTCACAAGAGCTAACATGCACACACCATTTACAATAGCCGACAACATGGAGGAGGCGCCACCAGCCTTGTCCACCACGTCTGCCTGCCAGTGTGTAGCCACTGGAGAAAGGGAGGGGGGAATGGGTGGGATTGGGGCATGCTGAGAAGGTGCCACCTTAGTTGGAATCTTATATATAACCTGATTGAATCCTGTTTCACTTTCAGTGTCAAAAACTGGTCAAAAGCTGAGGAAACCATATTAGGAATTTGTGAATTAATGACAGGATTGCCTTATTTATTGTGTTAATGAATTCTGGCTTCCATTGTTTCTTATAAATTTGTAATATTTAAGTTATGAGTATGTGAAATTTAAGATAATGGGAATCAAAAAGCTCAGTTTAATTTGCTCAAATGATTGATAACCTTGAAGGCCTCGTGCAGTGCAATACGTGGAACTTTCCTTCAAAATGGTCCAGAAGTTACAACAAGTGCAAATGCAGCAGTCAGGGTGCTGGGTGAGTGCCTGGAGACCATCAAATATAACATCAATTGTGGAACAACTACACTCATTGCCTGTTGCCTTATGGGGCATATTTAATGAGCCAGTACTTCCATTTAGAGCCTTAAATGATCTTGGTCCCAAATATCTGAATGAAGTATCTTCCCATATTGACATATCCATTTGTTAAGATCCGTAGGGAATGTCCTGCTAGCAGTCTCCCTCATTCAGTGGGATGGAGAGGCTTTATTGGCGGTGGCTGCATACATTTGGAACGATCTCTCCTCTGTGGTGCGTTTCACCATAGCACTGCTGTTTCGGCATCAGTTGAACATACCCCTCTTCATCCAGGCGTTGGGCAAAGAATGAGGTCCATTGGAATGGATTTTTAGTGCTCCTGCTGTTTTGATGTGTGTGGAATTCAAGTTTGTTATGTATGTTTTAATATTATTGTTTACTTTTCTATTTTCACCTTATGTGTCTCTCCCCTCGGGCCTTTGGGTGAAGAATGAACTATACATATGGCAAATAATAATAAATTACAAGTCAGGAGGAGTTATTATTCTCAGGGAATATTTCCTTCTCTAGATCAGTAAGATCTCATTGCTTATTCAGAAATGTCAATCTTAATTTTCCTTTTTTTTAAAAATCCTTCTCCTACTCTTTCAACATTTGTGATCAAACCAATTGGCCCCAGATGGTTTAATATTTTGAGATGAGACTGGCATTCCAAGTGACATGGCATCTCCATGACTGGCATTCCCTTGTGACAGGAATATTAAAAACCATTTTAATCAGCTGATTATTATTGTCTATAGGGTACACTTCCTAGTCCTCAAAACTATCAGCAGAATCATCAAGGACAAACATTCAGAATATCAGCTGCTTCCAGCTACCGAGATGAAGGTAAAACCCCCATATTTATTCTTATTGCCTCTGACACTGAGAGTTTGAAAATTAGATTTAAATGAAACCTTAGCCGATTGGAGCCTGAAGTGGGTTTTTTTTAAAAAATGTCTCAAATTCCAGGAAAAGAATGAAGGTATCTGCTCTGCCACAATTTCTGTCAAGCTACCTAACACCTATCCATCTTTCTCTAAACACACACTATCTACACCCAGAGTAATAATCAAATTAGGATATTTACTTTTCAGAAAATCAATAGTAAAACACAAATCACTCCAAATAGCATTTGAAAAATGCAGCAATTTCCCAAGGGGGATTAACAATTTCCAGAGAAAAGATACTTTCAAATCGCACTTGAACTATTAGAAAATCACGAGCTTTACAGCACAATCCTATGCATGTCTCCTGAGAAGCAAGTCTCTTTGAGTTCAAAGAGATTTACTCCCAGGTCCTTTGTGTTCAGGACTGCTTTGACCATTGGCTTGATGTTTTGTGATTTTGTTCTTTGAAATTCACAGTTCATTGCTGCATTGTTATATAGTTTTATATTTATATAACACTCATGACAACTGCTGGCCTTTATACCACACAGCAGGAGCGGAGGTATATAGTTCATAGTACTTCATAGTATATAAACTATGAAGATATTTGCCCTTTAAACTTCTACACTTCTTTTGCTTCTGCAATTTCCTTTGGTATCATCAGCTAATAATAAAGCAGTAATTAGAAACATTAACATTACATAAGGAACTACAAACACAGTGGCATAAAGGCTCTGAACTTTGAACAAAATGAACACCAAATATTCTCTGCAAAAGTAATGCCATTGGGTTAATCGGTATTAAAGCAATCCATTCCGAATAAATTGCTTTTATTATGAATTAATTTAAAGTGAACTTTTTCTCCGGGGGCTATGTACTGCAGGTTTAATAGCATTATATATCAGTGGTGATTGACACACGATTATAAGGAAACTTGCTCCCGTCTCACAGCACATGCTTTGTGGAGCCAGCAGAGATTTCACTCATGTAGTTTCCTATGTGAGGTAGCACACAAAACTCCTTCTTCATTCCTTGGAACACCAAGAAAGCATTATGATCTTTATACAGTCCTTCTGTACTGCAGAAGCAGCTCAGGGCCAGAGCCTATGACCTGTGACAAGCTTTCCAGTGGAGTTCACAGAGATTAATTGCATGGGTGTGCAACAAGACATTAGAGATCTCTTTTAGGTTTTGCTTGCCTTAAGAATGAGTGGGCAAGAAAATACAGAAGGTTAACTTCTCTGTTTAGATGACTTGGGGAAGGCAAACAAAGTCAAAGGCTGTAATCAAGCTGGTCTCTCTCTCTCTCTCTCTCTCTCTCTCTCTCTCTCTCTCTGTGTGTGTGTGTGTGTGTGTGTGTGTAAGAGCAGTGTAAAAGAGCTGCTAAGAAAAACGTTTGCAATGTTGGACTGTAACCTAAAAAACACACGACAATTTGTTGTTAAAATAACAACATTCCAGTATTGATTGAAAATCCCTGTTGTAAAATCCTTCTAGGCTGTTTCAGGCCCAGCACCAGATTTTGGAGGACCCTGGGCAGTCTACTCTCAGTGGCCTCACTTTGCACCACCCTGGGGTAGCTCTTAATCTCAGGGTTGTGGGTTTGAGCCCCTCATTGGGTGAAAGATTCCTGCATTGCAGGGAGTTGATCCTTCTGGTCCCTTTCAACTCTACAATTCTATGATTATTAGCTCCATCATGGCAGGCTCCTACCCCCAGCACCTGCCAACGCTCAGGACCCATGTTGGTGATGACTGTAGCAACCACCAGCCTTGCCCTTGCTCTCACGGGGTCCCACACACAAAGGTGAGAGGGTGGAGAATCTGCCAGCTTCTTCCTCAGGCTCACAAGTAGAATTGTTCTTGGCCTGCAAAGAGCTGGATTCAGTACAGGGAAGTTTCCAGGTAAGCCCACTTGCAAGTGACTGAAGGAGAGGAGAGGAGAGGAGAGTGACTACTGCCACTGGAGGACCAAATGGTGGTGGGCACTATGGAGGCAGGCAAGGTGTCATCTCCTCTGTGATGTATGTCAACAAATGCCACCCTATGCTGAGTTTTCCTGGTGGGGTTGGTCTCCTTTCATCTTTGAATGCCTCTACACGTTCTGATAATCACGTGGAGGCCGCTTGAAACAGTCTTTGTACAGTGGCCTGTACCTAACAGTGAAACAGCCTACCCATAATGGTTACCTAGGGAGTATTTTCTCATCACTTCTAGCAAATGGTGAGAGCGCATCATGTGCACAGGAGCTAATATGCAGAGGTTATTTCTGGGAGCATTCATAATGTGTGAGCTGACCTGGAGACATGTGAACAAAAGCCAGGAGAGAGCAGTCAGGCACAAGAGGTGCTGGTAGAATGGTTGCTGTTGCTGCTGCTAAAATATTGGAGCCACCAGATGGTCAGCTGCCACATCAACTTGGCAGAGCTCCTCCACATGGCAGCCTCATCTCCAGTTGTTCAGACATTGCAGAGATTCACTCCTGTGGCATTACTCCCTGCATTCTTATGGAAGATTACTTAAGCTGGAGTCCAGAGTCCCAGTAGCCTCAGGAAGCTGGGCATCACCAGTGATGAGCATATGTTTCCAAGGCAGAAATATTGACTATGAATGCCCTCTAGATGCAGAGTGGTCAATTCTGTATATTCAAGGCCACATTATTCCTCCACATAATGCTTTGGGGTCTTGCCACTCATACCATTCCACTGATCATTAATACGTTGAGGTATTGCACAGAAAAGCCAGCTATTGTTTTTCTAGTATTTTATATTGTATTACATTTTTATATATTGTTGTGCACAGTCTTGATATTTCATAAAAGTTAGCAGCGGTATAGAATATTCTTACAAAATGAATGAATAAACTTGAGCACCTTTTCGTCTTTTCCCTTCAAGTGAATCCATGAGCAAGCCTTTCTCCTCCTGAACTTGGATAAAAATTGGCCAGAACAATAAAAGTCCATATATAGCTACTTGGGGGGCAGCAGTTTTGCCCCACAGGCTGCCAGAGACACACCTTTGCTCTGGATCAGGGCTGGGGAATCTCAGGTTCAGGGGCCAAATGCAGCCCTCTAAGTCTCTCTATTTGGCCCTGGGACTGTCGTCAGATCACAACCCTCATCATCCCTACTATGTAGCCTTGAGTGCTTTTGCTTTGATGGAATGTCTTGTCTCCCAGGATGGAGTATGGAGGGTGTGTGTGCGCGCGCCTCTGGATTTTGCATGGCTGGAGTATAACCAAATGTACCAAGCTGAGAGTCACATCTGCTGCTCCACTCACTTTTACCTCTGGCCCCACATGCCAGGGTCATGCAGCCACCCTCCCCAGAACATTGCTCACAAGGAGATGTGGCGATTAATCTGAAAACAGTTCCCCACCCCTCTCTACATCCTCAAATTGGCCAGTAATGGTACTATCCTATGAATGATTAGAAGCTAAAGAAAATTACACCTTGTTACATTTTCATGTATGCTATGCATATTGGACTCTGTGCTTCTATTTCACTGCTTTGCCTGATTCTGGTTAGAAACCTGGGTCTCATCCATTTATGCCAGCTACTGCTATTTTCGCATGGCACCTTGGCTCTGACCCAGCATGACAATCAGCTCTTGAATTTGGACTCTGCTCTATGATTGCTTTTTCTTCAAATGAGGCAAGTGCATTTTAAAGAGACGTTTATATGCATTCACAGTCCTGATCTGATGGAAGATTGGGAGAAAGGAAGCAGAGAGGTTCCCCAATCAGCTATAAAATCTTTCAAGATTGTTTGGATATGTTTCCTATTGTTGCTGTAATATCAGCATTTCCAGTAATAACGGAACAGATTATCTTCTGATTTGCACCAGAAGACATTGGTGCAATATATACAATGCCATGAAGGAAGTTTTGCACTCTCACCCATTCACACACCTCCTGCACTGTATCAGATTGTGGAAAGAAATACAACAAGAAAATATGGATTTCAGAAATTATTCCATACTTGTATAGCAGAGAAGTTCATTGTGAAAGTTCTGTTGTGATTATCACTGAAATGTGAACACATCATATTGGTGAATTTAGTAAGAATATATTTTAAATTGCGGTGGGGAACCTTTTTGTCTGGTGGGCCAAATCTTTATCTCCTTCCCCAGCCTGAGAGCTAACTTTGACAGGCGGGTGTGGCCACTCACTCACAAACATATGGTGTCAGGTGACTGATAGGTGGGCAGTCCCACGGTAGTATATGTGTCATATCAACAACTCTTCACCCATCACTGCAACAGCAAAAGCAAACACCATCAGACTTTGTCCTGAGCAAGGTCAATCAATACTCTTCATTGCTTATATTCCATGTGTTCACTATTCTAGGGGTTTCAGGGTAACTTTAGGGAGCAATATCAAATAACAGGGGGTAAAGCATTTCCCCCCCTTCCCCTGTTTTAGACAAAGAAGGAATACTGGAAAGGGACTACAATGTTTGCTTCCCTCTGTGTTGTTATTATATTCAGTATATGTATTTTAATGTATGTGGCTGGACTGCCCATTTTCATTAAATCAGTGTTTCCCCTGCTGCTCCTGGGTGCATTTGATACATGTCTGTGCAATGTATGCCTCTTCCTGAAAGCAGAGTGAGTGGGACTTGGCTGCAAAAAAGACAGTTTACACCTAAGAAGACAGAGCACCTTTTTTATTCCTGCCCCCGACACACTGAAATCAAACATGCAATGAAACAAAAACACACTTAGTGCCATTAAAAATCCATTGCAAAGTCTCTCAGGCATCAAGCACTCATTGGATAAGCAAACTTGGCCTTTCTGCATGATCTGTCAAAGCACATCCTCCCGCAATTCAGTGACAGAAGGGCAACATCTCATAACGGATTGTGGCGCTGGTTGTGAGAGACTGCTTGTAACTTACGAGGCTGCTCCCTTATGTCCCACTTTCAGAAACGTGGCAAGATCTGTGCTCCAGCAGAGAGGGAGTACACAGACTTGGAAGAATCTAAAAAATAAATAAAACAAGGCTAAAGCAAAGGCCAACAGAATAGCAGGGCATTCCATTAGTGAAGTAGTTACAAACAGTGCTGTGGCGCGTGCATTTGCTATGGAACATAACCCTGTTCCTCTTCGCATGACTCTCTTTTAGCAGAAGGTACTTTCCCAGAATACTGTGGCAAATATCATTGCTTTTTTGTTCCTTTTAAATTATATTACCAATAATTTATTTTGCTTTCTTATTGATAGTTTTAAGGACAGCCCTCACATGATGAAGACGGATTCTGATTCAAAGTTCTGGTTTTGATATTTAGATCACTTCAGAGCTTAGGACTTGGGTACTCAGAAAACAGCCTGTCTCCATATGCACCTGTCCATACATTAGTATCTTCAATGGAGGGCCTCCTGTGGGTGCCTCTGTCATCGCAGACACAGCTCACCACAATGTCTGGAGGGAAGGTAGGTCTCCCTTAACCATAACCCCAATAGTGGTAGAATTTCTTTCTCCCAGATAAAGTAAGCGTGTTCCAGTTGGTACATGGTTGCCAACTATGGCACCAGCTCTGTTCCTGTGCCTTTTAACAACAGCCTAACACACAGAAACTTAGCAGGCAGAGATTTTAAATTCTGTTTTCTAATGAACAAATTCAAGAAAAAATAATGTTGGTCATTCTAAATTGGCAAGAATGTTGGAATAGATAAAACCCCATGCCTGGCACTGTGTGGTCTGACAGCCAAGTCCCCATGGGGGGGGGGTGTTGTGTGTCTAATGTATCATTGCAGTTTACAAGCCCTCCCTTTAACCTTCACCCATCATAATGATGGGCATTCCCCTAGTTATATATTAACTACTGTCAACTGCTTAAAGCAGATAAGCAGCGAGTTTAATTATACATTCTAACAGCTTCCTCCAACTGTCAATATCAGATACTTGTAACCTAGCTCAGGACGCTGTAAGCAGTAATTTGAAGTCAAATTGTGGTTGTAGCAGAAGTTAACAAGAGGTTTCAGACAAAAAAAGAAGCTGAAGTTTCCAGCTCTACATATAGCACACCAAATGTTTAAAGCTGTAGGGTGCTTACAAGGCACATTCACCATGCACTGCAGTCGCATGACCACAACCTTGCCTCCTAATCACTGTTACATTCCCCTTCTGGAGAATTACTTCTTCCACAACAGTGGGGAACCTCTGCCTTCTCCTTCAGAGATTTGGGGCTAGGTATACTAGCTGCAGGCCTTACCACTGCTTCTGTTCCTCTTTGTGGCCGAGAGAGGACAGAATAAAACGATAAGGCTAGCTCAAAATCTCACAGTCTGAAATCCTGAAGTGCCTTGAGAATGAAGCAAAAAAAATCGAAACATCTTTTGTCAAGGGAGAAAACTTTGGAGAAACTGGAGGGCATGAAGGAGACCTGAAATAATATTCCAGTTCAGAAGCCACACTTTACCTGCCCTGGAACCATGCATTCAGAGGATCTCTTCAAAGTGTGCTCCCAACACACTTTAGCTTTTATGGTATAGTCCTGAAAACCCCAGTTCAAAAGCTCTGTCTATTCCACATGTCAGAGGTTAGTCTTGCCTTGGGGAGTGATGGCTTTGGTGTGATTTGTTCTCATTCAAAGGCTAGATGAGGTGCAGTCCAGCACCCAAGAATGCAAGTGCTCAGCCTACTAAGAGGGATTGGGGACAAGGGAACAGAAACTGATGAATTTGAAGACAGTTTGAAGATGATCTGTGTCAGTGTCACCTCAGCAGCATTGCTCTGAAGTCTCATTCATGGTGATGCTCTTTTGTACTGTATTTGACACTAGTCAGGTTTCTGCTCTCTTCATGAATCTTCTCTTTGCATGAGAACATAAGCTCTCATGAAATGCTCTCATAAGTAGAAAAGCTTCCTTGAGGTGTGATGCCTGGATCCTGAGTTTGATGCATTATAAGCTGATGCCTTGAAAACTAAAACCCTTAAACACATGCTCTCTGCATATGAATCCCCACCCAGGAACTGACTCATGTTTCCAGCATTTTGTGGTTTTTGTAGGAGATGTTGCCAGATTGGAATTTCCAAAAGTGATAATTTCCAGCAACGTGTGGCAAATGCATTCCCCGCCCTTGGCATTCTGTGTTACTTAAGGATTGGTTCACAGAACCTCCATGCAATGTGCCCTGACTGTCTCTACAGGTACATTCCCGTAACACACTGTCAGATGCTGTAAACTGTCCCCCCCCAAATGGAAAGCTGAAGCTTTGAAGCAAGTATCCCCTTGATTATGGCATCTCAAAAATGCTTCAGCAAGTGGGAGAATTGCAACTAAGAAAGCCATTGCAGAATCCTGTTTTAGACATTGTGTTTCTCTAGGCAAAGTTGTCACTAAGGACCATTGGAGCACATTGTGTAAAGGCTGTAAAGCTTATTCTATGGGTAGGCAAACTAAGGCCCAGGGGGCCAGATCCGGACCAATCGCCTTCTAAATCCGGCCCGCAGATGGTCCGGGAATCAGCGTGTGTCCTTTTATTTAAAATGCATCTCTGGGTTATTTGTGGAGCCTGCCTGGTGTTTTTACATGAATAGAATGTGTGCTTTTATTTAAAATGCATCTCTGGGTTATTTGTGGGACACAGGAATTCCTTCATTCCTCCCCCCCAAAAAAATATAGTCTAGCCCCCCACAAGGTCTGAGGGACAGTGGACTGGCCCCCTGCTGAAAAAGTTTGCTGAGCCCTGGGATTCTGGGTCTTTGGACCATAATAAAGAATGTGTATTCCATAGAATAAGCAACAGTATCTTATTTCTAAAGATCCAATAGTTCAGTTTTTACACAAAATAATAAACGGACCCAAATCTGACATAAGAAATGGCAACGTTCAGAAACCAGTTTGACAATTTTTCTATCCCCCCCAAAAACATTCTATTGTTGATCTGAAAGTTGTCATTCAGCCACACAGGAATTTAAGATGGTATCTCCAGTGGGAAACTGTTTAATTAGAACTTATGGGAAAATTTGATTCTTGCTGTTTAAGGTTGAATTGAAATTATTGTTTCATATTTCAAGGATACATTAATTAGCACAACAGAACAATTCCAGCTTTGCTATCAGATTGTATTTTATGAATTCTACCTCATTTTTTCTCTGTACCCAAACAGGTTGTTTAGATCTGATTTTTCTGTGTGTGCATTTGCTAAATTAGCTTCCACAAATTATCCATGAGTATTTGTTACTATTCCACTGCTTGCCACACCAGAGGACAGAACTTGATGGAATGTATCTGAGTTGTGGTGTGTGTGGGGTTTTTTTTTTTTGTTTTTTTTGCCCTCCCCTCAATCACTCCATCCTCCATTAACTTTTTTTGTTTTGCCCTGAGTATGTGTCTATGCATTTTTGAACCTGCACATACATGCCTTTAAATTTTTTTCAAGGACATGCACAAGGATTATCATTACCAGCCTTACAAGCCAGTTATAATGATTTACAACAGGCAAAATGGAGATTTGTGTACTTTGGGAAATGCCAATACCCATTTCCATCTATTTTTTAATTGTTTTTCATAACTGAGGTCTTACATGAGAATTCAAGAGTGATAAAAAGATATTGCACAAGATCAACATATGCAATGTGATTAGTCTCCCAGGTAACCCCCCCACATTTACTGTGTGGAGATATTGTGAGCATGTAACTTCCAAACTGGGTGTGCTTTCGGTATGTGACAATGAATGGAAATAGGTATGTTTCATTTGGCATTGGAAACAAGGCAGCTAGGTTGGGCTTGAGTGATGGGCAAATGGAAGTGTGGTGTGTGGCAATGGAAGCCACCCATCAAAATCTCTCTCACTCATGACAAACCACATGCACACACACAAATGTGCTAATGACCTTCCACATCAGAAGTGAATGGAGATGCATAATGAATTATTTTTCCCTTTTGGAAATCCAGATTAAATGTTTAAGTATGGACTGGTGTTTTGATGATGACAGTATTGTCTGGAGCCTGTAGGAAGTTTGCACATATGAGTGGCACCGATTCCACAATAAACTTCTCTCTGGAAGCACCATGCATCTCTCTGTGTGTATCTATCAGTGCTAATTGACTATAATGCTTCATGTCAACTTAGGGAAACAAATCCAGCTGCCTGGGAGAAAAGTGATGGGAGAGAATAAAGGCAAGTTAAGTGGCTGTCCCTAAATATTTGTTTATCATGAGTTGTTTCAACTCCCTAGCAAAGCTCTCAATGCAGCTAATACAATGAGTCAAAAAATAATTCACCCAATAAAGCCCTTTTAAGTAGCACAACAAGGAAAAGGAGCATTTAAAAAAAAAAAAAAAAGCCATAGTCCAGAGGGAGGGAAACAAAAATGTTTGAAAGCTTGCTGAAACAGAAATAAAGAGGAAGGTAAATGAAACTCAAAGGACAAGAAGCCTAACATCCTGGACACTGTAACGAAGGATCTTTTCTTCTTCTGCATTGTTGTTATTATTATACAAACTCAAACCAAGACAAAATAAAATCACAGCAGCAAAAGAAGCCAGCTGCCCCCCATACCCTGCAAATTAACACCAGTATTTCCCAGCTTCATTGTTCCCAACTTCTCACACTTTAGACAGTGACAGGACACACAAAGGGGGACCTCCTGCTGAACTCCATGGATTGGGTTGTTTGCGAGGAGAGATGGTGCACCCATAAGGTATCCTGGTTCTAAGACTTTAAGGGTGATAACCTGAAGCAGCACTTTGAATTGTGCCCTGAAACAGACCGACAGCTATTGGAGAAGAATCTGCTGCACCCCAAACAGCTGGATTTTGCATGACTTGGAATATTCCACATAACCTCTTCTCATAGAGAACATTGGGCTGCAATCCTCACTTTCTACATGATGGGGCAGATCGTGGTCTAAGGGCTATGCCACCATCTTGGACAATGCCACCATCAGCATCTGAGCAATAGCAGCAAGTTCAGAGACTTGTTGAAATTGGACACCCCTCTTAGAGTATGTCAAAAGCTCAGCTATATATTGTATGACATGAACACTTGATTGATTGCAAAGATACCCTTTCCAAAGAAGCCTATCTTCCTTTACTAATGAATAGATTAGGGCTCCCCCTCTCCACCCTTTTACTGACCCTTCTTCTGAAGCTTTAGAACAACTTGTCATATAGACATTTACCAGGTGAAGCTTTTCTTAGCACAGAGATTGAGAACTGAGATAAGCTAAATTTCTCAGGCTATTGTTGAAGGCAGGAGAGCAGGACTGAACCTAACAATTCTGCAGTCATAAACCTATTAAAGGCACAAGGCTTTTGTCCATTAAAAAAGCTTACTAAATTGGAGCTGGCCATTAAGAGCCCAACAGTCCCTATTGTTTTACAAAATGTAGCTGCAGAGATGCAAAACATAAGCCAAAGATCTGCACACCATTTTCTTTTAGCACTTTCCTCTCATGTTGTTTGTCTGCTCAAAATGGCCATGTGTCTTCTGAGATGAATTTGCTGTCATGTTTTGGACCACACACTTAAATGAAGCAAATGGCAGGCCTAAATTGAGTACTCTCACCACCATGCTACCCTGCCATGCCAACATCCCTTGGCAGTGTGAGGGATAGTGCATAGGTACAGCCTTTGAGACACCACCAGGGGGAGACAGAGAATCATTTGGACCTCCCATATTTCCCTGTTCTGTTCTCTACCCATTAATGTCACCTGCCAATATTCTCCACTCAAGTGCTCAACACACACTTCACTAACAGAAGGAATGAGAGTGGGTTCAATGACTGATATGGGAACATCTGCAGCTGCAGCATTGCTGAAAATGTTGCGTTTCTGTAGGTGTGGACTTGTTCAAGCCCTTGAACTTCCTGAAGACTGAGAGCTGCTCCAGGCTACCTGTTCACTCAGCATTTATACTGATCTGCTTTCGCAAAGTTTTCCCAGTGGTTTGACTGTGTCTGATCTATATTGAGCATTCATTTTGACTTGTTTACTGGGCAGTAATATGACATTGAACATTCATTCTGCATGCACTCTGATTTACTTGTGGGTATTTATACTCCCTGTTAGTCATTAATTCACCCCACGTTTTTCAACGTTTTTTTCCTGCAAAATATAGACAGTCTGGGAGCACTCCTAGCCAGGCATCACCCCTTATGCAATTACACAAGAGAAGAGAGTGGGGGTGCACTCCTTGGCCCCACTTGTGGCATCACTGTCACCACTCCCACAGGTCCCCATGTGTTGCTGGCTGTAGAAGGCAGCATGCCTCTGAATGTCAGTTGTTGCACTCAGGTCCTGATTTCAAGCTTCTCAGAGACATCTGGTTGGTCACGATGAGAACAGTTGAACTAGATGGGCCACTGGTCTCATCAATCAGGGCAAATCTTGCCTTCTTGCAAATTTCTGCCAAGGAGAGCGTGCTTGACATGTGCAGGATTACAGTACGATTTAAAACCCTGGAAGATCAGCCTTCAGAATCCTGCAGGAGCCTACATGGGTGGAACACGATCCCTGCTACAGAGGTAAATCCTCCAACATGGATGGGGGGGGGACAACAGCCAAGATGGGGAGGAGTGGACCCCTGCTCTCTCTCTCTCTATGTGATGTTAACTGTGTGTAGGGAAACTCTTGAAGACATCTTGGGAGATCTGATATAAGAGTAGACTGTAAGCATAATGGAAAAATAAAATGTGTGTTTGCAATTTACTCAACACTTTGAAAATTATGGGGGTTTCTAACAATCTTTTATCTCATTCATCCTTCAGATGAGACCAGTGAGTAAAGTTGCCAACATTTTCTCTGGCAGGCATCTTCAAACATGGCTACGTGCCAGATAATTGTCAAAAACCTTGGCAGCTCATTTATTATTTTTTTTCAAACGTGCTGCCAGCCTACTTCCTGAGATAGGACGCTAGTTGAGAGGTGGTGGTGGGGAAACCGCCTGAGAACGCAGCCTTTTGAGTGCCCAGTAGAGGGCACTCTCTCTTTCTCACCCTCTGGTTCTCCAGGGAGCTCACAGCAAGAAGCGAGCGCCCCCTAAATTCCGGGAGGCGCACGGCAAGCCACAGCTGCTGCTGCTGCCCGCCTCTCGCCCGGGTCACCTCTGAGCTCAGCGTTGCGGTGCCAGAGAGCGCGAGAGGGGAAGCAGCCGAGCATCGCGCGCCGGCCTCGCGTCTCTTGCGGCGCGTGCGCCCTTGGGCACAGGCCGTCGCTCCTGGGGTTGGCCTCCTGCAGAGCTCGGGAGCCTCCGTCGAGCTGCGGTGACATTGGAGGAAGGAGGCAAAAAGAGAGGAGGCGGAGACTCGGCTGGCGGGAGGCGGCGCTACCGAAGGGAAGGAACGCGCGCGCCTCGCTTTGCGCCTCTGGCTTGTGCGAGCAGCTGCAGCGAAGCAGCCCCCTCGACTCGGCGCGGAGGCTCTGAGGCGCGCTGGCGGTGGCCGCCCGGCTGGCTGGCTGGCAGGAGAGCGCGGAAGCCCGCTGAGTCTCGCCCCCGCTGCTTTCCCTTGCAGCTCCTCTCTCCCGCTTGGCCAGGGGTTGGCGAGGAGCTGCGGACTATAAATAGCAGAGGCTACGGAGTCCTTGCGTGCCACAGACTGGAGACGGACGCAGGCGGGCAGGCGGGCGAGCGGCGCCTTCGCAGGGAGGCAGCGCAGGTAAAAACAAACTCGGACCTGTCCCTCTCTTTCGCCGGGGCGGTTTCCTGAAGGAGAGAGAGCGCCCTGGGCAAGCGCGGGTGGGCGACTGCTGTGGCCGCCGCCGCCGCCGACGGAGGGCTAGTCTGAGGCGAAAGTCTCTCCGTTTTCCCATCCCGCTTCTCGAGCCCCTTTCAAGTTTCTTCCTGTTGCAGTTTCGCCGGGAGGCGGGCGGGAAACCCAAGTCCGAAGAGGCGGGCGCTGCAGGCAGGGAAGGTTCGGGGGCTTGGGCGGCAGGTGAGAGCGAGGGCGAGAGGAGCAGGTGTCGAGAGTCGCGGGGCTGGCAGTGGCTCCCTTGCCTGGCGCGCGCGAGGAGAGGAGAGGCGCTCCGGGGCGGCGGCTGCTGTTGCGACTGGGACCCTCGAGACGGGTTGCCTTACCTGCCCTTTCCGCGAGAACCGTGTTTGGAGTTGTTTTCTCCTCCTCTGCGAGGCGGGAGAACTATTTTTAAAAAGGCAGTGATGGGGGTGGTGGTTGGGGGCGCAAAGAGAGACCCTTCTCGTCCTCCTGGTCTTTCTGCTGCGTGCATTTTTCTCTCCCTTATTGAGGAGAGAGATGTCTGTCGCTGGGTACCAAGCGAGGCGTCTGCCCGGAAAGATGAGGCGGGATTGCAGTGAATGAGGGTTGCAGGCAGACTGGCTGGCTGGCTGGCTGGCTGCTGTTGCTGCTGCTGCGATAGAGACCCTGTTAGTTTAAAGGAAGGCAGAGGATGATCGCCGTTTTGGTTGTCGCCTTGCCATCAAGAACGCAGGATCTTCCTTCCTGGCGGCGGCGGCGGCGGCTGATGCATTGGAAACGTGGCATTCCGGGTGGTTTGGGCACCGAAGAGAGAAAGAGCTCGCTCTCAGAGGAAGTGTGGATGCTACCATGAACACACACACACTGTGTTAAGGAGATTTAAAAGAACTTCTCAGCATTAGGAGAAGTGGGCGTTAGGAGGAACACCGAGCTCGTTGCGGTTCCTGCTGGGGAATCTCTCTTAGTTGCGAGGAGGTTCCGAAAACCGTGGTACAGAGTTTTTGCTGGCCCACACTTATCGGAAATCTGGAGCAAATTTAAGTAAGGGGGAGGGGGAAGAGCGTGGCTTTCTAGAACAAATATTGGTCAGAAAAGTTAGAGGAGGCACTTCGTGTGTGTGTGTGTGTGTGTGTGTAGAGAGAGAGGCTCCTCGTCTTCTTTTATTTAATTAGGCT
The DNA here is from genome assembly GCF_027172205.1 of Podarcis raffonei. Taxonomy (NCBI): domain Eukaryota; kingdom Metazoa; phylum Chordata; class Lepidosauria; order Squamata; family Lacertidae; genus Podarcis; species Podarcis raffonei. The sequence goes on from NC_070610.1 coordinate 44,786,742, forward strand.
CAAATGAAAGTGCGTTCATCAGACTCCTTAAAATGCAAATGAAGCTTAGATGTATTGGCTAGAGTATACTCTAAATATTAGAGAATTTTGAGGGTTGGTTTTTTTTGTTTTGTTTTTTGAGAAAAGCTATTAAGTGCAGTGCCATCTGGCACATCCCTCTGTATTCTTCTCTCTTTGGAAAGCGTTCACACTTGTTAATGATACAGCTAAATATGTACACTGAGGTTTAATTGAACCTAGATTGCTTCATGGGGTGTTGAATTTTGCACTGGTTAATGGACTTGGTGTTCATTGTATTTAAATACGATGATTTTGTTCTGAAAGTTCTTGTGCTGAAATATTGACTTAATAGCCTGCAGTGTTTTTGTGGTTTTATATATTCCTCTCCTCTGAGCTAAAAGGCTGTCTCCTTTGGAGAGGTGGTGGGAGATACCCAACCGTACTGGCTCAGCTGTTCTAAAATCTAGATGATAATCACCTGGAGGTAACAGAGACTCTTTTTTAAAAAATGGCACTAATTGTTAGTGGGGTTTATTTTTCAGGAAAGCACACACACAAGCACACACACGGCTCTATTAAGTATTAAGGCAATACCTATGTTTGATCAGCAACACTGCATTGGCCTCCTTTTTTTTACTTAGGATGTTATATAACTGGTTTCTTATATATATTCATTTGTCAACATGGAATGGCCCAAATTAGTACAACTAGATGCATACAAAAATGTGCAGGATTGGAGCCAATGTCATCTTGCATTGAATTCAAGGGGGGATTACTCACAGTGCATCAAATTAAGCATGCATGGAAGTCTTTATAGGATTTGGGGGCTTTAAATTATTGATGTGCTTCTGGGTTTGCTTCTGGAATCTAAGGAAGCACATGTGATTTATGCATAGGACTCCTGCTCCATGGTGAGTCATTATCTGGATGCAAGAGTTCCACTTGTGCAGTACCCCTGTGGGTAGATGTTGCAATGCCTAAGAGAAAGGAAAGCAAGGTTTCTTAGTTCTGGCCATATGGTTTGGGTAGATATATTGACAAAATTTTGCTCTTTAGCACACTTCCACTACTGCAGCATAAACTGGAAGCAGGCAACTTGGTAGGTGCAGAGGTTCACAGTAGTAACGATGATGTACACGTATTTAAAATGTGAATCCTTTTAAAACGTTACTTTAATTTTATTTTTAAAAAAGCGGTGTTACACTTGCTAGGGTGTTACACTTGAAGAAGGATATAGACAAATCAGAATGGATTGAAATGGGCAGTAAAGATGGCCCAAAGATATGGAAAGCAAGCCCTGTGATGAATACTGAGGGAGGCCATGATACAGCGGAGGGCTTGGGCTATGTGCACATTAGCAGCTTAAAATGCAACGATGCCATTTCTCCCACTGCGTTTCAAGTTTCATTTGCATGTTGCTGTACACACCAGAGAGGTGGCAGGGATGACTTCACCTGATGCACATTACCTGTCTAGTTACCCTGCTCCTGCAGCCTCCTATTAATGAGGCTCTCATCTGCTGGTGTGCAATGGCTGTCTCAAATGTGCACACCTCGGCTTGACTGCGAAGTGAACATGGCTTACATTTTCCAAATCTGATGGAAGTTGGTTCAAGGGGGGGGGGAGCACCAAGCAACAGTATTCCTCAGGAAACTGCGGGATAGACGGGAGTTGTGGCTAACGCGAGCAATGGGAGTGTTTTGGAATAAATGTGTACACTGCCAAAGGTTGGTTTTCTGATGTCCCAAAGGGCAGGACTACATCACATGGGCTTAAGTTAGAGGAGGTAGATATTGGCTGAACATTAGGTGAAGATTCTTGAGGGTAGGAGCAGTTTGGCAATGGAACCACTTCTTTTTCATTGTAAGTCACTTTGAGTTGCCTTGAGCAAGAAAATGCAACCACCAGATTTAATAATAACAATCATGTATCTAGAGGCGTGTTGGACTCTCCTCTGCTGGAGGTCTACAAGTAGAGTCAGGGCAGCTGTCTGTTGCAGATGCTGTAGTTCTCGATTTCCTATATCGAGCAGGGTTTGTGTGTACACAAAGCTCCCCTTCAATTTTATGACTGTGAAGTTTTTCACTGATTTTAAAGGTAAAGGTAAAGGTACCCCTGCCTGTACGGGCCAGTCTTGCCAGACTCTAGGGTTGTGCGCTCATCTCACTCTATAGGAGCCAGTGCTGTCCGCAGACACTTCCGGGTCACGTGGCCAGCGTGACAAGCTGCATCTGGCGAGCCAGCGCAGCACACGGAACGCCGTTTTACCTTCCCGCTAGTAAGCGGTCCCTATTTATCTACTTGCACCCGAGGGTGCTTTCGAACTGCTAGGTTGGCAGACGCTGGGACCGAGCGAAGGGAGCGCACCCCGCCGCGTGGATTCGAACCACCGACCTTTCGATTGGCAAGTCCTAGGCGCTGAGGCTTTAACCCACAGCGCCACCCGCGTCCCCTTTCACTGATTTTACTTCAGTGTAATTTGTGTTCCAACCTAGCAGTTCGAAAGCTCGTCAAGGTGCAAGTAGATAAATAGGTACCGCTCCGGCGGGAAGGTAAATGGCATTTCCGTGTGCTGCTCTGGTTCGCCAGAAATGCCTTAGTCATGCTGGCCACATGACCCAGAAGCTGTACCCAGCTCCCTTGGCCAATAAAGCGAGATGAGCGCCTCAACCCCAGAGTCTGTCACGACTGGACCTAATGGTCAGGGGTACCTTTACCTTTAATTTGTGTTCTGCAACTATTGATATTAAGAGGTGTGTTTAAACTTTCATTTTATTTTTTAAAAAAGCACCTGCATTTCTCCATTTGAGACTACATCCAGGGGTGGCTCCAAATGAAGCAAACTTTTCATGCAGAATATCATTCTAAATAATCACCTTGGTTTTTTTTCTTGAGAAAAGGATGTTGCATTTAAATGAAAGTGGATACATACAGTTCTATACAATTATTGGCTGCACTGAAGGAACTGAGCCTTGTGAGACAATGGACTGAAGATATTTCTACTTGGGGTAATAAAGGATATCTTGTACCTTGGATTCTGAACGCCCTGGAGCTCGGTCGTTTTGGCTCCCGAATACTGCAAACCCGGAAGTGATTGTTCTGGTTTGCGAACGTTCTTTTGGAACTGGAACGTCTGATGGGGCTTCTGCGGCTTCTGATTGGCTGCAGGAACTTCCTGCAGCCAATCAGAAGCTGTGATTTGGTTTTCGAATGTTTTGGAAGTCTTCTGGAATGGATTCCGGATTCCATTTGACTTCCAAGGTACGACTGTACAGCTTAATGCAGGCATAGGCAAACTTGGTCCTCCAGATGTTTTGGGACTATAACTCCCATCATCCCTGACCACTGGTCTTGTTAGCTAGGGATGATGGGAGTTGTAGTCCCAAAACATCTGGAGGACCGAGTTTGCCTATACCTGGCTTAATTCCTAGCAAGTATGCTGAGGTTGCATCTCAACCTTTCACATGCTAGTTATACCATGTGTGCGGATGTTATTAAAGGTAAGGTACCCCTGCCCGTACGGGCCAGTCGTGTCCGACTCTAGGGTTGTGCGCTCATCTCACTCTAGAGGCCGGGAGCCAGCGCTGTCCGCAGACACTTCCGGGTCACGTGGCCAGCGTGACGAAGCTGCTTCGGTGAACCGGCACCAGAGCAGCACACGGAAACGCCGTTTACCTTCCCGCTATAAAGCGGATGTTATTACTTAATGGTATAAAGCAGTTTCTCTGTCCCATTAGCCATTTATAATACAGAAATGTTTATGCTGCGCTTGTGAAAAAATGTCAGAGTTCAATGGATTGTGGAATGCCATGTTCATGAGATTTTTTTTCTATGGTGACATTTCCTTGGACTGTTAAGACTTTATTAAATTATCCTTTTGCCATAAAGCAAGAGAAAATGTGCTTTGGTGCTTAATTTAAATTGGGGCACTACCCTGGGTTTTGTTTGTGGCCCCACAGCTTTGTCCTGCGGTGTGTGAAGTGAGGGTTTCTCCCTTTATCCCCAGGCTGATTTTTTCTCTGATTTCAAATGTGATTAGCATTAAAAGCCCCAAAGATCTGGAGAAACCAAATTTACACGCAAAGCCTCTTTTTCCTTCAGTGAAGCAAACATAACATGCAGATAATTCTGTGTTTTGCTTAAGTGGAATTTTCTATAAATATAAAACTTTTATTATATTAGTGCTGTAAATATTCAGATACTCCAGCTTTTTGTCATATTCAGAAATGCATATAGTCAGTTTAACCTGTGTCATGTTGGCTTTTGCTCCACAAAACCGGAAAATTGGAAGTTTAGGCTAATGTCGTAACAGATGTGCCTTGTGATCAACAAATTTTGTTTGATTACAACTTGGCCTCCATGCACCTTTACTTTCCCCCTGTATTTCAGGCTCAAATCCAGGTGGGGAGGGCAGAGTGCTTGGGACCAGCAAAATATGCCCCCTTGTCTGCATTGCCTTAGGAAGCACTTGACCCTTACTCCATTTCTACAAGGATCCTCCTGTGAGTTTTCCCATGCCTATTTGTTGCTTACATCAGTAGCTCCCAGGATGTGTTAAAGTCTGGAAGATGGGGGACATCTCTGTTGCATTGGGGGCAAGACTGGTACTGTGGCCAGTGACTTGGGATGTGATGCATGTAGCTCTGTTTCCTAACAGCATTGCAACTGGTGATTGTACCCAGTGCTGTTTTTCTAGAAAATGAGGTGCCAGAACTCACCATGAACACCTCCCTTATTCTCTTGGAATAGCAATGATGACCACCTGAGAGGTACCATAACTGAGTTCTGGCTGAAAAAATGCCCTCATTGTACCAGTAGTGAAAAATTTCAAAGCAAGTTTTGAAAGTAACTCACTTCTTTCATAGATTTTTTTTTTAAGTCTTCAAGGAAAGGTGTATCTTGGCAGCGTGGAGGTGATGAACGTACTGACTTTAAATAGGAATAGGCTGCCTAATTATTTATATTTCAGTGCATTTGTAGGCCAGTGCCTCTTCCCCTGTAAAAAAAAGACTCTCTCAGGAATTCACATAGAATATCAAGTTAAAGAAAAATTTAGCTCAAAAATCTTAGCCCATAACCCATGCACAGTTTCTGTTGCAAAGAGGTCTTGGGAGGGTGAAATTTAAAGCAAAGAAACACTTTCCACATCACTTCATTTCATCTGTGACACCAGACCACTTAGCCCATTTTACCCTCACAAAGCATTTCAAATTCAAAAGCAACCCCAGATGCTTTGTAATGTGCCTACTGGTGGAAATCTCACCATGAGAATGAATCGCTGTTTTCCTATTTATTGAACATAGCTGGTCTCATCCCAGGGGCTTGGGTTTGCTAATGATTATTCCCTATGCCTTCAGTTCCCTGGCCAACAAATAGATAGTTTGAGTGAGGGTGTCACATACCATTTCCAAACAATGTACCATCTCTGGTTTTGGTGAGTTTCTAGAAGGGAATGGTAAAGTTGAAGGGGTGATGTAGTAGTTAGAATGTTGGACCAGGACCTGAAAGATTCCTAAGCCAGGAATCTTGCTGGGTTACTTTGGGTCAGTCAAAGATCCTCAGCCTAACTTATCTCATAGGATTCTTTTGTCATCTATACATTTCCTGATCAAGGCTGCATAATAATGGGTTGCTATAGCAATTAACACATTGTTGTTTTGCAATGATATAAATTTATGGTGATGTAAGTTACATGTGCTTTGAGATCTAGCATTATATTTGCATATGTACAGGGTGTGTATGTGAAGTGAGAAACTAAAGTTAATTGATTTCTCATTGATGCTTTCGGCATTTGCCAGAAGACCAAGTGAAGGTGCTTCCACACTGGACATTTTCTTTTGAAACACCGTCATTTGCTTGTGTAGGTATTATGGAAAATCCAAATGTTGTTTCTGCCAGGCAGCCTCTTCTTCCTTCCTCCCTCCTTCTGCCCCCCAAATTATTTCATCAACAAATTTATGCACAACTTAATCAACAAAAACCACCAAATGAGGTACATAAAACAATGTAAAATATTTTTTAAAATACATATAAAATCAAACATTTAAAAACAACTAGAAACCACTGTATTGAAAGAGCTCAACTGCCTGGCCACTAGAGGAGGCAATGCAGACTCTGAATTGTGTCCTCTTCACCATCCATACTGCTAGAATGTAGACATGGTTATGTGCACTTGGCAATGTCCAGTCGCTTTTCTATTATGCATGATAATGAAATCAGTATCTCTTCTGCAAAAGAGAACCCATGTGATGTTTAGTGCCACTGTATTCTTTGACTGACACAGTGGTAGGAGTAATCCCAGCAAAGAAAGTGCTTTATATTTGCATTTATTGCAATGCAAATATTCTTTTTCCTTTTTGATGCAGAGGCTTCCGTTTCAGATTCTGGGATCTGTTTTCTCTTTGAAGAGGGAAAGTGCTAATGAGAGCATTTTGTTGTATTCCTTGATTGCAGCCTCTAAGCAGGTGATTCTAAATACAGTGGTACCTTGGGTTAAGTACTCAATTCGTTCCGGAGGTCCATTCTTAACCTGAAACTGTTCTTAACCTGAAGCACCACTTTAGCTAATGGGGCCTCCTGCTGCCACCGTGCCACCAGAGCACGATTTCTGTTCTCATCCTGAAGCAAAGTTCTTAACCCGAGGTACTATTTCTGGGTTAGTGGAGTCTGTAACCTGAAGCGTATGTAACCTGAGGTACCACTGTATATATTTTTTTGTAGCAAAGAAACTGCTGTTCTGTGGCTCAAGTGAGCACCAATTGTCCAGATGGCAGTCTCACCTATCTTCTCACACGAGTCCCCCCCCCCCCGCCCCCAAGAGAAAGAGAAAGAAACTGCTTCAAATGTGCAGACTACACCACCAATGCTTTTCTTGCAGATTCTCTTACAGTATAGGTGGCAAGTCTTTTGGGGGCAATCAGGTTCAGCCAGCTATGAAGATGCTATAGAGGGAAGGAAGTGAAGGAGGGATTAAAGGGAGAAATGGATTTGACCCCTTGAATTGCTCATGTGCTCTACTTCAGTTTGGCTTGCCACTCAATCTAGTTTTCTGAAACCTGTCACAGACACTTGGGAGGAAAATGTCATGAAATGCAGTGTAGTGGCTAAAACACAGAGCTGTAAACTGTGAAGCGACAGATTCAAACTATTTTCCTGCCACTGTTGGGGAAAAAACACACCTGACGGGTTAACCTAGTAAAAACCTTCTAGTGAAATGCCAAGACTGGTAAGAAAAACATTCTCTGTGACCACCTAGTGGATCCAGAATTCCCTTTTCAAGTAACAGTGCAGGACATACTTGTTTAGACAGTCTTCCATCCATTTGGTGTTCTATGTTTGTGCTTCCAGGGATTTTTAAAAATTAATTATTAGGTTTATTTAGTTATTTTAAATTACTTGCTTATTTTGCACCTTAATTTTTTTTTTGCATAATCCTTTGAACCATAAGGAATGAGTAGAAAAGAAACCAAAATACTGTACATAACTTAATAAAATTACTTATGCAACAAACCAACAGTTCTCCATTTTGCTTCTTAATACTTTTTAGTAATGCTTGTTAATACTTTGGGCAATATCTGGTGTCAGTCATTCACTGCAGATTCACTGAAATGGTATTCAAAAGTATTAAGAAACAAGACAAATACATCCTGTTAAAAAAAAAGTATTTGTTTTGTCTTGCAAAAACAACTTCAGGAAAGATGCTGTGCTGTGTTTAAAGAAAAGGAATATGGGATGTGGCCTTTAGGTATTCTGGGGCTTCAGTAAGTGCCCAGAGTATTAGTTAATGCTGTAGTATTAGTAATACCGTCTTAGTTAAGAGAGAAATTGTGTAGGGGTCTTGTAAAATCTCTCCCTGCCTTCTGAAAGTTGTGTTGATCTCCTCCTGCTCCCTTTAATTTGATATAACAGGATACTAAGGTTGCAAGAAAGACTGCGTAAAACCAGACAACAGAGTTTCAAATGAAAACAATTTACAAACTATGTATCTGATGTTGTGTTAGATGCTTTCTTTCTTTAAAGTATCTATTAACAGACTGCATGTTGTATAGAGCGGGCTTCATACTTGCTGTACTGCATATATCATGGGCATTTTAGCAGAGGTGGACTTTGGAAATCCTTTGTAAGATTTGGCACCCTGTAGGAGGCCAAAAGTGGGCATCCCCAAATATTTTCAATTATGAATCTACTCACTTATGAATCTACTCAATTTTGCATGCCCCAAGCTAGGTGCCTTGTGCAGGAAACACCCAAGCCACCCTAAACTCGGTCCTGATTTTAGTAACCGGCGATTTCCTTTATGAATATTTAGTCTGAATGAAATAAAAAAAATGGATTATGACTTCATATTATTTATTTAAAATATTTCTTAATGTAATAAGAGTTTTATATAACATCAGTAAATATAACAATCAATAGAATTGCCTAAATAATTTTTTCCTAAGAAATTCCCATTATGTGCCTGCAGTTTGCATCGCCTCACAATCAATATTGCATTATCCTGCATCTAATTCATTGTTCTCTCCAAGTTGTAGCAGAAAGAATAGTTGAAACAAAGTGTCTACTTCTCTGTTACGTATGTTATAAGGTGGATGGGTATTTTTTTGGTAAAGCTTGTAATAAAACTGTGCAGCAGATGGCAGTGTGCAATGCTGAGAACCTTATGTAACTGCAAATATACAAGGGTTTCAAGCAGGGCAAGCAAACTTTTGAAAACAAAAGTGCTGGTGCATTCTGTTTGTTTTTTCCAAAGGCTCAGGTATGCCTGAAGGCCCTACAATGTAGGGTGTGTATGTCAGTTTGGTAGTAAATCCACTGATAACCTGTAGGCTAATATCGAAAGATGTCTTGGTGTAAATGAGAGCCGTGATCACAAAGAACAGTTTGTGCAATGGCGCTGCTTAAGGCATTTTATTTTGCATGCATTGATTGCAGAGATAGAACATGGAAACAGGTGGGAGCCAGAGGAGGAAGCGACCTTCGTGGTGCAGGATCTCACAATATTTTGGTGCAGTTCAATAATGATTATAACGGACAGTTTTGTGATGGCTATAGACTATCTTCCAGTGGAGACTGCTCCACAGGAGTGAATGGGGCACTGTTTCTCCAGCTGCCTCAGCTTGCCCTCTCATGACTCCTGCATGTCTTCTTTCTTCCAACCAGTCCAGGAGGTGGCACTTCTTCTGCCAGGTTTTGTACAACTCAGAAAGGGATGAGGACAAAACTGAAATTGGTTCTCTCTGCCTGTCATTGGCTCTGGTTCCACCTATTGTTGGGCTCCCTGACTTTTGCTCCACCAATCCTCAAACGGGAAGGGAGAAAAAGAGCAATGGAGGGCAGCTTTTTCCTAATTTCATTTCTCTTTCCTTGCTTTTGTTTGCTACGTTTTTCACTGGGTGTAGAATAGGTTCAGTTTGGGAGACTGAGGCGAACACAGTGCCATGCCCTAGACAGAGTTTGGCAGTTGCAGACCCAGAAAATGAATCTCCTGCCCAGAACATCAGGCTTGGTGACATGACTAATGAGTCGCCTAACGGATATTCTTTTGCACAAAATTGTTGCCGCAATGGCTCATGCATTTAATTTTCCTAAATTAACAAACACTACTATTTTTTTTACAATTAAGGTGACTTTTATCTTAGTGATCTTTCATTAAATATCTAGCAATGCAATCATGCCTGTGATGTCTCAAAATCTGAAAACTGGGTATTTAGTCTTTCAGGCATTTTTTTTTGGGGGGGGGCCTATGCCCAGCAACTTTAAAACAAATTTTAGAAGCCACAGTGTTTTATTAGTGATGAAAAATATGGTGCCCTTTTGTTGCTAGTGAATGTAATAATGTTAAAAAATGGGGGGGGGTCACCTTGGAAGATTAGATAGCTGTTGCTAAGGTTGATGTAGTTGATGCCACAATAAAGCTAACAAGCCAAAAGGTTTGCCAAACATGTGAGACATCGTATTTAATAATGCAACTAGTTCTGTAGTTGTGATCCTTGGCAGTCTGGTAGTGTTGGATCCTAAGATTCACTGTAAATGAACACTCTGGTCCCGATTCATAGATGTGGTGTTGGTTTTGAAGAAAAAATGAACTTCCTCAAAGGAAAAATCTCACATTTTTAATTTCTTCAAGCACAAATGGAAGCAGTTATGTTTTTCAAATTGCAATTATTAAAACAAATGTGTTTTTGTATTTACAAAAAAAATTCACATTGCATTAGGAAGCTACAGTAATTCATTATAAATGTTTAATTCAGCATTGGTTCAACTTGCTTAACAGCTCACTAATGAGGTGTCATGAAGCTACTCATGAATATTTATTAAGGTTTATAGAAACAAAAGAACAGATTATTGTACTGTTTTGAAAAGGAAAAAAAAGTTATGCTTGCTCATTTTTAAATATGATGAAATTACCTTCAACATAATCAGTTTTGGCACATTATGTTAGAGTGACATACTTGGGCATCTTGCCTGAAGCCATGTTCTGGTTTTCTCTCTCTCTACTGTCTTACTCAGTTAATCAGAACAACATTCTGCAGGTAAAAATAAAATGGAATTTCACTTTAAGTTTACTGTAGTGTAACTCAGTAATGTGAAGAGCATTGTTCGGCTGTACATTTTGAAACACAAGTATTCAAGTGGCTTTATGTTGAGACAAAGATTTGTACTAGAATTTCTAGGGTTTCATAAATTTTAGGATTCTTTCTGTAATTTTAAGTAATATGTGTATCTCAGTTGTGGCTCAAAGTCAGCTTGAAGTATTTCTAAAATATTCAAGCAATAATGCTAAAACAAATTTCCTTCTGTTGTTGAAAAAAGTTTCTGGACTGTCCATGGACGTGGTCTGCAGTTGTTCAGTAAAAGCCAGAATTTTGTCTTATCTTTTTACTTATGGCAATATGTTATTGATATGAATGATTTTGCTGCACTAAATATTTCAGTTGGTCATCTTCTGGGCTTTAGTACTGTTGCAAGACAGAGTATAGCAGGTTTCTCAGCAGCAACATTTGCTTATTCCTCTACATAATGTAGCAGCCCTTTTCTTTGCTTCAGCAGCTGAAGAGCAATTTCTGTTCTTTCTTTCCATAACTTCTGAGTAACCAGGAGGGCAGGTAACCCCTTTCTCTTTTTAATGCAGTGAGTACTGTAAGCAGCTGGCTGGTTCAGTCAGTCATTTTCCAAGGCCACTTTTTTGTCTGCTTCTTCAATTTATTGGGAGGCCTAGGCTTAAAGTCACCTTTTTCATTTTTATCATGAGGGAATCTTCTTTCAGAAGAGGAGGAGCTGCACTGTGCCTGTTAATCGTGACTAGAGACACTTTCATCCACTTTTAAACTGTGTAGAGCTTAGATGGGCTTCTCCTATTTAGCTGGTGGTCTGCTGCAAGTGTGCATTTTTGTATGACATCATCTGCTTATTCAGGCAGGGTTTCCCCTCCCCCCAAATATTCGGCTTGAAGTTCTCTCCAGCTGCATAACTTATTTCATAACTTATGACCAAAGAAGCAAACTTGAATACATTTGCACTCATAAAACTATAAATAGGGCTTCTTCTTTCATGCAGGTCCTGCTTTTCAACCTTCACAATAGTCTTTAAAATGTCTATGTATTGAAAATGCATTATTCAGGAGGACAGTGTTCTTTTATTATTAGTTTTTCTAACAGGTTTTTTTCCCCCACCCCCTAAGGGAAGGTTTGGATCAAACGACTTTCAATATAATGCAATCTTGGCATTTACATTCCATATTGATTTGCATCTCTTTGTTTCAGAATTCATTGGCTAAAAGAGGTGGGTATGTATGGACCCCTCCCAGTCATTGTCCACTCCATATCTAATACAGTTTATAAATTCCATTTTTAAGAAGAGATGAAAAAATGTACATAGTGCATTGGGGACTTATGAAAGTATTATACATCACAATGCATTCCCCCCCCGAAAGTTCATAACATTTTTAAGTTGCATATAGCTTAATACCTACTGAGGGCATGTCATTTAGAATATATGCTCCTACCCATTTGCCTTCTCAGTTGCTTACTAATATCGAAGTTCATATTGCCATAGAAGCCCTAGGCAGGCATTCACCCATCATGTGATTCCAGTCACCTGAGGGGAGAGAACGGGGGCTTGCTCCCTTTTCCATTCCCCTCTGTCATGTCTCCATTGCCGCACCCCACAGATTTCCACAGGGGTAAAGATGTGAAGGGGTGTGCATGTATGCTCGACACATGCAGGGTGAATGAAGTGCAGAACCCTGCATGATCAGGCTTCCAAATAATGATAAGGTTAAATATAAATTTATATTAACTGCCTTTCTAAAAAGGCCCCCAAAGCAATATACAACACCCATTAAAATGGATCAAATTACTAAAACAAAGCTCCACTCCACACCCCCACACCCTTCAGATTGTGAGAGGATGAATGTTGAGCATTCACATAGGACTATCACTTGCTCGTCATTCTACCTCCAGAGTTCTGGTTTGTGTTTGCCACTCTGGTCCTGTATTTCAGGGCAGGGGGAGCAAGTTAATATAATGGTTAAAAACCATTGAGAGAGACTAATGGAACTTAGAAATTCTAAATTGTGCAGTAGAGAGGCTTGCTGAAATTCAGTCCTCTCCTCTGGATGAGAATAAACATCATGAAACACAATCAAGCCTAGTAATCACACTGATTTTTGCAAGCACTTGTAAAAACTACACTATAAAGAATTTGAGTGACATCTTTCTTTACATGGCACTTGAGAAATGGCAACAGAACCCTACTGTCAAGTCAATGAATATTTTTGATGACTACTGCTATGTACTGGCATTATAAAAACTATGATACTCCACAACAGGATACTATGAACTCCTGCATACAGCTGATGCAACTTCTGTTTCCTGCCAATTCTGGAATATGTGACCCAATAATGTCCCTCCAACTTTGTGCTCTCCGGCTATTTAGGACTACAACTCCCATCATCCCAGACCACTAGCTGTGCTGGTTGGGGCTGATGGGAGCTGGAGTCTAAAACATCTGAAGGACACAACTTTTGGAGAAGGTTGTAATAGTTGTTTCAGCAAGCTGAGTTTGAACTGTTGTACCCATGGTGCTATTCATGGCCCTTATTTCCGGGGGCGACCACTTGAGTCATATTCTGAGAGCTGTCAGAATGTCTCTCTGTGTGGAATGTGAATGCAGCACTGCGGCTTTTAATAAAGATGGTGGCCGCAACTTCTAATAGCCAGTAGGATAGAGTGTTAAGTTTCTACCATAGTGACTACATTTAGGATGCTTATTTGAAGCATACAAACATATAATGAAGTCAAGGCACTGAAGATGAAGCAGGTGCTCTTAACTAAAGTAGGACAGGAGAGCTTCAGCCACAAGTGCTGTGGAATAAACCCAGTGGCTGCTTTGTTTAAATGAATATACAGTACTTGCCTTTTTCCTGGAAAAAGAAGCTTCTAAATTCTATATCCTCTTTGCTTTTTGGAGATGTCCTTGATTTTAGAGAACAGATCCTTCTGGTAGCTGATCTCAAATGGTGAGAGGGAGTAGGTGAAAATTAAGATTAAATGCAATTAACCATTGTGTCTAAGACTGGTGGCAGGTTGATTTGGTTCTGCTTAGTAAATTTATTTTATTTCATAAAATTTATATACCGCTTGACTGATTTTTAAAAATTTATTTTTAACCCTCAAAGTTGTAAGAAAGCTTTTATGTGAATTAGGCTTACCCTTGCCCCTTCAGTGGTACCTGTCTGCTACAAGTGTAGCCGTTTGGGTAAATTCTGTGCTCAAAGAGGAGGTAGATGTCAATAACTACAGGCTCTACATCTCTCCTCCCCATTTTCCTCCCATCAGTTGCTTGGAAACAGCCTCTGTCAGGGAATGGAAAATGGACCTGTCAGCTAATTCAGGAAATAAAAAGAAAACCAAAGAACTGCAGAGGGGAATAAAAATGCTTAATGCATCTGACCTAGGTAATCCAGTGGAGCTGAAGTAGGAGGTCTAGAAGTCCATAATTGTTACTGCAGAGACCTCTCCCCTTTCCCTTCCCCTGTAGAGAGAAGAGTGCTCAAATCTACCATTTTGAACAGCGGCAGTCTATTTCCCCATGTTCACATCAGCGGAAAAGCACTCCACTTCTTTTTTGCTGCTGTTCCTCTCTACTTTGCTCCCATGCTGACAGTAGAAGTGGCTGCCCCATATTCCCTTACATTGAGTAAGGGAGCTTGCTGTCTTCTAAAAAGGCACCCTACTAGATATTTCTGGCCAAGCAGACAGTAATAAACTTTATTCCAGAACTGTCCACCTTGTTGCTTTTCAAGCACTCCAGGGAAAAACAAGAAGCGTGACATCAAACTGGTGCTGAGTCAAGGACAAATGCTGCAGTGCTAGAGACTCATTTTGTGGCAAACTGCTGCTGTGAGTATGTCACTTTAGTTGAAATGGCTTTTCTACTACTTCTAGAAAAGAGAAGGTATCTTCTTTTGGGGAGCAATGTGAATTATATATATATATATAGATATCTCCACAGAGCCAGAATTCACTGTTGTGCCACACCTTCTCTGGTCTAAATATGAAGGTGTCTGACTCCACCAGCCTCCATGGAGGCTCCTAAAGAACTGGAAGGTTGCCATAGAGCAGGAAAGGAAATCTATTCAGCTGGGGTCTTCCTTCACGGTTTCCTTAACATCTATGGTGGTTGAGCTACATATTCATCTAAGACTTGACTTGGTGTCTAACACAGGGTGGTACAAAACTGATACTGATATAGATTGACTCAGCAAGATTGAAATAATAAAGGCTGGAAAGCTCCTCTGAAAGCAGACAAAGAACTTGAGGGGAAGGATAAACTAGGCTTAATCGTATGTGACGTGTCTTCAATCAGAAATGCCTTCTTATTTTTTCTCAGTCATGCCTCCTAATGGGGAATTATGTGCACTTCAGAAGCTTGTATATTGCATTTAGAACTCAGGTTGTAATTAAAACTGACATTTTACTAAATCAATGGTTGGCTTTAATTCTTTCTTATCTGTTTTTACTTCTCTCTGTTTGCTTCGTGACTCTGCCAGCGCCTTTCCTCTGGTCTAAATCTTTAGTTGCTGCTTCTATTTTACAACTATTTTACAAAGTCCTGAATTTTGAGCCTCTCCTCTCTGCATCTGTTCTTTCCTTTTTGCTTTTCTTCCCCTGTTTCTTATTGCCTGTTTAGACTGTAAACCTATAGGTTTGCTTTTTTTAACTTGCATGTCATTTAGTTTTAGAGGTGTCTTATTATTATTTTAGCTATTCAGAGGCATTAGTGCAGTATGGCTTTCTGGCAGCGACATTTCTTCTGAGTTGAATTGGTTGCCTTTGGTTTCAGATCAAAGTCTTGATTTTTCTCCAAGGTCCTGAAACCTCTAGATTGTCTTAGATGCTGGTTTATTCCTCTTGGCTTCCCCCAAGGCAACTGTTTTTCATGGAGATTATGAACCTGCATAGATGTATGTGTGTGTGTTTGATTCTTTTGAATGCTTCTGGGGGCAAGGTGCCAGATGTAAAATACTTTGCCTAAAGACATCACAATTGAGATCAAGGTCCTTTGCTAGTTTTCATATAAAGGATTAAAGAGGAAATGATTGCTAAACATGAATGAAAACATAGTTTGAGAAAAAAGAAGGAAAGACTGTGATAGTCGTAATTTCTTTTTAATACTCTTTAAAGCCAACCCTAATATAGTAGCAGTAGTAGTAATAATAATAATAATTAATAATAATAATAATAATAATTATACAGTTTAAATCTAGCCATGCAAATCTAGCCTCTGCAAAGTTTTTTCCATAACCAGGATGCTGCTACTAAAAAGGCCTTCTTTCTATTAGTGACTGCACCACAGTAGTAAACTAACACCCTAAGATAAAATCAGTGAAATAGAAAGATTATATAAAATTAGTGAACAAAAGAAATGAGCAAGACAAAAAGAGAGAGAACATAATTAGCTATTTATTTTGGTAAAGTACAATGTAGCATCATTGTTATGTTGTGATGAGGATAAGGAGACAATGAGTTTGAGCTCACACTTCCCTGCATGTTTCCTGCTTCTTGGAACATGCCAAACTGTAGTCTTTTCACATATCACACTGATGCTTACTTCCTTGTTTTCTTGGATAGAACCAGTGGTGGCAGCCCTTGCAGAGACACTACTTTTTGTATAGACAGAGTAAGCTGAAACCCTGTGCTGCTTAGCTGTAAACTGTCAGGTAGGGAGACTTCCTCAGAGGCTTAAGAGTTTGTTGTTAAAATGTATATCAAGCCTTCTTTCCATTTCTAAACTAAATTGTAGTGAAGTGAGAGGAAGCTGAAGGGGTTTTTGTTTCCTGTCCAAGTATTTTGGAATATCTGCCTTCTTGAATATCCATCAAAGCTGAAGATGTTTTAAATTCCAGTGGAAAATAGCAAGGGACTTTTAATTTACATGCACATTTTGTGCTTAAGACAAGTGCACATGAACAACCTACAAAAGGTTGGGATGATGTGCTGATGCCACCTTTGTATTCCACTCTGGATTCTAGCAATCAGAAGCAATATTAATTTTCAAAGCACATTATGAATTCAAAGTAGACTTGAATTAGCTGTCTGTTTCCGAAATAAATTTCCTACCTTCCTGTCATTCTTAACTTGCTGATCTGATTTTCTTATTTTTCAAATCTAGATCTGGGTGGAATGCATATCAGAAAGACCATGGTGGTTCTTGCTATTCATGTTGCCATAATTTAATGCTTATTAAAAAAAAGTATAAATAAAATAAAATTATGCATGGTGCGGAGAGAGGGAGAATTTTTTTCCTCTTATAATTTTAGACCACAGGGTCATCCAATCAAGCTTAAAGGGTAGGAGAATCAGGACAGACAAAAGGAAGGACTTCTACACATGGTGCATCACCATACCATTGAATTTGGTTCCACAAGATGTTGGGGTGCACCAACTTATATACAAGAAGAAGAAGAACAGCAGTTTGGATTTGATATCCTGCTTTATCACTACCCGAAGGAGTCTCAAAGCGGCTAACATTCTCCTTTCCCTTCCTCCCTCACAACAAACACTCTGTGAGGTGAGTGGGGCTGAGAGACTTCAGAGAAGTGTGACTGGCCCAAGGTCACCCAGCAGTTGCATGTGGAGGAGCGGGGAAGCGAATCCGGTTCACCAGATTACGAGTCCACTTCTCTTAACCACTACACCACACTGGCAAATTTATGGAGAACAAGGCTGTCATTGGCTACTAGTCATGATGCCTGTGTATCACCTGCAGGCTCAGAAGCAGTGTTATGCCCTTCACTACAGTCACTGGGAATGTGGCAGAGTGGCTCATACTCTCACGTCCTGATTGTGAGCTTCACGTAGGTATCTTGGTTGTCCATTGTGAGAAACATAATGTTCTGAGATAGATAGACATTTGGTCTGCTCCAGCAGAACTCTTCTTAGAATCATAGAGTTGGAAGAGACCACAAGGGCCATCGAGTCCAACCCCCTGCCAAGCATTCAAATTCATTTTTACAAAAGTCTCCATGATCAGTTAAGGCACTCTTTTTATGCCGTGTACTGAAAATAATTTCACCCCACACTGATTTTTCAACTAAGAACCATTGCCAGGAAAGTAGAAGCAGAGCTGATTAGTGTGTACTTTCACGGAAAACGGACGTGCAGTATCCCATGCAACTTTCCTGCAGCCCTGCTGCTCCTGGTGCATGTCCCCCCCACCCCAAATTCGAACAGCTCAACTGGATGAAAGCTAATGTTGCAAATTTGTTGCACTCCATTACACTCCTAAGGGCTTCTTTATTATATGCAAACAATGGCCCCAAAACTTTCGTACTGCTGCATTTCCCCTTATACAAGACTGGGGAAGGAACCAGACACTTCTTCCTTCATGGCTATTTAGTTGGTAGTTTGTAAATAACACTAAATAACAAGCAAAACACCTATTAAAAAATCCTCAGTAAAACAGGACAGGGTGGGTTGCTTTTCCTATGTTATTAAAATCATTGGGAGTTTTATTTATTATATCTCTACCTTGACCTTCCTCCCACAGGAGTCCAGGGTGGTCCACACACAGTCCAGTTAAAGTATTTAAAAACAGCCATATAAGAATACTACCAGTAAAACAGCTGAAATGCACAAAGCAGGTAAGGAATGGCAGCCCATCAGCGCCCTTCTTCAAAGGCACAGGAAAGCATTTCTAGAAGTATTTTGGAATGGACTTTCAGTAAAGTAGGGTTGTACCAAGGAAATAGCTTAACCTTGACTACAAAAAGGGGCTCCGGAGGAACTTGTTTAGAAATCAAACACATTGTATTTTATATGCGGTGGCTTCCTTGCAGTTAATCAGCTGTAAGGCAAGCAAAAAGCTATTGCTCTTTCACATGCGCAAGCGATAAAATTCAAAGTCTGCAAGAAGAGGACAGCTTAAATGTTTTTAAAAAGAGAAGGAGGAAATCAAAAGGGTAAAACCCATTAAAAATGAAATCATTTTTGCACAAGCAGTAGATCAAGGCATTGCAAGAATACAGCCAAGAGAAAAGTAATTAAAATAGCAGAAAAGACAGAATTCCAAACAGCACACAGAAAGCTGCCAAGTACTATATGGAATGGGTTGGGAAACATGAAACAAATGATATTAAATATAGAAAGGGGGGTGAATTAGATGTGAACCATGCATTGCTAACCATTTCTACTTAGAAGTAAGTCCAAATGAGTTGAGCGGTCCTCAGTCTAAGATAAGTGGGTGTAGGACTGCAGCCTAATCCAACTCTACATACATAAATTCATTGTGTGTACAGGATAATTTCTTTGTGTACAGGAGAGAAATTCTGAATATGTGTATATGTTACACATAGGACTCCTGTACATATCCAGCTGTTTATGTAAGCCATGGGTGTCCCAAGATGCAGCTTCAGTTTCTGGGATTCAGAATTTCTTCTGTATGGAAAGCAAATCCAGGTGACATGCTGTGAATCTGCAGCAGATTATGGCTTTGATCCTAAAATAAGTTAATAGTTTCATGCTCCTCTCCTCTCCTTGTAGGGTACAGGTGGTGGTGGGAGGGACCCAACAATAAACTATTATATATGCAGTGCTTTTTTTCTTTTAAAATGTTTAGGGGTACTCTCATTTTCTTACTCATATTGAAATACTGCCCCTCAATGAGACCAAACTTAGGTTCACAAAATATTTAGGGATATGCGTACCTCTGTGTCCCCTCAGAAAAAAGCACTGTATATATGTATTTGCATCTCCAGTGTTGGCAAACTTTGTTTTGTTTTTTGCTGTAAAATATCAGGACTGTAGGATATTGCATTTAAAGCAAGTGGAGGCTGCTTTTCTGTTTCTGTTTATTTTTCTTTACAATAATTGCATTATATATTTGTACCTTGCTTTTCTTCCCAAGAGGTCAAGGTTGTGAATATTAACCACCTTCTCTCGCTATTTTTGCCTCTGTAACAAGGTATGCAGGCTAGGCTAAGTTAATATAGTCTTGCCAACTGTGTGTGTATGTGTGTGTCCCAATCCACATACAGTTTACCAAGCCCAGAAAATCCTGTTGGCATCCCAGGGCAAGTAGGTGTAAGCTTGCCACCCATATGAACTGAGTGCCCTTCAGTTCACATAGTGTGAGCACAACTTTCCTTTGAAAGAAAAAGGAGCTTTCACAAAATGTATGAAATGCTATAACTATTAATGTTTTGGACCAGCTATTCCTTTTCTTGCCCTTCATAGGTTTCTGTCCAGGGGCTCCATTTATGTTTAAAACAAAGGATTTCAGAGTGCGCTGTAACTTTCCATGCTGTGAGTGGTACTAGCTGCCCAGTCCTCAATATGTTTTCTTGAAAGCATGGCCTGCTGAGTTCAGTCAATATGCCTTGTTTCCACTGTAAGTGTGCTTAGGACTGCACCCTTAATAGCATTTTAGTTACTTCCATGCCTCCATGCTAATGCCATAAACAGGATTAATTATTCACTTCTGAATTTAACAGAATGCATACTAAACAAAAAAACCGGAGAACCTTCCTTAAAACCCCTCTCATTATATTTTGCTTGGGAGATTTGTATATCTGCAGTCATGCCAATCATTATGTAAGGAATATATTGAAAGCTATTAAGCATGGGGGAAAGGGAAGGTTGAAATGGTTGTTTGGAAACCAGGAGGCTTCATGTGTTAGCTGTACGCTGTGCACCTTGCCCTTGACTGCAGGTACTGATACAAAAATCTGATAATGGACCTGGAGGCAGAAAGAGGTCTGTTCCCCTCTGCATAAGGTAAATATATGAGAGAAAAATCAGATACTACTACTTTTTTTTTAATTTTATAAGGTTTACATCTACCAGTACTTTATCTTAGTTCATTGCCAGAAAATCTGTTACATTTTTTTACTTGTTTTCCAAAATGTCAACATTTCCTTCTACAGTAAAGTGGGTGACTCTGCTGACCAGTAGGGCAACAAAATGGGATCACCCCCATACAAGGGGGCAGTCTTTCATATCTTTCCTACCTATAGTAATAGAAGACATCTTTGTCATGTTGGCCATAACTCATTTCTTCATGAGCCAGGGGTTACAATATTTGGTGCTTTTCCCTATTTTTCTCTTTCCCTGTTTTTCTGCTATGAATATTTTTTTAAAAAAATCATGGCTTGTTTAAACAAATTCCCCCAAGTCAGTCATAATGGGAACTCCAGTTAGTTCAAAAGTGCAAGCGGATCCTCATCATGGCTGTGCTGGAATAAGACAGGGGAGGGGAAAGAGTCCAGAGCTCCCTGCCACTTATGAATGCAGCCCATAACTATTACTTAGTATTATGTGCTCCAAGGGCCTTTGCCTGAAGTCAATAAATGCTTATAGATAAAGGCGAGTTATTGCATCTCTTTACCTTATCACTGAATACTTCTCCCAAGCAGAAGAGAGGTGCTCTAGCATTGCTGCTATAGCAGAAGTCTTTGCAAGAGTTTGATGCTCACACATTTCAATTTCTTTCTTAGTCTTAATCTACAAGATTCTTAATTTTTGTGGTAGTTAATTTTGGAACCAATGTAAGTATTTCAGATGAGGAATGCTCACAACTGCATTCTAAAGAGAACTGAGCTGGTTCCACCATATTTGGGAATAATTTTGTTCGCTGAATAGTTGAACAAGAAGAATATCTTATTAATAAGCAGCCGCTTTGGCTGATTTTTGAATGATCAATGCATTTGAAGGGTAGCAGCATTTACTAGCTTCCTAACAAGCTATTTTAGCATGGTAAGTTTCTCCATGCCTTTCTAGAAATAAAATGTTCTCTGGTTTAAAACCGTACAGTTAATTTGCACCTAAAGCATCATGAAGCAGCACTTGTAAGAAAGAATAAACTGAGAAAATACTGTAGAAAATTCAAAGATCACTCGTGACTGCACAAACTGGCTTCTGATATTTGAGGATCATGCATAAACTTCAGCTTCAAGCAATTTACATTTTAATTTGGGTTTGCATTTGCTACATACCTCACAGGGGTATTGTGAGGCTTAATTATTGTCTGAACGTGCTATGGGAGCCTTGGAATAAAGGTTCTGTATGCAGTAAATGAGTACTGGAATTTTAGTTAATTGCATATTTGCTTAATTGTGCAGCTCTATGCTTTTTTGGATGCCCAGTTTCCCCTGTGGGGTTAGGTTCTGCTCGCAGATACTCTCTTTCTTTTTGATATTCCAAGGATGCCAGGCATAATCTTTTATGCCATTACTTGAGAACCTACTCATGAGAAAGTGGATGCCTCAAAGGGTGTGTTGCAAACTGTCAGTGTGTACATTTGGAGCAAGTTGGTGATACTACTGTTTCAGGAACAAGTAATGCACTTGATTACCCTGAAGAAAAATAGAAGTAGGGAAGCATGACTAGTAACCATAAATTTCTTCAATTATTTTTTCAAAAAAATTCAACAGCCCACAATTTGAAAGCTCTGTATGCATAACAAAGGAAAACCCACCAACTGAAAGAACATATATTGACTGCGGTGATGAACAGTGTGTGCCAACATGGTAAAGGGAGCTGGGTTCTCTCTTAGGCCCTCTCCTTTAAAAACTGATATGTTGTCAGGCTTTAAAACCAGGCCCTCCAGATGTTGTTGGACTCCAGTTTCCATCATCTCAGACAATTAGCCATGCTGATTGGGGCTGATGGGAATTTCAGTTCAGTAGCATCTGGAGGGCTACAGGTTCCTCTTCCCTGATCTAAAGCACAGACTCCTCCCACTATGCAGCCCTTCTCCCTAAGACTCTTATGGAATGAAAAATCACAGAGGTGACTTGAATTCCCTGAAAATCCACCACTGAGAGTTGGGATGCTCTCCTGAACAATGTGGGATGGGCCATGGGAAGCAGTAGTGGGAAAGGGAAAGGATACACATCTAATGCCTATGCCAAGACCTGCTGACACCTGTGATCAGTAAAAGTCGTGGCCTGATTCGATCCCAGTACTGCTGTCCTGTGTCTTATTTGGCTTCATACACACATCCTGCCCAGGGCTGCACTGAGCCTAGGCCCACAGCGGGGGCAAAGTAATGCATGGGAGCAACAGTGATGGGAAAGTTCACTTCTATGAACTTTTGTTCATGGAAGTCAAGAGCCAAGCCTTTGCTATTTAATATTTTGGTCTGTCTTAAACCCACTGTAGAGAAATATTTGAAGATATGCCCATTGAAACCAACAGAGCACCTATTTCCCTGCATTTGTTTCTGAAGGAATCTTACAGGAGGTCTGTTTGAATAGCAGTAAGTATCTGTCACAACACAGCAAAGGAATGCAGGCTCTTGAGGAGATAGGCTTCATTATTTGGCTGACATTTGAATTACTTGCAATAAATGAGATGTAATAGCAAAAACTGTGGAGCTGGGAAAGCTAGTTGTATTAAAATTTGACACAACACTGTCCCTTGCTTCAGTGTTGCCCCCCAACCTGCAGAGGAAGACTAAACTTGAACTAGAAGGTGTAGCAAAGGTTTGGCAGTGGGGAGATAAAGGAGGGATTCATTCATGTCCTGGAAAAGTTGTTGTTGTTGTTTAGTCGTTTAGTCATGGATCACTGCCTTGTCGTGGCGTGAAGGGGCTTAAATAACTCAGAGAAGCTATGAGCTGTGCCGTGCAAGGCCACCCCCCAAGATGGACAGGTCATAGTGGAGAGTTTTGACTAAACGTGATCCACCTGGAGCAGGAACCGGCAAGCCACTCCAGTATCCCTGCCAAGAAAACAACATGGACTGGAAAAGTAGGTTTGCACAATTAAAGTGGATTATAGCACACTGGAGCAATGTACCCACTTAAACACACACACACACACACACACACACCTCACACAGACACTTTATAGTTAAGAATATGACAGGGAAATGCACTAAAAGGTGTGAGATGAAAGACTGATTAGCAGGAAGAAGTATAACCACCGTGAAAACAAATCAGGGTAAATATTCAATGAGCAGGTCATCTGGAGTAGCCCAAAGTTGTAAGTAAGAACAATATGTGAGACTATAGAGCAGGTTTACTGTTCACATTGCATAGAAGTTCAGGTTGCACCTTAACCTCCAGTTTCCTTGGGTACATGAATGAATATGTAAGCTCCTTAACTCATTCTTTAAACCCAGGTATTATTGTTCCCAGAGAATATTTCTTCACACAGATGGGAAACAACTGGTTAGTCACTCCTAGTCTAGAAATGTATATGCACAGGAACACTGAAAGTTGCCTTGTGCTGAGTCGGACCGAAGGGCAATCTCAGTATTGTCCTCAATGATTGGCAGCAGCTCTGCAGGTTTTCAGATACGATTATGGGTGCTGCCACACTAAAAGACTGTGGGATGAGTGTTATGTGGCACCTGTAATTGTGCCAGTTCTGCAGATTGGAGCGGTCGAGTGGACTTATATAGGGTAAGGCAATCTTACAGGTAAACTGTTTCCAAACTGTTATGGGCATGATACTGTATACTAATATTTAAGTTGTGGGCGAACATATCAGACGACACAGTAATTCTTCAAATAGCTCTTATTTATTCAAAGGCCAGAACAGAACTGAACTGAGGAGCTCAGTCACCCTGCTTATATAGAGCTCCAGAGCAACGTAACTGTTGCAACTTTCTAAAACTATCCAATCACTGAACGTCACTTTCGATCCTTCATTTGCATAACTATCTACAGTATCCCCCTGCTGGCCCAGGGTGAGAATTTCAGTACATAACACTAATAGTAATACCTTGATCTTGCCCCAGTAGCAAACAGGCAACCAGTACAGAATTATTGAGAAAGGTGTTATATGCTGACAGGGTCTCGTTTACATTGATTATTATATTATATTATATGGGACAGGTGGCAACCCTAACTCCTGCCGGCAACTGTGCTGCAGCATTCTCCAGCTTCCTGGTCAATCGCAAGGAAACAGTAGAGGTCCTGAAAGCAGTAATAACCCCCCATCAGTCGTCATGAAGTTCTGAGAGTGTATTGTCTGATTTGGCAATTCCATTAACTTTTCAGGCTCAAAAGAACAAATGTTATAAAATGTCACAGCTATCACTGCTTTTTTTGCCACTAAAGTTAACTGGTAATTCTATTGAATGCTGTTAACTTTATATTTCTTTAATGCTTCATCCTTCTCTGCAGTGATGTAAAGGTAGTATTAGGTGCCATTTTGAGAGGGTATCTTCAAAAAATACATAATCCTGTTCAGTAACATTGTTTTCTCTTCCGCACCCCTCTTTTTGCTTTTAACCACTTTATCACAACAGGCATCGCTAAGTTGTCAGTTTTTATTTGCTTAGGGGTGGGTGACACATATAAGTAAATACAGTACTGTAGCTGTATGGGTGCCTAAACACATAGACTTTATTTTTGTGCTTTCAAAGAATAGTATTTATTTACTGGATTTTTTTTAAAAAATGCTTCAGTTAGAATAATAAGGTTGGGTCCTACATTTTTGCTCTAAAGCAAACATTGTGTTTATAGGGCATCCTCCCTTGGCACTACTGAAGCAGGGGTTCAGAATGCTAGTTGGAAACTCATAGATGTTCCTTCCCACATAAATCTTTAGTAAAAGGGGGGAAATTTATGATCTGAAGAAAAAGCAGAGTATTGTTTATACGTTTTTTTTAAAGTAGAGTTGGCAACAGAAACCACCATGCTCTATTAGAAATAACTTCTATGCTTGGTGTTTCACTCCTTCACATAACATAAATATTGAATCTCCAAGTATATTTAAATTGATACATTTATCTAAAAAAACATGTCAAGTCCTGAAATTAATATTTGTGAATTACTAACTTAAACCAATCACTGTGTAAAAAATTTATCGAAAGCACTATTAATTTAGCACATAATGTTGCATTGTGTGTTTACTAGTTCTTTTTGCCCTGGTTTGCACTTCACACTAAGCCAAACAATTGCTTACCATGAACACATGACAGCGTAGCCTCTGGGAGAGGAGATTGCAACCACTTCACGCCTTCCTCATTGGTGCACTGCACTAAGCCATGGTTTGATTCATTGTGTCAGGCTTTTTTTATTTTTTTTTAAGCTCTCCCAGATAAACCATAGGGCAAACCTTGGCTATAGCTCATGGTTAGTATGGAAAGAGATAAACCACATGAACCTGGGTTTGGATGATGTGATAAACCAAACTGGCTTAGCTCAGCATGACAGAGCAACATTTTTTACTTTCTTTCTTTTTCTTTTACAATAAAGTGGTAATCAATTATATTATGAATATTGAAGCTCAGACAAAAATATAGCTATCAAATCAACATTTAGCATATACAATAATTCAAGTAGAATTTAAAACTAACCACCTCTAAACAAGTATTTACAGGCCACTGTAAAACCATTGTATTTTACGTATCTGCAGACTACTATTCTGGCAGTGTCTGTCCTGGGAAGATGTGACCTGCCTTCTTGTTGTTTTTGTTGTTTATTTTGTATGTGCTTTATTTTACACTGCATGCTACCCAGGGAACTATTGTTTTAGGGTAGCTTTTAAATCAAAGAAATAAACAAATTATAAAGTGCCTACAATTTTGGAAGTTCTGTAGAGATACTGAAGGATAAATAAGTACTTACTTGCCGGCTCACAATCTAATTATATGACACAAAAGGTGGCAACCGGGGAGGGGGGGCTTTTCAGCAGTGGCAGAGGCCCAAGAGGTGCAACTGGCACTTACTTTGCTATCCCATTTTGTGTGCCAGGCAAAGACCTTTTTGTTCTGCCAGCGCCTTTTAAGCTCTGGGCTAGAACCATTCTAATCTGTTCCTCTTTCATTTCTGATTTTGTATTGTGTTCGTTGTTTCTCTTCTGCGCCGTACTGCCCTGGGAACCAACTGCTTGAAACAGACGAAATCATAAATAAAATGCATAAATAAAATGCATAAATAAATAAATAAAATAATGCTAAATGTTAAGGGAAAAGGGCATTTAAAACTGTTGACACTACTAGTGTTGGCAGATGTAAAGAATCTGTGGCCCTTCAAGTTGAGAATCAACCCCCTGTTCTCATCAATCCCAGACAGCTTGATGCAATGGGGAGGGTTTGTAGTCCAACAGCATCTGCAAGGCAACAGGTGGCCCACTTCTGCTGCAGTGTCACTTGAAAAAGCGCTCAGTTTGACTTTTATTATATCTGTTCAATACATGTAAGGGGAAAAAATATCTGGGATGAGACATCCTCAGAAATGACAATTGCCTCTAGAAAAGGATAGTTGTGAAAAACTTCTTTTCTGGAAAAATAGTCTGTTCCAAAGCACTAACGATAGCTAAATGGACTCCAGTCCTGCTAGCTGTGAAGGGCTTTTGCCTTCATGGTTTCCTTGTGGACCTTTGATCTGATCCTGAAGGCTCTTCTTGTTCTCTTAACGTGTTCACCAGCTAGCATTGTAACTCTGTATTGCAGAATATACTTGGAACTCTATGGCTTACTTAAGCACATTTGGGAGAGACTGAGGGTAACCAGAGCCCAGTTGAAGCCTGATTAATCTGCCTGCCAAACTAATTATTGTATTTATTTATGTTTATTTCTAACAGGTGCTTTCTCAGACTGTTGCTTTTCTGTTGAAAAGATTGACTCAAGCCCGATGCAATGTTCCACAGGTGCTCAGTATTCTCAACAAGCGTCTTAACTATTGTTTTCTGCGTCAATGTAAAATTTTATTATACAGTCAGATAAGAAAAAACCCCCACACCAAAATCATACCATTCTTAACATAAAATGAGTCAAATGTATAACACACATATAAAATAAGAATAGAAATAAAAATGAATCAAAGTGCATCTTAAACTAACAGAATCCGTTTATGAATCTTTGCTGCAGAAAAGAGAAATCTGGGGCTTTTCATTTCCATTATTATTTTGTTAGTCGCAGCCAATGACTCAGGCAAAATATCTAGAAAGGGCTTTGAAAGACAGGAATAAGTAATCTAACATGTTCATATCTTTAAAAGTTGCATGCAGACAACAAATGTAATTAAGCATCAACAGTTAGGTTATTCAAATAAAGCCAGTACAGTGGTACCTCGGGTTACAGACACTTCAGGTTATAGACGCTTCAATTTCTGTTCTCATCCTGAAGCAAAGTTCTTTATTACCTCGGGTAAAGAACTTTGCTTCAGGATGAGAACAGAAATTGTGTGGCGGCAGCGGGAGGCCCCATTAGCTAAAGTAGTGCTTCAGGTTAAGAACAGTTTCAGGTTAAGAACAGACCTCCAGAACGAATTAAGTTCTTAACCCGAGGTACCACTGTAATAGAAAAAGACTTGATTAAAAAAAACCCTTGTATTTGCAGTTTTAAAATTGTATCTAATTCATCTACAGTGGTACCTCGGAATTGGTTGAAGGTTGTATTTATTAAAATTAAACACCCATTCAGCTGTCTCATATTGCTTCCAATATATCACCAGACTGTTAACAAGGGACTTTTTCCCATCTCTGGTGGGATGCTTTAATCTGGAATGAAATTTATTGGGAGATATCGACGATTATTAAAACACATATTCAAATATCTCCCTTGTTATCCCTACTAAAGATGTTGATTGATACTTTCAAGACATTCTACCAAAAGGAACTTTTGACATGGGTCCAGTTACAGATAGGTAGCCGTGTTGGTCTGCCATAGTCAAAACAAAAAATTTTTTCCCTTCCAGTAGCACCTTAAAGACCAACTAAGTTAGTTCTTGGTATGAGCTATCGTGTGCATGCACACTTCTTCAGATATCTGGTATCTGAAGAAGTGTGCATGCACACGATAGCTCATACCAAGAACTAACTTAGTTGGTCTTTAAGGTGCTACTGGAAGGAAAAAATTTTTTTGTTTTGACATGGGTGTTACCAGTTGCCAGGTTCTCTATAGCACAACAGTGGAAAGCGTTAAAAAATCTGACCATAGCCTTATGGTACAAAAACCTCTGGAATTTCGATATTGCAGGGGGGGGGGGAATAAGTTAAGTGTCACTAAGGGGCAGGAAAATCCTGATCATTCTACTCAGTATGGTGGGATTTTATGTGCTGTGTAGAGAAATATGGTTGCCATGATTTTAGATTAGGTGTTATTATTCAATATGGTTTGGTTTCGTGTGCCCTGCCTCTAGTTGGATATATTATTGAATTTTTGTTATTGTTCATTTGTCTCTGTGGCTCCATAATAATTTGAAAAAATAATGAAAAAACACACACACAAGGACGATTTTTGCCAAATGAAACAGAACTGTGGGCTGGTTAACCCTGTGCTAGAAGGCAGAAAATCTGCCTGTTGCTAAGGGCTAAACCATGCCAGAGCAACTGTCTCACCCAGGCTGTTTTGAAAGGAGGTAAAACCATCTTCTTGTAAAAGGAAGCCACAGGTGTGTAGCCTGATAAGTGCCATCCCACCCCCTCTGATCAGCATTCACCAGGTGGGATCTGCCAGGCCCCAAGAGCACCCTAACAATCAACCCCACCCAATAGGGTGTGGTTAGTCAGATGTTCTTCACCCACCTTGCCTTAGGGTGTTAACCATTATCTAAACTCACCTGCCCGTTTTAAATGCAAAATAAACTAAACAGCCAAATTTAGCTCTATCATGCCATTAGCTGAACAAATTTGCAGCACTGTGGACTCTGGGTAGACGTTGCATATCTGGGCTTGCCCTGAAATTAACTACTGGTTGTAGTAAGGATTAACCAGCCTGTTCCATTATGTTGCAGTTTTGCATACAGTGTCATAAGTCTGTCCTGTCCTTTGCTTTATGAACTTTTTTAAATAAAAAAAAAACAGGAAAAAAAATCTAAATTGTACAAAATTTATATGCATTCTCCCCTTGAAATACACATTTTTGTATGCTTTTCAATGCTTTTTGCCCTAAGATATTTATTTTTGCTTACTTTTTGACATTGAAACTGCACTACGACATGTGGAGAAGTGCAAAATCCAGTTGATAACTATCTTCCAATGGGCATATAAATCTGGAACAGGCAAATTAGGCTGGTTTGCTTTAAAAGGCAGACTGAACAACTCCTCAGACCAGTAGTTGTCAACCAGTATGCCGTGGCACCCTGGGGTGCCTTGAATGATGATCAGGGGTGCTGTGGGCAACACTGGCCTCTGTCCCTCTTTCCTTCCCTCCCTTCCTCTGATGCCCTCTCGCATCTTTGTCTCCCAAAGGCTTGCACAGCTGTTTGTTGCGGCAGCCCTGACTACAAGCTCCCCAGGCGAATGGTGCCTCTGGGGCTGGCCAAGGGGTGCTTCCTTGGCTCCTGTGGGGCAGTGTGAGGAGGAACCTGTATTTGGGGCAGGGCGGGGGCAGCTCAGAGACCAGGGGCAGCAGCTGTAGCTGCCCAGAGGACTCCCAAGGAGAGGGAAAGGAGGGGAGGCTGAGGGAACACTCCAAAAGGGAGGGTGCTTGAAAAAAGGTGAGGGGTTGCTGGCTTTGCAAGCAAGGGGTGGCATAACTGGGCTCCTGAGCCCCACAGGGATGCCGCAGAAAGAATGTAGTTGGTCAAGGGAGCTGGGGACCCAAAAAGGTTGGAAACCTCTGCCTTAGACTGTACTTAGATTAATGTGTGTATCTTCTTCTGAGATGGCCTGAAGCTGATCTGTTAGTAGTTCTAATTAAAATAATCCAAGAAACCATTCAATTTATGTAATTCTTAAGACTGTGCAAATGCATATTGAAAGGAGGGCAGAATACTCATGTTTAATTCTTACGCTTCTGTGATGAATATTTTTCTTAAACCACACAAAGTAAGTAGCTTCAGAAAGCATATGCAAATAAGATAATGCTCTTCCTTGTCATGGTTGCTTTTTTCATTAATGTCTTTTTTTTACATTATGTATCTGTTGAATTAAAATATTTATATGATCAAAGAGTAAATTTTGAGGTTGAAATTTACTTTGCGTCTCTCATTTCACCTGTTCCTTCGACCATATTTTTCAGCAGCTCTGCTTCGTTGGGATATTATTTTTAAAGAGCTATTTCTTTCTCTTCCCTGTTGGAAGGCTAACCTCCCTTCACAATCAGTGACATGTTAAAAAGGGAGTGCTTTAAAAAAAAATCTGACTTGTTCTGCC
The DNA here is from genome assembly GCF_027172205.1 of Podarcis raffonei. Lineage (NCBI taxonomy): Eukaryota > Metazoa > Chordata > Lepidosauria > Squamata > Lacertidae > Podarcis > Podarcis raffonei. The sequence goes on from NC_070610.1 coordinate 44,817,298, forward strand.
CTGCTTTCCAAAAAAGAATGCTTTCAGCAGCCAGACTGATTGCCGATTGGCATGCTACAGAGCTGCAGTTCAGAGCAACAGGGAACCTTCTTGCTACACAACACAAGGAATAAAGTTAGTATTAACCTTGTGTATGCCAAATGGAGCAAGCAAGACAGGAGTTAGGCTGCAGATAGCTGGTGATTTTTTACTACTGGTTACAATAGAGGAAGTTGCTCTACTGTGCAATGGCAGAGAGCCTTTTAGAGCTGTAGTGTGGCAGGAGAGGATGGCAAGTGTGGTGGTGAGATTCAAGGGCAATCAAAGAAATATTTAAACATTTCAGTGCAGTACAGTATTTTTTTGGCATCCGTCTGTGTGGAGAGACAATGGAGTGTGCCTCCTAAGTGCTCCTAGTTAGCACCACCAAAGTTACCTCCTTGGGGGAACAAGCCTGGGCAGGGTGTATGGAGGTCCTGGGCTGCCCAGATGACAAGACCCTCCCCCTCTGCCTCGCTGATGTGATCGAAAGGAAAGCACAGCAATATATTTGGCACCAGAAGGAGTTGCCAGAAGGAGGTGCACAAGGTGCCATTTTAGGGAATCCACTCCAAATTTATGTAGGGCGTACTACTTAGCCTTTTCTTCTCATGAAGAAATTCTGCAAGGCAATGAAGGTTTAGGGTGAGAATTTTCCTTCTCCTTGATGGGCTACCTTCCCACGTTGATGAGCCCCATCTGCCCTTCACTTCTCTCTACAGTATATGCAGAAACAGCCTTCTTGTCCATTGGACCCACTATTGGTCTCATCTGCTCAATCCACCAGAGTCTATCTTCACATGCAGGGGAAGTCTCTAACTCAGTGTTAGAAACTGAAATATTAAAGCTAGGAGCTAAATGGCACCTTAAACCTATGTTATGGGTGAAACAATGGAATGTCACACTTTTTTATAACAAGAATACAAAGCTGAAAACGAATGAACTGCAGCCGAAATATTATGTTCACTTTTCACTTGGTCTAGTCCTTTCCCTGCCCACCCCCCTAATATTCTTAAGAGGGTCTCTTCTCTAGTCTTTAGAGAGTAGCTGGAAGTGGGGAGGCAGAAAAGGATCCTCCTTTCCTTCCACTCTGCAGTTTAAATCTGAAATTTTAAGCAAAGTACTGCACCCAGAGCTCAAACTGCTCACACTAATGAAATTCCCTGTCGCAAAATGCACATAGAACAATGGGAGTTTCAAATACTGCTAATTCACCAAGGGTTTGAGACCCATCAGCTACCCTCACCTGGTTTAGCTGGCCATTCAAAGCTGTTTTCAGGGTATGACCGCTGTTGAATTCTGACAGCTTCTAAGAGCCACAGGTGAGAGCTGAGTGTAGGGTGGAGACCAATGGTGGATAAGCTGCTGCAGAAGGAGCATGAAGTGTTCCCCACCAGAGGTACTACCCCTCCCCATAAAACCCTGTATATAGTATAGTATTCAAACAAAAATTATTTGCAGAATATGGATAGATAACTTCTCAAAATGAGAGCAAGAGCATCAAGTGATACTGTTGACAATCCTAGCTGATATCCAGAATCACCACTCAGAGTAATAATAATAATAATACCTTTATTGTCAATGTACAACCTGTGTACAATGAAATGAACCGAGCCTCCCCCCCACTCAATCTCATCGCACTCTGTGTGTTTGTCGCACAACACACCAACCCTGAAAGTCAGTTGCACTATATTATTTTCCGTTCAGCAGCCTAACAGCCCATGGATAGAAACTGTTTTTTAGCCTGTTGGTACGACTGATTATACTTCTATATCTCCTGCCCGAGGGTAGAAGATTAAAGAGGTGGTGACTGGAGTGTGAATCGTCCCTGAGAATTTTTCTCACTCTCCTAAGGCATCGATCCCTTGCGATGTCATCTAGCGGGATCAGAGGACAGCCCATGATATCATGCGCTGTGTTCACCACCCTCTGTAAAGACTTTCTGTCTGTGGCTGTCAAGCCAACGTACCACACTGTGATACAATATGAGAGGACGCTTTCTATTGTGGACCAGTAGAAGGAGCTCATCAATTGTTGTTTAACATTGTTCTTTCGTAAGACCCAGAGGAAATGGGGTCTCTGTTGGGCCTTCCTAACCACCTGAGTTATATTGTTTTTCCAAGTGAGGCCTTCACTAAGGTAAACTCCCAGGAATTTAAAGAAAGAGACACTCTCCACACAACACCCCCTGATACACAACGTGGCTAGTTCCCCTCTCTTCCTCCAAAAGTCCAACACTATCTCCTTTGTCTTACTAATATTTAGGTGCAAGTTATTCTCTAGTGCTGAAGAAGACTCATCTATAATTACATTTTAGGAATGATTCGTGTTCTTATGTAGCTGCATTGTTTTATTCTTTCTCATGATCATATTATAAAGTAGTTTGTTCTATGTTATTAATCAAGCACTGTTAGAAGTTGTTTTTTGTTTTCACATGTATTTCTTATGAGTAAAAAAATAAATGGTGTGGCACGAGCAAATTTTCATTCTGAAAATGTGGTCCAAAGTTTGAGAACTGCTCCTTTACAGGAAGATGAAGTAGCATAAGGGGACAGGGGCTGGTTACAAGCAATAGTGGGAACTGGGCATGAAGTGGCTGCAATGAATGGTTATCTCCAATCATGAAGTGCACAGCTGTGCTGTGTATCTGTTTCTAAATTGTCATGCCACAGAGAGCAAAGCAGTCTGGCAATGAAGAACCCACTGTCTGCTTTTGCATTTTTTTTAACATGCATCTCTCTCAGTCATCTCATAGAATTAACAAGAGGACCTTATGTACTATGCTCTTCCATGATTCCATCCACACTGTCCTCTAAAATGATGCTTATCCCCAAAGTATGTCTTGTCATTCTCCTCTGGATAAGAAGCCTGATGCAATGTCACCTGCTGCTTGTGCAGTATATGGGTTTCAATATAAACAACTATTTTTCCCCTTAGTAGAGTCTTGCTCTAAACTTGCCTTTTGCAATCTGGCAAGTTGGTTGTGTGTTGAGACCCTGAAACCACCACCTCATCGATGAATGAGACACAAGGACATGGATATTAGGTTAATGTTATTGGGCAAATTTAGGCTACAACTTTTAGCAGTTACAGAATGTGAGTAGTATTGGCTTAGGCATTGGAATTGACCCAACTATATCTGACTCCTGCCTGTCATGCAGGGACAGGTCAACCAGTGGTAGGGGGAGCCCCATTGATGCAAACCAACTCGAGCTCCCCCAGAGTTCCTGACGGGGTTGTGGCATAGCCTAGCCCAGCCCCGGACTTCGGACAAGATCCACACCCCCGGATTCCTTTAATGGAATACCCTTAAGCTTGGAAGGGCAGGTGATGGCTACACCCCCCTCCCCCATCATAAGATCAACCAATACCTAACCGCCAAACCTTAAAGTTGTGACGATTGCTTTGAGGTAGGAGAAAACCAAATGGCCCATGCCAGTCTGCCAAGTGGAAGAATTCTACCAGGCCCCTCAATGGCGACCAACCGCAGTCCATAGTAAGGCCATATCTCAACCTGCAAATTAGGGAGGGAGGGCAGGAGACTGAGGAAGCGAGCTGAGAGGAAGCTCTCTGGCTCGTGCCTCAATTTAAATGGGGCCTGGCCACGCCTCCCCAGCAAGCGGATTGGCTGGCTGGATGATGATGTGGCCGGGAGCTTCTGGGTGACGTGGGACTCTGTCCCCCGCCCCTGGAGAGGAGTGGGTGGCCATGTGGTCCACTACAACTTCTCCCCACTGTGAAGTGGAGTAGATTAAGCACATAGTGGGAATAGGAGGGTCAGCTTGAAGATATGGAAGGAGGCCACTTCAGCAACTCAGTAGGATCCTTCAAACTGTGTGGGTTTAGTTCTACTTGCAGCTTAAAGAAACTTGTGGTGTGGTAGGTTGAGTGGAAAGAGTTGGCCTAAGGAGAAGTGGATATTTTCCCCAATGAATTCATCCTACTTTGGGGAAGATGACTTTGGGGGCTAAAGGTGAATGGAAGAAGGACTTCTGTACACATTTGACCATGGCTATTTTAGGTGTTTGAACACCATGGGACCATGAGAGGAACATGTCTTGCTGCTTTCATCCCCTGACCTCAGTGCAAGACTCCTACAGCATCCTTGAGGTTGAAGGAGACAAGAAACATCTGTTCACAAAGAGCTGGACAGCTGCAGCCGCCACTGCCTCTCTACTTAAGTAGAGGAATGGTGAGGCAGCACCTGGTCCTCTATGGAGCTGGGAAGCATGTGTTTGAATTTTAGTTTGTTCTGACTGTAACTAGAAAGTACAAGTCTGAGCAGTTCTGCCTTTTTGCCCTCCCACTTTTCGCTGTAAAACTTTTCTTTAGTGCTAAATTGGAGCAAACGTCAGCCTAGAGAAAACCCGATTCGATTGACATTTGCTCTGATTCAGAGATAAACAGCAGGCTTTCTCAGGGGAAAGCAGCAGGGCAAGCTAGAGATGGTAAAAGAAAGGGGGAGTGGGATACTCCTGCCCTTCCACTCCTACATGATATTTTGTCATTGGATTCACACTTGTATCAATATAGAGACATTCCAAGCTCCATTGCTATTGCTTCCCTAAATTCTCTCATATGAGGTTTTCATCATCAAAGCATGATATAATAAACCATTGAAACAAAAACAAGTCCAAATATATTGCTGGCTTTAGTTTGTGGAATCATGGAAAGACTGGCAACATTTTTTATTTTTGTTATTACTTCAATACCCCCCCCTTTCTTCAAGCAACTCAAAGTGACATGCACACTTCTCCCCTTTATCCTGTGATGTAGGTTAGGGTGAAAGAAAGTGACAGGCCCAAGGTCACCCAGTGAACTTCATGGCTGAGCGGGGGTTCAAATACTGGTCTCCCAGGTCCAACACAAGCCTAAGTCAAAATTGATCAAGATCTGGTTGAAACCTATATTATCTCTTCCTTCATTGTTTTTCACACTCTTCCAGATGCTGCAGAGTAGAATCTGCAGTGCATTAGATTCAAAACAAAACAGAGGCATAGCTTGTGTGTTTGTATGTTCTCTATATCTCTCCCCTCCCCCAAAAGTTCACATGGACTGCAATTTCCTTGTCATCCTCTAGGTATCACTTGATTATTTTAACTGCCTTGTTTATACGGTATAGCTGCAGATAGATGCTGCAATGTGAGGTGAAAGACTGTTGTGGAAAGAGAAAGCTGCTTAACTGTTTTGCTTTGATTTTCTTCTGAAAATCGCCTCCATTACTTTCATCTGCACATGGGAAAAAGATTCAAGTACAGCTGCCTCACCACTTCTCCACCCCCATTTTCCTCTACAAATTGCAGTCCTGGGTGCTGCACTGTATAAATTAAAAGAAACCTAGAACTCAGAACAGATTTGTGGAACTACGTGCAACATGCGCCTTTGTTTTTTGGGGAACTGCAGTTTAAATAGATGTTTCTGGCACTTACATTTTTGGAAATAATTTCAAAGGACCTTGTCAAAGGCTGCAGCGTTCAAGGAACAGTGCCTGGTTAAACTTTTTTTAAAAAAGAGAATTAAAATGTTTGCTATTCTTACTGCAATGCATCACAGTAAGCAAAGGGTAAGAATATGTTTGTGCATACAACTGACCTTTACAACATTTTGCTATGTCACTTCGACCTTGAGATATTTATTTCTAGAACATATCCTATGGATAATTACATTTCAGAAATAGTAAAGTATCATTGACGTTTCTTTAGCCCTTAGGCTTTCTAACATAATTTGGTCTAGGAATAAAGTGGTATGTTTGAGGCATGGCCTTTATTGATTCCATCTGAAAACAGAGGTTTACAAGAGGGAACTGAAGAGGATGTTTGCAAAAATAATTTAGCTCTTGACATTGACCTTGTCCATGTCAGGGAAATAAGGGCTTGTCCATTAGGGAATGAAGTGCCACTATGGTGTGCAGAAACCTAGCTGTTACCAAGTACAGTCAATATTACTTATGCCATATTATAAAATCTATCACAGTGAATCTTCCAGTACTCCTGGCATTTCTTCATTACTTCTAGTTAATGAAAATCCGTAAAATGTGGAGTAGTGTAGGAGATGAGTAATCTTTTTAAAGTAGAGCAGAGCCACTAAGCCAGCTACATTTTCATAGTGCTACCATTTCCTTTTTATTTGTGGGGAAGATGCAAGAACTGAGCAGCTCAGAAGGAAGTCAAAGCACATATTGTCTGCTCTTAAGTAGGAGAGCTGTTTGGCTAATTCAGTGAGGAGCATTAGACTAGTAGAGACAATTTCCTGTTGTTAATAATAATAATTATAATTAATAATAATTTATTACTCATACCCCACCCATCTGGCTGGGTTTCCCCAGTCACTCTGGGCGGCTTCCAACAGGAGATTAAAAATACATTAAAACATCAGCTATTTTTTAAAAAAACTTCCCTAAACAGGGCTGGAACCAGTTTGGCTTGGAACCAGCTTACCTTAAGGACTGCGTTCTCCTATAGCCTTTCCCAGTGCTATTTTTTCTAGAAAAAATGGTGCTGGAACTTACCACAAACACTTCCTTAATTCTCTTATGAGTTGCAATGGTGCCCACCTGAGAGGTGCTGGAACTGAGTTCTGGTGAGATCTGGCTGAAAAAGAGCCCCCTTTTCCCATGAGTGTTTTCACTGACATCACCCTCAGAGTTGCATTCATCTAAGACAGGCATAGCAAACTCGGCCCTCCATATGTTTTTTGAGACTACAATTCCCATCATCCCTGACCACTGGTCCTGTTAGCTAGGGGTGATGGGAGTTGTAGTCCCAAAACATCTGGAAGACCAAGTTTGCCTATGCTTGATCAAAGACCTATTTAGAGGAGAACCATTGAAATTCACGTTAGTCCTGTCTATTAACTTCAGTGGGTCTACTCCAAGTAGGATTAGCTTTGACTACAACCTCCTGCTTTGAGCTTGCTTTCAGAGGTCGAGTAGATGGAAACAGGAGAGGGTATTTTCAGTGATGGCGTTCTGCCCTTACAATGTGCTTTGAACAGAGTCCTAGTTGGCACAATCAGACATCATTTGGGCACCATGTTAGGGGGGAAATATTGTTCTCTTGCACATTTCTTCCAATCTGCTTGTTTTATGACTTTGCTACTGCTGGTTTCTTTCTTGTTTTTGATTTTTGTGCTCTTGCAGGTTACAGATTTTCTTTTATTGCCTCCCCCTCACCCAAAAAAAGTAAGCTACTTTGGTCACTGATGTGGGAAGGCAGGATAAGAATGTTTTAAAATAAATAATATTTCCTTTTTAGGACATCCAATTCAGTACATGTCAGAGCAAAGAAACAAGCCAAACAGCAGCTCCCTTCCAGCCTTGCTTCCCTGAAGGGGCGCTGTGTGATGAAAAGGGCTGGTGTCTCCAACTGTTGACAAATAGTTCCCTGAGCCCCACCTCCACTCCCTGTACATTGTTGTGAAGGCTTTTGTGTCTAAGTGTCCACACTGACACATGGAGGGCTGGGCTGGGGGAGCTGTGTGCCAGGGATGAGCTCATAGCTCCTTTTAATCAAGGGATGCCCGTTCATGAGGATAATGAAGAAGAGGAGTTTGGATTTGATATCCCAGTTTACCACTGCCCAAAGGAGTCTCAAAGCGGCTAACATTCTACTTTCCCTTCCTTCCCCACAACAAACACTCTGTGAGGTGAGTGGGGCTGAGAGACTTCAGAGAAGTGTGACTGGCCCAAGGTCACCCAGCAGCTGCATGTGGAGGAGCGGAGACGCGAACCCAGTTCACCAGATTATGAGTCTACCGCTTTTAACCACTACACCACACTGGCTCTCTTCTGAATGAATGAAGGGGTAGTAGTTAGAGTGTTGGGCGAGGACCTGGGAGGCCAGGGTCTGAATCCCTTCTCAGCCATGAAGCTCACTGAGTGATCTTGGGCCAGTTGCCATTTCTCAGCCTAACCTACTTCTCAAGGTTGTTGTGAGGATAAAATGGGGAAGGGTACCACGTGAACCAGCTTGACCTCCTTGGAATAAAAGGAGGTATGTAAATACAATAAAAAATAATACATGCCCACTGTGGTATGCTGAAATAAGGCAAAAGAATACTTTCTTTTTGAGTTCCAGCTACAATTTTAAAACTGCAAATACAAGGTTTTTTTTTAATCAAGTCTTTTTCTATTACAGTGGTACCTCGGGTTAAGAACTCAATTCGTTCTGGAGGTCCATTCTTAACCTGAAACTCTTCTTAATCTGAGGTACCACTTTAGCTAATGGGGCCTCCTGCTGCTGCCGTGCAATTTCTGTTCTCATCCTGAAGCAAAGTTCTTAACCCAAGGTACTATTTCTGGGTTAGCGGAGTCTGTAACCTGATGCGCCTGTAACCTGAAGCATCTGTAACCCGAGGTACCACTGTATCATTAATATTGTTTTCTATATCACTTGCATGCCAAAATGGCTTCTTAGTGCTTATGGAAGAAACCTGTGCCTGTAGAAGCAATTGATAAGGTTATCCTGGCTTATAAATAAAGGATAATACATTACTGGCTGCAGAGGTAAGGGTTAATTTGGTACTTCAGGTAGTAACTTTTTAAAGTGATCAGTACTGATGAATTTGTTTGTTCTCTCCCCCTCCCCCGCTTATTCCTCCCATATGTGATAAGGAATTCTTTTAAAATTGGGACTGTCATTGCCCGTTAACATTGTATTGTTACTGCAGAGACACAGTTAAAATGATTTATGGCTTCGCCTTAATATAATGGCATGGAGACACTGTTTTCCCAGATTTATTTGTTTGACAGTTGTGTTCTCAGGAGCGGTATTATCTTTTTAATTAGAAAGTAGGTATGTAGATATTTGTGAGCTTTGAACAGTGGCATGTGCAGTTACTAGATCAACTTGGAGTGGGGAAAAATAGCTTTTTAGCAATTAATATAGCACTGATATCAAATCACAGATTTCTCATTTCATTCTTTCTTTCTTCCATGTCTTCCCCAACTAAGGCTTGTGGGGCATGTGAAACTAGTCTTTTGGGGTGTGCCATACTGATATGAAGGAACCTTGCCTTTTATCTCTTCAAGTTTATTCATTTTTAATTCTTGGAGCTTAGCACAGCTGTAGAATTGATAGACCTGCCTCTTACAGTGCAGCAGATACCACATAATTGTTTGCTAAAAGCTCCTTTCATGGGTAGAATAGAGTGTCTCTGAATGAAGGGCAGTCTTCACAAGTGACAAGATGAGCTGAACTGAGTGCACGTACCAGGACTGAAGGGGAACATGCACAGCACATTTGTTTTGGGAATGGTAGCATCCAGTGCTATTTTTCTAGAAAAAGAGGTGCTGGAAGCATAGCTGTCAAGTGTCCCTTATTTGAAGGGACAGTCCCTTATTCCAGCGCCATGTCCCGCCGCTGTCCCTTATTGATGGATGTCCCTTAAATGTCCCTTAAAGGATGTCCCTTAAATTTCAAAGGAAGCAGCTCCTCTCCCTCCCTCCCTCCCTCCCTGCCAGCCAGGGAGGAGGGAGGCTCCAACTGTGTTGCTTGGCTGTGTTGCTCACCCAATAAGAAGTCTAAGAACGACTGGGGGGTGGAGCTTGCATGCCTTGTGTGTGGCTAGTTAATGCAAGCTGAGGGGTTTTTTGAATGCTGGACGCCATTTTGTTGCACGTGCTGCTGCAAACATTGCAGTGCAAAGCCAGGCTGGGGAGCCATCTTAAGTTGAGGCTGCATAGGCCTTGTGGTGCATGTGATTCAGATTCTATTCAGCTGAACCTCTGGTTACAAAGTTGGTTGGACAGTGTTCTCGAAGCTACCAGCATGAGTTTGACCAGACTGCAGGAGGACAGGAAGACTGGACTGCCTGGAACAGGTGAGGCTGCAGTTCCCTTATTTTGGCTGCTGGTCCCTTATTTTCAAATCTGTAAGTTGACAGCTATGGCCGGAAGTCAGCATGAACTTCTCCCTTGTTCTCTTAGAATAGCAATGGCACCCACCTGAGAGGTGCAGGAACTGAGTTCCCGTGAATTCTCCATGAAAAAAAGCCCTGGTAACATCATAAACCATTCCCGCCAAGGCCTCCTAATTTGGAACATACCAAGTCAGTCTATTGGTCCATTGAGCTCAGTATTGCCCGACTTTGATGGCAATAGTTCCCATGTATTCCTCGCCCTACCTGGGGATGCTGAGGATGAATCTGCGGCTTTCTACATCCACAGCAGATGCTCTACAACTGAGCTATGGCTCTCTCCCATTGCCATGCAAGACAGAAAAGTAGGTCCCTTATGTTATGTCTTCGGCACATTCTGTATTCCAGGAGGGCTTCTATGCAGATGACCCTGAGCTGTGGCTTCTCAGGCTCCCAGTGTGTTGTGAGCACAGGAAGGGCCTGGGAAAATGCAGGTATCTTTTCCGTAGGGCACTCTTACAGTGAGTGTGGCAAGTCAGCTGTGCAAACTGCAACCACCACCTGCAATAAACTGTGTCGGCTCTGTCTAGCATGAGTAGAAATCTTCTAGTGAGTTCACTAGTGTGGCCAAAAGGTAGGATAGGCACCATGGAAGAAGAAGACACAAATCTGCATATTCTAATTTATGCATGAAAATGCAAAATTATTAGAATTCAAATTTCCTCAAGGAAGCCATTTATTTCTACATTAAAACAATCCCAAATAAATAATTCAGTTAATTTCCACCCTACCTCAGACCACCCAAATCAGCACTTTCATTAATTCATCCATTGCCCCAATTAATTTCTCACCCAGATGATCCTGCTCCAAAATCCATTTATGTTGACTGATTAATGGAGGAATTAATTCAACACATCATTACTCCTTCTCCTTAAATTCAAAACAAATAGTGTGCCGTGGCAGTGGTTCATGGTGCTCTCTGAGTGGGTGGGTGGAATTCGCACTATGAGATGAAGTAGCCATTGGTGATTTTTCATTTCTCTTCTCTCTCCGCCTCTCACCTGAGCTACAGGCTTGTACCAATGCTTTGTATGCATAAACTCAAACTTCAACATGCTCCTAAGAAGAAAATAACATTCTTTCCTGCTTTTTTTTCAAGGTCAGTATATGGAAACAGAAACGACTGGCCCTATATAGGGTTTTCTATCCACTTTTCTGTATGCTGTTTCTGGAAAGGAAATGGAATGACGCTGTTTTTCCTACCATTTCATGGACATTTTGAGGTTTTAGTTGGTGCTTCAGCAGCAGCAAGAAAACAGTGGCAGCTCAAATGCTGCTCGCTGGATTAGGGGCCTCTCTGTGTGTATTTTTTATTGTAGATTTATGATTAATTGTGCTCATGATGGTATTGGGGTTGATATATATATGATCACACCTTCAATACTGTTTGCTCCTGCTTCACAAACATTGCTTCCTTTCCAGTCAGTGTGGACCCTGCAACTTCCTGTTAAAATTTCCATACCGTAAGCACCCTGGGATTTTTTGGGCCTCACTTCCGTTGTTCTATAGCAAAGCAGTCCTCCTCCAGATGTCAGTAATAATAAAACTCTGGGGAACATCACAGAACTAATGAAATGGAATGATGGGTTGTCCAGTGTAAACCCACCACTAATGCATCATTATTGTGTCAACGACACGTTGCAGATTACACCTGCAAAAAACACTAGCCTAGAGGGGCCCCAGGTTTAAAGCAAAGACTGGCCACAGTGTCATCATCCTGCACGTCTGCTGGGTGCTACCAGACAAATGGAGAGATGGCACAGTTCCAGGCAGCCATTGACATACTGGACTGTTTGGAAAGAAAGACGACACTTGGCTGCTCAATGAAAGCATCTGGATGAGCACTTAGGGCCAGATTAAATGCAAATTCATGTAACCATAACCTGATGGCTTTTTTGTAGATGAGGTAAGAAAAGTTTCTTCATAAGAGATGATGGGGTAAACATGAATTTCTGGTGTGGGGGTTTATTAAGCGCCCCTCCCCGTTGCTTCTCTGCTGTAATCACCCAACTCATGAAGAAGCTTTTTCTGGGATGGAAGAGAGAGGTGTCCAACTACCCTCATGCACATTGTGCTGCAATGTATAGTTTGGCTCCAGGAGAAATAGCTGGTACATTTCAGGGAGTGGCCGATAACAGTATTTCTTGTCTTGCAGCAGCAGAAGAGCTGCTGTAAACTTTAGTGGAGAGGAGAGAAAGTTTATATCCACAGTAATAAAGCATCAAAACTTGAGGCCTTAAACAATGATTGCACTCTGCAGTAAACTGAAAAGACACTGAAAACTTTCATTTCATGCTGTAGTACCCAGAAATGGGCAGTAAACGATGTGTCCCTAGCTAACTGTGGGGGGTTAGTTGTTGTTTTTTGCTTCTGGATGTGTGTCCAAATATTGATGAGTTGTAAGAGTTGAAAATCCCCTCTTCCCTACACCTTAAGACACTAGTTCCAGAAAATAGGCTTTGAAAAAATACTGTCATGGAGAACATTAACCCCACCTCCATTTTGAGCATTACTGCTGTAATTTCTTGAAGCTGCTACATCATCGCTGCAAAATGACACAGCTCCTAGAGGTTAGTGCTATGGCCTTAGTTTAACATGAAGGGGAAATGAAACACTATAAAATTTACTGTTCTCCTATTACTGATATAGATAGCTCCTGCCTGCTCTAGAGCTGTTGCTTTGATTGTTTGTCAGCATTGTAGGCTAGGCCATGCTGCTTTATCCACAGAAGAACACATTCTGTAAAATTGTATTTGAGAACAACATGAGTCATTTTACTCATTCAGTACAAGGGAGAACAAGTTTAAAATAGAACAGTTGGGCTATGCTAATAATCCTATTAATAATAATAATATGAAAGGGCAACAGGTCCGTCCCCCCGATAAGCATTGCCCTTGAAGAAGAAGAAGAGTTTGGATTTGATATCCCGCTTTATCACTACCCGAGCGAGTCTCAAAGCGGCTAACATTCTCCTTTCCCTTCCTCCCCCACCACAAACACTCTGTGAGGTGAGTGGGGCTGAGAGACTTCAGAGAAGTGTGACTAGCCCAAGGTCACCCAGCAGCTGCATGTGGAGGAGCGGAGACGCGAACCCGGTTCCCCAGATTACGAGTCTACTGCTCTTAACCTCTATACCACACTGGCTCTCCTTGTCCTTCTTTCTCCCTGCACTGACTTTCTCTCTGCCCTACCCCCATGACTCCATTGCTACTTCAGATGCTCTGACCCTTCTGCATTTAGCTTTCCTTTTATTTATTTGGACAGTTGAATTGAAAATGAGACAAACATATGGAATATAAATGAGAGATAGGGAGGGGGTGGAGAAAGAGCGTGTAATGTAGATTGAACAGGTAAAGTTGTATTTAATATAAACTGACAATGAAACAAACATAAATAGAAAATTAATAAAAGTGATGGTAACACCTTTAGCCATCCGAAGAAGTGACAAATTGCTATTGACAGCATTGCAACAGAGTCTTCTCAACAGCTCTAAATTTTGGGAATGATCTCCTCACCGAGGTGTGTCTTCTCACCTCAGTGTTCTATTCTTTCAAGAAGCAGAGGAAGACATGCCTCTATCTCCAGGGCTTTGGCGGGAAGGTGGCGTGATTCACTGAGGTCAGTTTGCTTCTATTTTATGCTATCGTCTCTTTTTTTAGTTAAGGATGAGGATATTACTACTGATTTTCAGAAATATATATTGGTTCGTTTCAATTTGTTGTACACCATTCTGTGAGCATATGGCAAATGGTGTATATAAAGATCCAATAAATAAATGGAACTTCCAGAAAGCTTTTGCTTATTTTTGAAATGTGTGTTGCAATTTCTCTTCTCCTCCCGCTTGTGTTTGGTACATCATACCACTACATAACACAGGAGCAAACCGAAGATATGTGGATTATAATGTTACATGTCTTAAATTCCCCTTTGGTTGTCTTCATATGTTTGAATGTTGTGATCTAGGGCTTTAAGCGTGCTAGATCAGGCACCTGTTTCCTTTATGAAGGATATCCGTCTGCAGTCAAACCCACATGCTGTTCTGAAGCTTAGAAAATCCTATGCCAAGATTACTCCTTTCTTCAATAAGTGGAAGGAAGTCTTAATTTTCATCAGTTTCTCTGAACATAATCTTACTGGGCTGTAGAAGACACTCTAAAATTTTGTACTTTGTCTCCATTAACATGACAAGCTACTCCATATCTTCTGGCAATTTAAATAGATCACAATCAAACCATAGCGTTTTAAAATGTTCAGTAATCTCACAGCTTGCCTAACATTTTTAATTTTATGTATGCTTTGACCGTTTAAAAGGTTTCTTCTTAATGCGGTCGGAAATAGTTTTAGCTGTTTACATTTTTCTCTTAATCTTGAAGTAGTGAAGAGCTACATATTAATATAATTTGTAACTCATCTGTGGTTGTACAGCTGAGATGAAAGCACTATGGGACATTGTGAGGACTTAAAAAATCTCAATCCACTCAGGTTTTTACCTTTATTCAGGGCACCTGGCATGATTTGAAGCACCTGGCTTGCATATTCCAAACTGTGTTGTCTGAACTCTAACTGGCCAAGAATTAGGTAGGTGTTTTGTTACTAGGGTGGTAATTATATTGCACCAGTTGTTTGCTGCATGTATGAACAGAAATTGGACATAAGGATAAGTCATGTGTTGTTTCTCTCCATTTGGAATAAATAGAAGCATATTATTTACTTTGTCTCGTTGTGACTAGGCCCAATACCTTTCAGCTGCCATTTATTGAAAGGAATATTATCCATCATTAGCATAGGGTATTTACTTGCGTCCACAGAGAATGGATTGATTCCAATGAAAGACTTGCTGATCTGAAAGCAAAGTTAGATTGGGCAGGAAAGGATAGCTGATTCACGTGAGGACATACCTACAAAATTGTCTTGGGATGGTTTGTTTGTTTTTAAAGAAATGAATGACTAATCGGTTTCATGCAACAGGAGGACCATAATAGACTGACAGTGAAAACCAGAACAGTTAAAACTTATGAGATACTGAGAACCTATGCAATCTAAAAAGTACATTTGCAGTAACGTTAATACCAAATCTAACTGCTTTGAATTAAACCCAGCTAAGTAGAGCACTGAAACACTGAGATCTGATTTTGTGAGTGCTGAAGAGATATTCCAAGTATTCAGCCGGGGGAAAAAATGAAAGTTTGGAAGAATATGTTCAAAGCTTTATTTTAGTACTATGCAAATCACCATGAAAAGAGGCAGGAACATTTGATTTTGCCACTGCTGACCTCCCTGCAGCCATAGCTTTGAGCTTTTGCTTTAAAGCTGCTTCCGCTTGGCAGTCATCCTAAACCAGCAAAATGCTGTTTATTATTTATTCAAATTCTTTTCTAGAAATATGGATCCTTGGTGGATGCATTTTTTATTTTTATTTTTTGTGCGGTGGGGAGAGAAAGGTGATTGCTTTATAGGGAAATGGTGGTTTTATAAAGTTATGTTGCGAGAATGAGTGGCTGTGACCAAGGGTTGTATCAGTAAAGCAATGTTTGTCTGTTTTTATTAGTGGCGACAGCTGTTGATTCTGACATTTACAAATAAAGTGTGGTGTAGCTTTAAAAAATTCAACAGCTTGCTCTAGTTTGGTTTGAGTACTCACTTACGCAACACTGTTTTTGGCTTCCACTGTGTGATTATTGTGGATGCATCAGTGAATAAAGAGGATTGTTTGGATCTGCAGCAAAACATTACTTCACCTGATCCAACTGTGCCAGTGAGCTTTCCCATTAACAAATACAGATTGCTGGGGAACTTCAACTCTGTTTATCCGAAGTGGTCAGCTCAGTGCATCCTATAATTCATTTTGCACAGCTCCTGGTATACTAAGGGTGTACCTATGTGAGGCAACCTTTCTAAGCTGAGCCAACAAACTCTGATTGTATGAGTCAGGGAAGTTCCAAGGGTGTTCCTGATCCATTTTTCTGATCCGGCTGCCCCAATAGACTGGTCTGATGAAACCCCCTTCACTAAACTATATGGTTTCAAGTGGAAGTTTGTGTAGTGCCCACAGACATTCCCATTGACACCTGCCAAGGTTCCCTGCTCCTATTTTTATTTTGTTTAACGTGAGGCTTTTGCCTTTTGCAAGGGATCATTTGTGGAGTTGGCCTTCGCAGGAGTGGCGGTTGCCTGTTTTTTTGTTCCCGTTGTATGTGGTTTGTGGTGAGTTATGCCCTCAACAGGAGACGTGGGTGGCGCTGTGCGTTAAACCATTGAGCCTTGGGCTTGCAGCTCAGAAGGTCGGTGGTTTGAATCCCCTCAATGGGGTTAGCTCCTGTTGTTCGGACCCTGCTCCTTCCAATCTAGCAGTTAAAGCACGTCAAAGTGCAAATAGATAAATAGGTACCGCTCCGGTGGGAAGGTAAAGAAGCGGCTTAGTCATGCTGGCCACATGACCCAGAAGCTGTACGCCGGTTCCCTCAGCCAGTAAGGCGAGACGAGTGCCGTAACCCCAGAGTCGTTCACAACTGGACCTAACGGTCAGGGGTCCCTTTACCTTTACCTTTATGCCCACAACAGTTCATTAGATTTCAAAATGTGCCTCAAGGCTCAAAAAGGTTGGGCCTCGCCATTCTTTCTTTGCTCTTATTTTTTGTCTGTGCTGAGTGTGATTATATTATTGAACTGAATTTATCTTAGTTGCCATGTTCCCCCTTGATCAGGTAAGAACCCTGCCATGGCAGTGCAGGTTGAGAGGAGAAATCTTACTCAGTCTTTTAGCAACTGATTTACCCTACCGTTTGATGAGGGAGGGAGAGAAGGTGTCAAGCTAAATGTGCTTACATCAGGGAAGAGAGATGTGCTAATAATATAGGCAGCTGCAATTATAGAATTGTAGAATTGGAAGGGACCACAACGGTCATCTAGTCCAACACCCTGCAATGCAGGAATCAGTGCAGGACTTGAATCCATGACCCTGATACTGAGAGACTCATGCTTTATCCACTAGTGATTGCCTCTTGGTCTGCCTCCATCAACCTGCATATATCCTTTCTCACCCAGCCACTATATGGTACCTGGAGCCAAGAGTGTCATTTTTTCCATAGCGATTAAGATCATTTCTAGATTCTGGAGCTACAAAGATCTTTCCTTTGAAACCATGCTTTAAATAAACTATGGGCTCCTAGTTTGTAACTCTTAGGACCCTGACTTGCACTGTTTCAAGGTTATAACTGCATGTAACCCCAGGCGTTCCATTATTGATTACCCAGTGTGGTTGTTGTAAGAAATGCAGGCTTGAGGGCTGTGAATTAGATTGCAGCAGTACTGTTGTGTGAGTTTAATCAGCACTGAACTCACCATGTCTGAAAACCAAGGGGCACATCTGGTGTGAATGGGAACATGTAATAAGAATTGGGTGTGGGGGGGTTGTTGTGGGGTTTTTTGTAACAGCATGGATTACTAAACAAAATATTCAGACTGGTTGCAGAACAGCATTTTTGTTGTTTGGAGGTGAGCATAAGTCTTATTTCTAAAGACCTAATAATATTTTTGATGGCCACATCTCCATTGAGAAATTGTACAACATTAGAAGGTCTCTGACATTTAGCCTTTAAAAAGATGGTGCACCAGTTGTTAAAAAAAGTGGCCAAACTTGATCTCTGCAACATGATATCTACCATGTAAATGTCAACCCCAGTGTTCCCCAGATGTTGTTGGACTGCATCTCCCATAAGCCCCAGCCAGCATGGACAATGGTCAGTGATGAAGGGAGCAGTAGTTCAGCAGCAAAAAGAGGGACGCTAGAGGGACCTTCTAGACTGTTGCAATATTAGATGTTCACTCTAGGATAAGCAAGACCCCCACAACTGCCTGTACTCAGGAACTACAGTTCAAGAAAAAACTAGAACTATGACCTTTTAGTTAATTCATTGTTTAGAAGATTCAGCAATTGATTAAGCAATCATACACACACACACACACACACACACACACACACACACACACGTAGTACATTCAATGGAGTTCAGTGGGATTACTGCCAGGTAAGTGGTTATAGAAGTAAAGCTGTATTCTGTTTAAGGTAGACTAATTGAAATCTGTGGATTTGTGACCACTTTTCCTCAACCTGCTGTCCTCTAGCTGTTTTGAGCTACCATATATATATATATATATATATATATATATATATATATATGTTAATTGTGTCTAATAAGAACACTTACAAAGCTGCAGGTGACAGGCAGTACCTTGGAAGATATGTTTCTCCTCTTTTGTACATAAGGGAATGTGTCTTCTAAAGTGGTGCCATCTGTGATATGCAATCATCCAAAAATTTAAAGAATGGGACTTTTGACTCAGAAATGTTGTGTTCATATGGAAGCTTATGCAGATTTAATTGATGACTCGATACATGAAATCCCAGGCAGCTAGGCAGGTACATTAGAACAACAACATCTAGCTAGCAACCCTAAGAAAAGCTATGGAAAGACATCAGCATGCAATTTTGTACTACACCTTTATGTTTTTGTTTTAATGTTGCAGTTGGCCTTGTCTGCTGAAAAGATCTTGCTCACTTTCAACCAGTTCGTTAGCATCCCTCTTATCATCCATTTCCTCTTCATCTTCTTCACGATCAGCCAGATGCAATACAATGTCAAAGAATTGATTTCTCTGGCTAGAAGGCCATCATCTTGTTTTGACAAGGAAGGAAAACTGACCATATGCAGAATGCTAAGGGATGGTAAATGTATAGGTAAAAATAGTTGGCATTGGCAATTGTCTGTGCATGTATGTTTGGCAGCTGTTGTCTGCTCACTGTTTTAGTATTCACAGATGTGCTGGTATAATCCGTTTTCTTCATTGCTAATGGCTGAGTGCTCCTAAACACCTTCTAAGTAATTGCTTTTCTGCCATAGCTATGGTGGATTAGACTCTCACTGGTATGTGCAAACAAAGATGAAAGTAATAGTCCTGCTGCTGGTTGCTAACTGGATTAATTTACATAGGGGAATGAGAGAAGTTCTCTTCTTGTGTGTTATATCAAACTACTTATCAAGTTGCACGCTTTCTGCATGCTGGGGAGAAACAGGCCTCTGCTTAGTTTCTGGGTGCTATGCATGTTTAGGAGCACAGGCAGTGCAAGGGGCTGCTAAAATGAATGGGAAGGCCTATACATTTTCACTTCCAGCCCTTGTTCTTCCCTCAGTACATTTGGTTTGATGCTAACAACTACAACAAGATGGTCAAAACACTTAATGGAACTAACCTAATTCTGGGCCAAGAAAAGTTGAGTTCTGTGGCCTCTTAAATTGAACTAATTTGCATGCATTTGCCTATTTTGCACACCTTCCTCTTTGTTTTTATTTTATTTGCAAGTAAGAGTACAAAGTTGTCCTTATCCACTCCATCTTGTCATTGTCTTTGGAACCATCACTATATTTGGGCTTGAAATGTTCAGATCTGTTTTTCATTTTTGTTTCATTTTAAATTTGTTTAGCTCTGTTCCACATTCATTTCCATGTGGTGGTTCGCAACCCGCAGAAATGTCAACAAATACATTAAATGGCACATTGTCATCCTATCACAATTCAAAACATAACTGCTTCCTGTTTCCGGCGGTGAGAAATGGCTGACTCCCACACGATCGGACCTCAGCCATGCCAGTAATTCAGGGTTGATATGGGGGTAATTCACCCTGGCAGATCCCCAGGGTGGGGGAGCACTGTCTCGTAGACCCGCAGATCTCCCAAGATTTGTCAGCTAGCATCAAGGTGCAAGCAGCAGGACCCCGGATCCTAGAGCGCGGCACAGCTGGCACTCTCCAAGGTCATTCTCACAAGCCGGAAATACCTGTTTGATAAAATAATTCGATTTAGACAATAAACAGACATAGTCTGGGCCGAAGAAGACTGAGAAAAAATCTACAATTCAAAACATAACCAAGAACAAGTAAAAAATAAATAAATCAAGAATCCACTTCACATATGCAACATACTATCAACAAAATAACAGCAGATAACAACAGAATAAACTCACCCTCATACATTTCAAACAACCAAGACAAAATTAGAAAAAATGCATTACACAAAATAGGTACAATAGGTTGTACCTAATGCTCTTGTTCCACTTTTGTTACAAATTTCTACTTGCACAACAGAACTTCTCATTTCTCTCTGGAGTCCTGCAGCCTCCCACCTCAAAATCTGCTGCAGAGAGTTGGAGCACCCTCTGGAGCAAATTTTGGGGGCTTGCAGGGGGAGGAGAGGAATGGAAAGTTCCATTGTGTGAGCAGAATTCTGCACAGGCAGTAATGGATAGAACCCCATATTTTTGCTGCAGGCAGTGCTAGAAATTCATACCAGCCTACATTTCACTGACAAAAATACCTTCTGTGCAACTCTCCTAATTTCATGCCAAAGAGAATTTTGCAAGCCTCACCCTGCTCCCCATTGCATACTGGTGTAAATTGTCCACTGCATTCCTTATTCATTGAACTCTGTACCTACCCCTGTGATTTATAAGCTAAGAGAATGGTTGTTTTTCTGTAAAACATCTACTAGCAAAAAGAGAATACATTATCAGCAGTACAAAATGTAGCCTAACCTACTATTTCACTCTAGTGTGTACTAGAGATGAGACACAGCCAATCTCCATTCACAGTGCAGTCCTAAACATGTTGAATCAGAATGAAACCCCACTGAGTTCAGTAGGACTTGCCGTACTCCCAGGTAAATAAATATGGGATTGTAGACCCAGAGTTTTAACTTCTAGAGATCATGTGGAGGAAGCTTTAACCCCATGGAGGATGGCAGTGGTAGTGCAGTATTGCCTGTTAACATATTTGAACAAGGGATTCCCAAAAGTCAAAAATATGGAACAGAGCTTACGACATAGGGACTGTTCATGATAAACAGGCAGTTGAAGCATATGGAAATTTCATTTATTTTGCAATAACTGATGTAGGAGATCAGTTTTCTGAAGATAGTTGGATTTTTCTATTACCCCACCCATCAAGTTCATTTCTATCTGTGGCCTGAATCAGGTTAATGGTTTTTTTTAACTCACTAGGGACATTAATTAGCTTCCAATACCAGGATGTTTGTGTTTTCAGCCTTGCTTTGTCAATGGTTACAGTAACGGTTTCAGATGCATTTGAGTTCTATCATATCCAAGTCTGTACTTTCGGCATTTCATTTCCTTGTAACCCACCTGATTACAACCCCTCTTCCAACACAACTATGTTTATACACACCTGTCAACTTGGATAAGGTATTTTGGTACCTTAAAGATCCGCAAATCTATCATGGCATATGTTTTTGTGGACTACACTACACTTTTAAAGTGACAAAAGTCTCTGTTGTTGTAATAGGTATTAGTTATATTGAACAGGGACACTGGTGGCACTGTTGGTTAAACCACTGTGCATCTTGGGCTTGCCGATCAAAAGTTCGGTGGTTCGAATCCCCGTGACGAGGTGAGCTCCCATTGTTTGGTCCCAGCTCCTGCCAACCTAGCAGTTCGAAAGCACACAGTGCAAGTAGGTAAATAGGTACTGCTCCAGCGGGAAGGTAAACGGCGTTTCCGTGCACTGCTCTGGTTTCACCAAAAGCGACTTAGTCATGCTGGCCACAAGACCTGGAAGCAGACAAACACTGGCTCCCTCGGCCTATAAAGCCAATGAGCGCCGCAACCCCAGAGTCGTTCGCGACTGGACTTAATTGTGAGGGGTCCCTTTACCTTTTTATATTGAACGCCATCTTATGGGGGGGACCAGCTTTAAAAAGCTTCTAGCTGGCACTGGTTTTTAACACAGTGTGTTAATCTCTGAAGACAAGCTTAATTCTAGCCCACCCTGTCATGCAGAGGACCTCATCCTGCGCTTATGTCCTCATACCACTGTGTTGATGTTTTTAGAAATGACAAAAATAATCCAAATATTGCCTGTACGGTGTGTGTTGTTTAGAGTAAAATAAATCAATTAATTCTGTAACAACCCAGTGAAAAGAATAAATATTGAGTTTTCCCAGTAAGGTTCATCTGCTGAAGCAAGGTTTGCATGGTTGTCTCGTGCAAAAGAGCCAGTCTGTGTCCCTTTTGCAAAATGGAACAAAGCAAAAGAAATCATCACCGAGTGTATGCTGCAGTCTCTAATTCTGTCAGCTGCAGGATAACTGAAAGCTTCTGGGAAGTTAATCTGACATTTAGCAGCATGTTATAAGTCAGCTGCCAAGTGAAGCTGATTTTTCATTAATGACTTCCCCATTAAACGTCATTAGAAATGCATCTTCTTTAAGAAGAAATATATGAAGAGAGCAGGGTATTATTTATTGTTATCTTCATCATCATCATCATTATTAATACTATGCTGCTTTTGCATGCAGAGCCAAGAGAGAGATGGTGTCGTCTGAAAGGAAATCTGCTCTTTCTAATGAAAAATAAGAATAAGGTAATTCATTTCTTTCTTTTCCTTCATATTTGTGCCTTTTTCTGAATTTATGCAATTCTTTTTACTTTTTTAAAACCCCTTGGTATGATTCTATGGATAGAAATATTCAGTATTCTTGGCAGTAGTCTAAACATTACCTTCTGTTTACCTTTATGGCTGTTTATAAAATGTGAGACATTCCTCAGTAGCATCAACAATGCTACTGAATGATTGGCTGCATCAGAAATGACTTGAGGCCAAACAGTGTCCTAATTTGATGTGTAAAAGAAGATGTCAATCCAGAATACTCCAGCAGACTTTTATTGACTGCAGAATGCACATTTTAATTCCTACTATTGTTACAGAAAGATAGAATTGGGGAGCTCTGTAATGCTCTTCTGGGGCTGTTTGTGCTGAATATTATTCTTACAATAGTGTCCGTTCTAGGAGAAAGTAGTTGTGTATATTTGCCTTTCTTTTGATTCAGTTAAAAGAAGCTTTCAGAACCAATTTTTAATTCAAGTTTTAAATCTTGGGATTTTGGGAAAAGAAACAAGGAATGAGAGGTTTAACTATTTTCATTATCTTTCACAATTGACAAACCTTGACACATTTGGAGTCATGGCAATAGAAAGTGAGAAGCTAATTGTTATTTTTGTCTGGTTCAGATATTATAATTTTTGGAGGGGTCAGATAAGCCAGAACTGCTAATATGAGATTCAGATAACTTTATCTGTAGCAAACATTGGTGGAATCTGTCTTTGTCGCTATCTCCTGCCACAAATAGCTTCAGTAAATGTTTATTTGGAGGGATTAATTTCTACTGAAAATAAAATTGTATAACTTGTAGCATGATTGCAGCAGTGTAAAGGCTATTTTCAGGTGGTTTTCTCCTTCTTTGAAAATTATACATATAAAAAATGAAAATGAAAACAGATAATCTAGGTCAGTTGTCTTCTGGAGGCTCAGTTCAGACATCATGCCACACTATGACTCTAACTGTGGATTGTCAGTTCATATTTCACACCAAAGTACAGTAAGCACAAACCATGACTTGCAAATCCATTTCAGACAATGGTGGGATTTTTTTTTTAATTCTGGATTTCTTTCTGATTATTTACCTTCCTTAACCATGAGTTGACATAATGTCTGAATTAAGTTTACCTACCTCCTTGGTATTGCCCTGTCCTCCAAGGAACTCAAGTAGTACACATGGTTCTCTTCTCCACCTCCCACTCCGCATCTCATTAATTTCAAATAGAACCTATATTGCTTAATATGACACAACACACGTCTACAAAGTCTAGGATTAGTTAACTAGAAGGCCTGGTGTGTTAGCTTCTGGGGCACCATAGCTGATATACATATAGGGACTACATATGGCAAAATGCTCATACAGTGGTACCTCGGGTTAAGTACTTAATTCGTTCCGGAGGTCCGTTCTTAACCTGAAACTGTTCTTAACCTGAAGCACCACTTTAGCTAATGGGGGCTCCTGCTGCCGCCGTGCCGCTGGAGCCCGATTTCTGTTCTTATCCTGAAGCAAAGTTCTTAACCTGAAGCACTATTTCTGGGTTAGCGGAGTGTGTAACCTGAAGCGTATGTAACCTGAAGCTTATGTAACCCGAGGTACCACTGTATATCACATAGGGATAGTAAGTTTTCAGACAATGTAAGTGAGTGTCTAAGAATATTGTGGTGAGATCATTGTGTCCTTGCCTCCATCCTATGCATATTCAGGAAACCGTATGACCAGGTCATACCCTCGTACAAATGAAAGCAGGTAGTTCATTGCAAATCTAAATATGTACAGGTTGTGCACACACACAAAAACTGGATATGTGTAGTGTTACATATGGGTCATGAAGCAGCATGTGTGTTCAAGCATTCATGTGTGTCCATATACCAACAAGAGGTTTAGGATCTTTTGCGAGAGTTATGACTTGCACTTATGAATATGTGTTTACCCACAAGAAGTTCCCCACACACCAAAGGAATAAAGAAAACTTAGTTTATTATATGAAATAGAAGTGATGGAATATATATAAATGCTGCTTCAGACAGTAAAATTACAATTTAAGCAGGCAGAAACTTACACAATGCATACACACCTTGATCTAAAAAGTGGCAGAAATAGCTAACTATTTTTTAAAAAGCCTGTAGAAAAGTGAGCTTGGCAATTTTGTCACAGAAACCTAGAATTAGTATAAAACCTAATTATGGTTTTGCAAGGCAGAAATGGAAAGGGAAGGATATAGCTAGCCTTAAGCATGTGTATGCTGGTCCTTGAGAGGTTTGGATAAGTTCTGTTGAAGCTAGCAGAGCCAACTGCCTACTGGGATTCTGGGGTTTTTAATATGTTTAGCTGATGCCTCCTAGTAGGAAAGTGAGGGGCCTTGAAATGAACACATCCTGCCCTTTTCTCATCTTGCCCATTCTAGTGAAAAAATGACTAAAAACTGGCCAACCTGTTTGCATAACAAAAGGATGAAAGGCTGTGATAGTGAGCCATTAACTGAACCTGGCCACCTCTTAGTTTGTTCTCTGCCTTCAAATTATTCTGCCATGGTGTGGATGGCTCCCATTGAGGAGTTGAGAATCCTGTACAGTGGTACCTTGGGTTACATACGCTTCAGGTTACAGACTCTGCTAACCCAGAAATAGTACCTCGGCTTAAGAACTTTGCTTCAAGATGAGAACAGAAATCATGCTCTGGCAGCGCGGCGGCAGCAGGAGGCTCCATTAGCTAAAGTGGTGCTTCAGGTTAAGAACAGTTTCAGGTTAAGAACAGACCTCCAGAAAAAATTAAGTACCGTATTTTTCGCTCTATAAGACGCACCAGATCACAAGACGCACCTAGTTTTTGGAGGAGGAAAACAAGGAAAAAAATATTCTGAATCTCAGAAGCCAGAACAGCAAGAGGGATCGCTGCGCAGTGAAAGCAGCAATCCCTCTTGCTGTTCTGGCTTCTGTGATAGCTGCGCAGCCTGCATTCGCTCCATAAGACGCACACACATTTCCCCTTACTTTTTAGGAGGGAAAAAGTGAGTCTTATAGAGCAAAAAATACGGTACTTAACTCGAGGTACCACTGTACTTGGAAACTAAATTTCCATGTGTTAATTTTTACAGGGTGTGAGGAACTCAGGATATGCCTGGATGTCTTTCAAGAGACTAGACTGGAATCAGACATATAACAAGGCCACCAGAAGGTTCACGGTGGGGTATCCCTTGTCATATTTAGCCATGTCAGTCTTCTAACTTATGCCATGATCTACAGAGATAGACCATATCATAAGTTTAGATTCACAGTGGTTTGACGGTTGGGGTTTCTCACCATGATTGCACTCATTCTCCTAAGCATGTTCAGTACACACACTTCCAGTTATCTGCTTCATATTGGCTGGAAATTATTTATTGCAGAGGGCCATATTTGAGAAATGCATGAAATATGGTTAAGTGACTGGTGGAGCAACTATTTTGATTCAGGGCATGTAACTATATTCCCTGCCAACCTGGTTAGATTAAATTTCAGTAATGCAGTGAAGGTATGGAACTAGATTTAGTTCAGGAGATGCTTCCATCTTAATGTTTTTTCCACATATTCAAATGAATGCTTGATGTAGGACATTTACTGTGACCACTAAGTATAGCTAACCACATTATGCGAACATATTGGCTGGTAGCTCTGGATCAGCTGGTGAATGTGCCAAGTCATGGAACCTCAGATAATGCAGATATATGGCTGAGTTCTCTTTTTCCTTTCTCCCGATTCCTACATAGCATATGAAGGATTTAAAATGCTTATATAATCAGACAGCTATTAAGACATTTCACAGATATCTAGGTCACACCTTTTCACATGGAGAAATGTCTGCTGTTGGTTGCTTTCATGGTATCAAAATTACCATTATTAAGTTTCTGAAAAAAATGTTTTTTTCTATCTAGCAGACTCTTACGATTTCTCTCTCGGTAAACTATTCAGCATTAGAAATTTGATCTCATTGAGAACCTTTCCATGTGACCTTTCTAGCTTCTCAAACTTCTGAATGCTTATATATTTGCTTTATGCACACTGTTTTAGGTACAAAAGGAGTATGAAACCTAATTATGGCTTTTCTGTGCAATAATTGTTCCATGGGGCCCTGAATAAATATGAGTGTAGAAGTATGTGTTTTAAAACCTACTTTAATGTTTTTATTTAAAAGTGGATTTGTGATCAGTAGGCTGTAGTAATTTCCTTAGAATAATCATTACTATCATTTGTAGTATATCCTTCTTAGCTTGCAGCTTAATGATGCAGTAGTAGGGACTGTTCCCATCTATTAGCTCAATTTGCCCCTGTGCATGAACGGTACATTTATATTGCTTAGAAACTTCAGATTCTTTGTGTAGGATTTTGAAAAGTGCATTTCAAGCCTGCTCAAAGTTAATTTGTATGCTTTATATAAATTAACTTGTTAAATCCTGCAAATTCCACAAGATACTAGGTAATATAGGCAGCCATATTTCTTAGTTTAAGTTTAGATCATTTTAAATACTGCTTCGGTTGGTATTCAGGTTGGGTTCCTTGTACAATTGTGAGGCTGCCAAACATTTGCTTTAACCTAACTACCATTAAAAATGGTTCTCTCTGAAAGCAAGTTTTGTGTGACATATTAAGGCTGCTGTGAATTTTTATGGTAACCTTTTAATCCATCTGGAATTGAGGGGTCTGACTGAAAGTAATGTAAGGCTCTTAGCTGTGCAAGCATGAAGGTGAATGTAGTCATATGCTTAATGATCAAGTGTATTTAAATAAAAAGTGAGGAATGTACTGCTGTGTGACTTGCTCTGTAATGAATTGCGTTTCCATAAACCAGTTGCATTCCTAGGCACAGGAGTGCTGGTAGGCAAGATGAATGAGCAAATTGAAATATCCACATTGCCAGTAATTTTAAGCTTTCTTGCAATGTTTGTAAAAGCTTTATGTAAACTACATTCTCACAGCTTATATCACAGGTTTTAATGTATTATTACCAGTTGACAGAAAAGCATCAAAGTAAAATTGTTGATTGATTCATAAATCAATAATTGCAGTTTATGTGTTAGGGGAAAAATGTGAGAATAATGGCTTGTTTTAAGTGTTGTGATGTGGCATGCATAGTAATCACCTGTAAAGCTGTGAAAAGGTTATGCAGGGTTTCAAAGCATGCCAGTGAAAAATGTAGACTATGAAATTTTATAGACAAAAAAACTCCCCATGGTGGTTTTTTTAATAGCTTCTGTTCTTTGATTTCCCATGCTTAAAGATGACTCTGGCTGCGTAGATGTAATGTGAAATCATGGTTTGTCTAGCTAAACTTGTTTTGTTGATGTCTATGTGCAGATGCTTATGGGAATGATCATTGGGCTCATGAAATCCTGCCTCCCTTTCTTTGTCTTGTACATGGCAGCTTGGAGATTATAAGCTTTCTTTTCCATTTTAAAGCAGCCAATTTGTCACTGTGAGTGAACCCAGACAAACAGTGGTCATTTTAAACTTTGGTTCAGATATAAGAGCTTTTTTTTTATTAGCTTTTATAAGTCAATTTAATAGTGAGAGAGGACTAACGGGATCTTGATTAAGACCTAAATGGACAGAATTGAACTTGCTGATATATCCACTTTAGCAATTTCATGCTAGAGTGTCCATTTGACCTCCTTTTGTTAGATAATTTTGAATTTCTGGTCTGCATTCAAACGTTTTCGGATATTCAAATGACCTCACATTGGTTTCTGCATAGTGCTATTTTTTTATGGTAGGTTTGTGCCCATTTGTTCTTTTGAGTAGAGACTGATCTGTTTGTCCTATGCAGAGTGGCTTTGTTGGCAGGTGACGTTAGAGACTGAAGAGACCTGTGAAATTTGGGTCCACCCATTTCCTCATGAGTTATCTTCCTTAGCACCAAACCTCTATTTTAAGCACCAATTTACTGTTGTTGCTCTGTGTAAATGTTTATTTCTTTTTTAAAACCTACCCTGATACCGAGGACAACAAGCAACTACTCTTATAACACCTAATTCTATATATTTTATATCCAGGCAGTCCAGAATATGCATAATCTCTAAGTGAGAACCTACAGCCTCTATAACAGAAAACTAAGAGATGGTGAGGACTGACAGAGGATGAAGTGGGTGCAAGCTGTTTAGGGAGGAGGGTGGGGAAAATATGGCATGGATTATACAATTTATACAATTACACAAAGTGTGAAATGTTGCAGTAGTTTAATATAAACATGTAAGATAAACAGAGAAAATGTTGTATCAAATGTCTCTGGCCAAAGAATATACTGCAGTGTTACTTGCTGCGTTCTAATATATGTTCTGCATGTTTGGGTTTTATCTGAATGGAACAAAAAAAGCGGGGGTGAGTTTACACATAATCCTAACCTGTTTGACAGTTGTTTTAGCTAATATCTGTCCACTGCAAAACATGTGTATAAACCCAGAACTCATTTGCAAATATCAGTTGTGTATAATTAGTTTGATAGCCGTGAAACTGATCTAATTGAACTGCTGTGTTTATAGGATGCCATTAAACATCTTCTGGTGTCAGCCTTTGGCCTGCAGCACAATATTGCATTCACCGTGGGGAGGGCACAGATGATAGCACCTCTGTCAAAAATATTCTAGTTGCCCTAATATTTATGAGTACAGTGGTACCTCGGGTTACAGATGCTTCAGGTTACAGACTCTGCTAACCCAGAAATAGTACCTCGGGTTGAGAACTTTGCTTCAGGATGAGAACAGAAATCGCGCGGTGGTGGGAGGCCCCATTAGCTAAAGTGGTACCTCAGGTTAAGAACAGTTTCAAGTTAAGAATGGACCTCCAGAATGAATTAAGTTCTTAACCCAAGGTACCACTGTACTTATTGTATAGGACAGTGCCATTCTGTTGAATGTGTCTGTTCTCCTGAAAGTGCTCTTTCTTAAAAGGGTCTTCATGAAGTCATGGAATCTCTTAGTATGACTAGGGTGCCAATCTTAAATGTTGGGGCAGAGAGATCATGAAATACTGCATCCCAGTAGTAAATGGAGTGTGTGAAGCTTTTTACTTGGGAAAGGTGCTTCTTTCAAAAGGAAAATGTTTTCCTATGAAGGGGAATTTTCTTAGTAAGGTGCATATCTCAGCAGGGTCTCTAAATTCTAATTTTCTGAAAGTAAAAGCAACTTTCTCCCAATAAAATGTGTTTATCCCCCTTTGCACTCATGGTTTGGAAGAAGGAAGAGGACTCTCTTTCATTTTCCCAAACCTCTCCATCGTTAAATCAGCTCAATTCTTGACCATTCTTTCAACATCACAGGTTTTAATCCCTAAACTTGAAGAGCTGCTGCTCTTAGACATAATCAGCAAGTCACTGGCTTGCTGTGTTAGTACCTTGATTGTTAGCTGCCCTCTCTCTTAAAAAAGGTAAAGGGACCCCTGACCATTAGGTCCAGTTGTGACCGACTCTGGGGTTGCGGCGTTCATCTCGCTTTAGTGGCCGAGGGAGCCGGCGTACAGCTTCCGGGTCATGTGGCCAACATGACTAAGCCGCTTCTGGTGAACCAGAGCAGCGCACGGAAATGCCGTTTACCTTCCTGCTGGAGCAGTACCTATTTATCTACTTGTACTTTGATGTGCTTTCGAACTGCTAGGTTGGCAGGAGCAGGGACCGAGCAACGGTGAGCTCCCGTTGCAGGGATTCGAACCGCCAACCTTCTGATCAGCAAATCCTAGCCTCTGTGGTTTAACCCACAGCACCACCCGCGTCCCATCCTCTCTCTTACAGCACTGCAAACATTTCTGAGCAAAGCAAGCCAGCCTTATAATGTTCCGATTTAGAATATGTTTCACCAGATGGAAGCCCTCCCTTGCTGTTGGAGTGGTATTCCTGCTGCAGAAGCTAAGTTGTGGCATTAAAGGGTACTACACATATACTTTTTTCGGGGCTTTGAAGTGCAAATGTCCACACTGACCTGAGCAGATGTGGATACTTGGGGTTTCTCATGCTGATGCCATTTGAATGCCTATCCAAGAGCAAATCAACGAAATCAGCCTTGATTCGAAAATCTGCCCTGTGTACTCCACTGTATTGAAAAACACCGAGTAAATGTCCTTCTGTCAGTGCTACAGTTCAATAGAACAAGCCTCTTCCTAACTTCTTTACCAGCCATCAAAGGCATCAGAGCTCCTTATGTGATCGTCTTGGAAGTCCCTTTCACGATTAAAGATGACCAACCACAGTGTTCCAGCAGAACAATGGTTCCTGACCCAGAACCTTAAGATTTATTTTTCTCTGTAGAACTCCTTGTGTGCTTTTCACGTGAACTGCTTTCCCCCACACCCAGATGATCTCTGTGGAGTGTTGTGTGGAAAACCCCCAAATATCTATTTTTTATTAGTTGTACGTTTGTATGTGGTAGTATATAATTGCACCCAAAACACTTGCATGTTTTAGGTATGGTTGTGGTTGTCCTTCATAGCGGCTATTGCTGAGAAGGGAAAATGCCACATAGAAAGTACCCCTTGCTGATGCTCTTATCTGCTTTATAATGTGAGTTGACAGTAGGTGGCAGCAGTAAACTCCTTTGTTGAAGACCCTCCTGGTTTTGTGGACTTGTAGAAATATTAATATGTTTTCTGGCAATCTGATTTATGAAGACGAAGGCAAGCCAGGGATGAGAAATCTCTGCTGTGAAGTAGGATATGTTCAGAGCTTATGGAATAAGATGTGTACATGGAGTAAAGATTTTAGATGGGCGCTTCAGCCATCGTGCAACTTAAAAATAAGTACTGGTGCTGGCTGACTCTGGGTTCTTGATGTAATGTATCGCCTGTCCCACTGCGATGTTTCCAGAGAAACTGCATCTTTTATTCCTCCCTCAGCTTCAATATATGGTGACTTGTGTAGCATAGTATGGTGAATTGCCATTTTACCAGGGCATGTGTGGCACTCTAGAGAGCACTGTTGGCATGCTGGCCTTGGAAAGCCTGCTTATAGGCCTTTATGTGCTAATGCACATGGAAGATTTCTGTGTTTAGTTAAAATACTTAAAGCAGCTTGTTCTGTACTAACTCAGCCATTATAATGTAGGTCAGGGAGGAGAAAAAAGGAAGGTAATTTCATTAAATGTAGCTATCCAGCTTAGTTTTTTCTATTCTTAACAAGTTTTTTCTCTTAAAAACAGTGCAGTACTGGCTAAGAAACCTCCTAACAAAATTGCCATACAGCATTAACATTGTTTCACAGCTTGCTGAGATTTTATTATTGTTGGCTCTCAGCAATAACATATCCCTCCCCCAAATATTTTATTCTAAGACCTTCTTCAACATCCTTTCATCACCTTCCATTTTGTTTCTTTCCCAATAAATAAGCTTATATAACTGAGGTGTACGTGGGGGGGGGGGAGAGAGAGAGACTGGAGGAAGAGAGATGGACAGACAGTCAGAGACTTTCTAGTAGAATAAGCATATGACCAGTTCCTCTGAGGGGAAAATGTGATAAAAAAGCAGAGGTTGTCAGCAGTGCTGTAGATTAACTCAGTAAAGCTAATGGATCAATTCTTTGGAGAATAAAACTAAATTCGTCTGCAAAATATATTGCATATAACTGCTGCATCAAGTACTGAAGTTCTCCTGTCCAAAACCTCTGGGTATTCTGATTTCATTGGTTCTTGCATTAACAGAATGCAGTACTGTGAAGCAAATTTTATTAGGATTATGAAGTATTTGCAGCTGTTCTATTCTGTCTCTCTCTTGTCTTCTCTTTACTGATGAATGGAGGCTGCAGCATTAAAGGGTTCATGTTTATGGGATGACCAAAGCAACTGAGGGTTAAACAAACCACTTTTCCTCTTCAGAGCAAGATTTAAAGACTTGTTTTTTAATGCAGTTCTTGTGTTTCCTGAAAGGCAGTTGTGTAAAGGTATCATTTGCTTAACAACATGTCTTAAGGCTTGATTTTGTAATGTGTTAAGAACATGTTGGGTGTCAGCACAGCACATTTCGGTTTCCTGAAGGAAAAGGTAGAACAATTATAAATGCTCTGATAACTGAGTTTGATGTAGCAGTCTGAAGAGATGAGTGTTGGTCATAATGGGAGATGTGCTAGTCCTTTCAACAGCTTGATATGGGCAGATCCCCCCCCCTTTAGTATTCAGAGTATTTGGAGAACTTGTATCTGTACAACCATGCCCAGGTTTTATTGTAAGAGATTGGTGGTGATAATGAACTTTTTTCAAACATTCCATGCCAAGTGTTCCATGTCAGTCCAGTACATGTGTGATTAGAAGCCAAATCATGGTTTTCTGATATGTAAATGAACCTGTCCTGATCCTATGGCTCTCATACTCCCCCTTCCTTTCTCCCTTCTTTGTATGCCATATGAAATTGAAAGTTTCCACTTTTGCTTTTAAACTAACCATATTTCATTTGGGTGTCTGAATTCTGGAAACTGTGGGTTTTTTAGGGTTAGCAAGAACAACCTGGATCTGAAGCCACAGGATCTGGGGTTAGTTGCAAATTGGAAATGGAGACATCTGCAGGCTCAGATACAAAACTTGGAAATTGTGGTTGCTTCTTGCTTCTGAATTGTTATCATTTCATGGAGATCTGTTTGCAAGTTTTGTATACCTTTGGAACACATAAGTGTTATTTGCGAGTTTACTTGGAATCCAGGTACCAAATTATAGAACATTAGTTGACAAATAAATATGTGATAATCTTGAAGAAGATGCATGGAATGGTTAAAATTAAACAATATTCTAAACCATATTTTGTCCATTCTTTTGTTTTGTATTTAGCTTGATCCCTTATAGCAGTTAACACATCAAAGATCAACTTCCACAGCTATATAGCTATTGTAGCCAAGCTCCTTACCTTCATTTTGGTGTATATTATGGCTGAATTGGTTCGTTGCTTACAGAGCTGCGGTGGTTTCCCCAAAACTGGCCTAACTTACACTGCATAGTGTAACACCTTGAAAATGAGGTTCAGTGCCTTTTTTGGGGAGCAGGGAGAGCTACTACCCACATCTTCTTTTTGACCATATGTACAATTGATCTGGAATGGCTGCCTGCTTTTAACATGCCTGTGCTGTTGCAAGTAAAAAATGACATTGTGGCTAGCCTACTAATTATTCATCCTGCTTTCCTGCTAACAAATTATCACCTTTTATGGAATTTTAAACCACAGCACTTCTGGTCTATGAGCAAAATGTGTCATAAGCTCTGAAAAGTACATTTCATCATGTGGATTGCTCATTGCTGTATGACATTATCTACTTATTTATCAAATGCCTGGTATCTTACAGGGGTGAATGAGCCTTTAAGTGGTTATGGAAGTAAGACAGCACAGGAAGAAAGAAATATTGGTTTTTGCTACCAAGATCACACATGGACTGAGATAATTGGGCCACTCTGTCTTCTCCTCACCTGTTAGCTCCTTCTTATCAAAAAAGTGAATGCTATTCTAGGCTGCATCCCTTGTCCAGATCAAGGGAAATGATAGTACCACTCTATTCTGCATTGATCAGACAACACCTGGAGTTCTGCATACAATTCTAGGCACCTTAGTTTAAGAAGCATGTTGACAGGCTGGAATGTGTGCAGAAAAGGTGACTAAGATGATAAAGGGACTGGTAACCAAGCCTTATGAGGAATGGTTGAGGGAATTGGGTATGTTTAGCCTGGTAAAGAGGAGGCTGAGAAACTATATTATAGCCATTTTCAAATATCTTACGGGCTGTCACATAGAAGATGGAGCAAACTTGTCTTCTCCTGCTCCAGAGGCTAGGACCTGAACCAATGGCTTCAAGTTACAAGAGAGGAACTTGCAACTAAACATCAGGAATAACAGTAAGAGCTATTCGACAGTGGAGCAGACTCCCTCAGGGTATCATGGACTTTCCTTCATTGGAGGTTTTTTGGCAGAGGTTGGAGGCCATCTGTCATGGATGCT
Organism: Podarcis raffonei; assembly: GCF_027172205.1. Lineage (NCBI taxonomy): Eukaryota > Metazoa > Chordata > Lepidosauria > Squamata > Lacertidae > Podarcis > Podarcis raffonei. The sequence continues at coordinate 44,851,601 of NC_070610.1, forward strand.
TTAGTTGAGATTCCTGTATTCGCATGGGTTGGACTACATGACCCTCAAGGTCCTTTCCAACACTATAATTCTCTGATTCTCTGATTGTCTCTTTCTCAATTGATCTCATATCTAACTGGCTTTGCAGCTGGACAACCCCCATGTGAATTTCCCTATAGAATATGAGCTGGCAAGGCATTTGGGATACACTTCAGTTTCCTCCCTCCTGCTGATAAAATAATTGATATGTATGTGGACGTGATGAGGATAGATGTGTTTACAAATTTGGCTGGAAGAGGAAGATCTTTCATTCTTTTAATGTCAATTCTAAACAAATTTCTAAAGATATATACTAGATAGAAAACAGGTGATTTGTATCAAAAGAAAGTATGCTGGTAGGAATGCAAGTACAAGCTATAAAAGATTTTTTTTTTAGCAATGAATGCTAATGTTGACTTGCTTTACAAACGCTAAAGCTGGGCAATGGAGAACTGCTATTGTGAATCAGCAGTCCAATTTTGGTTTTAATGTGCATTAAATACTAGGAGCTTGGGACTTATGCACCTGTTCTCATTACCTCTGAACATTTGTTCCTCATGGTCAGCTCCTCACAGGTGACAAGTGAGATGGGACAATGAGCCCCATGGGATCTCTCTGCTGGTATCACAGTCCTCTTTACCCATTAATCATGTAATTAAAGCCAGAGGTGAAGGAAGTACCTGAGGATAATATCAATTCCAAATATAGACAAAATCAAGTATGTTTTTGTGCAAGCTTTGAAAAAACTTCACACTCCCCCCCCCCTGCTTACAGAGAGGATCATTTGGCTAAATATATTTTTGCCCATTTAACTTTCTGGCATTATGAAACACAAATTCCCCAATTAAACGACCATTTACTTGCTGTGCTCTTGAGAAACAACTGGCCTGCAAAAACTACAAAAGCTGAAAAGGCAGCAGCAACCCAAGTGAATAATAAAATATATTGCTTTGCCAGTTGGTGCACAAGGGTGTATTGTAAAATAAGTATTGAATCCAATTTATTATGAAGTGAAGTGGCAGTATTCATCTTCATGATGGGTTGAATCTAGAATTCCTTGTGTGAAGTTGTGCACATAAAATGGGATGCTCTTGGATCTCTCCTGCCCCTCCCCCAAGCAATCCCCTGAAAATATGGTCTGGAGGGTTTAAGAGACCCTCTGGAGCAGTATAGAGGGTAACTCGGGGGCTGCAGCAGGAACTTAAGGAAAATCTCTCACCTTCTATTTCCTTTTGCCCATCTACACATTCAGCAGGCAGCAAGGGAGCTCTGTGGTTGCATCATTCTGCAGGCAACAGGGCTGGACAGAGGGATACCTCCAACCAAGAAAAAAAACTCCTATCACCTGGTGTAAAGGTGGTCTGGATCACTCTATAAATAAAGTGATCTTCATGTGGTTTGAATGTTTTATCCAAACAAATTTTGTAAAGAATACAACTCAGTGGCATACATACTCTGACATTACAGAAAAATAAAGGCACTGTGAAATTTTAAGACTACTTGAATCCCTGTAACTGAGTGAGAGTTCTCTGTCCTTTGATCTGAAACAACCTGATTTGGGGAATCAACATCTTCCTTTGCACACCAGTGTCCTTCCACTCAGACACATATCTAGACTTACCTTCCTGGGAAGCCGATACCAACTTCCTGGGTGCCAAAGAGGATGACTTCTGTAACAGTAGTGAACAGGGATTTGCCAGATACAGAGGAGCAGTCCTGTAGGAGCTCTGCTGTAACAGCAGCACAAAGGTCACATGAGTGACTGTCATCCGCTTGCTCTGGAGCAGTGATCCCCGGTGCCAGCCTGATACCCTCCAGCTATTTTTCACTACAATTCCCAGACAGCATAACCAATAATTTGATATGATGGGAACTGTAGTCCAGAACTTCTGGCACCACATTGAGGAAGACTTCTCTGGTGCCTTCAGACTCCAGTCCTCCAGGTTCCCTTGCACAGATTGCTATATAGTGTTTGATTTGGGAAAAAGAAGAAATATCCTGGGACGATGTCTTGGGAGGTGCAAAAGATCTGCAGATTTAGTAGTCTCTATGATATAATTCCACAGAGCCTAGAAGATCATTTGCAAGCAGCTTTGCTGTCAAGCAGGCACCAAGTGGCAGTGAAAAGAATCTGTTCTGTTGAATTCACTATAGTGTCTGAACACGCCACTATCCACTCTAAGACATGATTAGCAAACCACAAATCAGGATGAATTACTGCGTCAGGCACATGACCCTAAATGAGATGTCTTCTCACAACCTTCTGCAATGCCAGATTGCCACACAAATGGATGTTTTATTCCATCCTTTAGGCCCTTGGAAACACTGTCGGTCACAGCCTGACCCCTAACACTATAGGAAAGCAATGAGAAATTTATTGGATTGTTGGCAATTCTGTGTATCTCCAATTGTGACACCCTGCCCCTCTTAAGAGATCTTTGGCCTAGAAGTACCTTAGTGCAGCTGTAAGTTATTCTTGATGGAAAGCCCATCCTGCCAAATCCCAGTGGGTTTAAGCTGAACAAAAAAGGACAGCCACCTTTTCAAAGGCATCATTGAGTTCTTTTAGTTGCCCTGAGATCATGATGGAGAGTCAGGTATGCTGCCTGTAGCCATAACCAGCCACATGGAAGGAGCCTTCCTCAGGTGACCATCCAGCAAGGAAAGGATAAGTGGCAGAGTGGCACCTGTGCAGTTGCTGAAAATCAGCATACTCGTGAGGACATTTTTCAAGCTTGCTGGCTTTTTCTGGGGCAGATTGGAACTGTCCGACTGCAAGTAAATCTCTTAGTGGCACCTTCAGCCTTGCACTTTGTCAGCAAAACACAGTTCACCCAGAGGACATTGAAAGGTTTACCAAAGTATTTTGCAATAGCTATTAATAGAGGGAGCTGATGATCAGAAAGTCATATATGTAGAACATGATGGGGAACAATTCTACCTTGTCCTTTACTGTTAGTTTCAAATGAGGATGGTCCAGTGTCATTTCCACTGAGCCACTCACATCTTTGGTATCTCCTCCTGCAATTGGCTGGAGATGAATCTGCATGAAGAAATCTCAAGCCGGTCCACTATGTCCCACTACTGCCCAAACTTTGTGATGCTAATTGGCCAAGTGGCAAGGCAAGGATGTTTGAGATGCTCAGGCTATCTGCCTGGGTTCCTAATAGCTAAGCTGCCCTCCACTGCAACTCTTGGGTTTTGCCTCTATGCCAAGCCTGGTCCTGAATACTGTATCTAAAACTGCTGCAACTATTTGGATGGTTTTATTGGGCCAAGTCTGTTTAAAAGCAACAAGAGTTTTCCCAGTGATTAGTTCAGTCAAGGCAGAATGCGTCTTATGTGTGTGCCTCTCTCTGAAGAAAATGGAAGGAAGTCATTTGTTTAATAAGTTATGTTTCAGCATATCATAAAATAACAATTTCAAAAATACTTGAAATTGCTACTTTCTTCTTGATGCAGGTTTTTATGACTTTCAGAATTATAAAAGGAATATGTATGTTTATATCAGAAAATGTGTTCGTAGGGAATGGCTGGTGTTGGCAGCATTTCAAACACATTTAAAGTTTAAAGTCCAAGGGCTAGTTATTTAATTTATTCCCATATATCCACATGTATCAAGCATCTGGTATATAACTGGCTTTTTGAATAAAAGAGGCTTTCTGCCCTAATACAACAGATTTTCAAAATAATTATGGTCCTGGTATTTACTGTTTACTGAAGCATTTTGAGATCTAAAGAAAAACAAAACAAAAAAAACTATTCAGTGCATAAACAGACAGTACACCTTTTGTCATAGAATCTTCTCAAATAAAAAGGTGCTTTCTTATAAAACTCAGCCTTGTACAATTCCATAATGACATCTTGTCATACAAAAGATTGTGTTGCCTGTGTTTGTGTAATGGATAGAGAAAAATATTGGTTAGTGCAGAGGTCTGCTCTTAACAGAAGTGTTTTCATTCCAAATGGACTGACTTAAGAAACAAATAGATTAACCTTTTTATATTTAACATTAGCAAAAATAACATAAAAAATAAACCCTCTGTTTGCTTTCATTTCTCATGTTTGTATAATACATTGGATTATCTCCTTTTTTTCCTTGCAATAATCGTGTGAAATAGGTTAGGCTGAAAATTAGTTATTTGCCCGAAACCATACAGTGAGCTTCCCCCTCAAAAGGGTATTTGAATCTGGACCTCTAGCATGCCTAACCAAATGTGGGCTCTTTCAATTCCTACAGGCTTTTGTCTTAAATCAGTAGTGCACATTTTCAGGAGCACAAGTTTCAGGTTTCTACATGTGTAAACAGAATGCATCAAAACCTTATGTAATATGCTTTTTAAAATGCATCCATGCCACTCTGGGCTCCTTTGAGAAGAAGGATGAGATAAAAATTTAATAATAATTAAGTACTGGTAAATGTTTGGGATTATGTCTAGATGCAGGTATACTAACCTCTCATAGTAGCTGAGTAATAGCGTGAGTGTCTCCGATACTGACAGAATTAGACTAGAAACAATGAGTTCTTGTGATAGTAGAGCTCTCCTACTGATTTCCAGTTGGTGACTTATTGTCACTTTAATAGTAAATCATAGAATTGTAGAGCTGGAAGAGATCCTATCATCTAGTCTAACCCCCAGCAATGCAGAAATATGCACCTGTCCCATATGGGGATCAAACCTGCGGCCTTGGTGTTATCAGCACCATGCTGTAACCAACTGAGCTATCCAGTGGCACAACTAGTGAAAGCAATTAATGTGAGAATGCCTCTAAGATGGCTTTGATTTTTTCCAAATGACAGAGGGGGACCTAGTTAAATCAATACATTTTAAATCATTCCCTTGCTGGATCATTTCTTGTCAAGTGAAGGCTTTTGTTTAGAGAGCCTGTCATATATTTTGCTTTGTGACTGATTATTGAGGGAACAGTGATTGACTGCAGCTCAGCAATGTCAAATATGTCAAAAATATGCTAAGATTTACAGTTCCATTAATTTGGTGATAACTTTTTCTGCAGTCACTGCAGTATGGGTGAGTCTTATGAAACACTAAGGTAGTGGCTACAGTCCTACGCCCCCTTGAACACAGTGTGGCTTCCCTATGCATAAATATTTAGAGGATTGCTCTGTAAATGCTGCGATAAAGCATTTGGCTGTTGTGATACCATGCCTTTTGCAGTCTTGGAGCGAAGACTTGAGTAAGGAAGGATGAAAGAAAGTACAACAACCAGGTGGGCAGAGGGAAAGTAGTTCAATCTTTTGCCCAAGAAACTGCTCCAAAGGCTTACCATTTTTGTACGCTTCCAAGAGGCTTTTTCACACAACTCTTCTCTGTCCTCATGACAGAGCATTGGAACTGGCTTCTTTGGTCCTCCACTTTAGGCTTAGCTAGATGCCTTTCTTACTTTTACGTGCCCTGCGTTCTCCTGCCCCCAAACCTCATTTGCTGTTCTCAGGACTAGGAAGGACTCCTTGCAGAGAAAATCAGCTAGTATCCTATCTTCCCCTTTAGAGAGATACTGGCTGATTTTCTCTGCAAGGAGAAAATCTGAAACTGAAACTAAACCTGTCCAAAGGAACACAGGATAAGAATAGCCTGGCTGGATCAGACAAAAGTCACATCTAGTCTAGCATCCTGTTCTCTCAGTGGCTAGCCACATGCCTATGGAAGAGTCATAAGTGGGACTTGAGTACAACAGCACTCTCACCACTTGTGCTCCTGAACAACTGGTCTTCAAAGACATGCCATCCCTGATATTGGAGGTGATACCTAGCCACCATGATGCTGGTCTTGGGCACCCCCTTAAGCACCTTAGGATAATGTCTCTTTATCTATGGGACCCAGGTAATCTGCTGAGACCAAAGAGGCCAAAAATAAGAGAGCCTCATTCTGGTATCTCCTTTTTGTTAAGCTATGGAATTTGATGCCACAGCTTGTAGCACTGGGCACCAGCTTTAAAGGAAAATTAAACAAATGCATGAAGGATAAGGCTGTCAATAGCTGCTAGCCATGATGATGGCATAGCGTCTAGCTTTTTCAGATAAAAAAACTCCGGGATACGCATCTTCCAGGATGTGCTCCCAGATGAGCCATGTGACCCACTCTGTGATCTTGCCCTAGAAAAAGTGCTTTTTTGGGATGAGAGTGCAGCACCCAAAATGGCCACTGAAATCTTGCACGGTAAAATGGTATGTCTCATTTTTTTCAAGAACGCTTGGTGGGTATGTGATGGCTATGTATTACCCCAAGTATTGCAGGCAGTATGCCTCTGAATATGAGTTGCTTGGAAAGAATATGATCTGGAAAGCATTGTTGCAGTTGCTTGTTGGCTTCCCATAAGCATTTGGTTGACCACTGTGATGGCAGGTTGCTCGACTAGATGCACTATTGGCTTGCTTTGGCATGACCTTTTTATATTCTTAAGTATATGTGTAACTGGAGGCTGTCATGGTTTTACGGCTGTACAAAATGTGACTATTGTTGCACAAGCCTTTTGGGAAATGCATAGCAATAAAATTCTGTGGAATACTAATTTGGATTGAACTTTCCAAATTCCCTTGAATTATCATTTTCAGGGCTACTTACTAGAGCTGACAACAGTGCAACAAGGTATAAGGTTATTCTGCTATTAATTGGTTCTCTTTAAGAGCTCTCTAAAGAAGCAGACCCGGCATGTATAGTAAATGCAGCAAGGTAAAATAATAGAATTCTTTGCAGCTATACTGAAGCAGTGGTGATCCATCACATAAACACTTGTCAAAAGAATAACTATGCTAAAATATAAGCATTCCACAGCTAACATAGATGAATTGTAGTAGTACATTAATCTGTTAGGACTGGTGTTTTCAAATTTGTTTCCAGAGATGCAAAGATCGACACAGAACAAAAGCAAGCAAGCAAACAACAAATTGAGACGTGGGAGTTATATTAGTTAAGTGGATTGCAACCATGGTCAGGATTTTTATGTATTTATTTATTTTTTAAATTATATTTGGTACGGAGGGGGCAATTTTCATTGGGAGAAGAAGTGTGAAGAGGAGAAGTTTCTCCCTTTCCCTCCGCAGCTATGCTTCCAATGAAAATCCACCCCTGCACTGAAATAATATTTAGGAAAAGAGTTCTGATTTGTGCCAATAGGAGCTCCCCCGCAAAAAAAACTAATTGCCACATGGGGAATTTTTAATCAAGGTAGTGGGTGGGGAGGAAACAAATAAACCTTGCCTTCTCACATGCTGCTCTCCTCATGAAAATCCCTCTATTTGATATTAAAAACAAAGAAACACTGGTGTGGTTGCTAATCATGTGATTAGCATAGTATCTCGTTTCACCCAGAGGTGCAATATACTGCAAATGGTCTATGGGGACACGTGTGCATCTTAAACTTGGTAAAACACATGCATATTTTTTTTTTGGTAAAACACACTGATGGAGAGATCACTTGCCAAACTTAATCCATTCCAGAAGTCCATTTGACTTCCGAAATGTTTGAAAACCAAGGCGCAGCTTCTGATTGGTGCAGGCACCTCGGAAACAATAGCCAACAGCTACATCAGACGTTTGGCTTCCGAAAAACGTTCGAAAACTGGAACACCTACTTCCGGGTTTTTGGCATTTGGGAACTAAGGTGTTTGAGAGCAAAGGTACCACTATATGACTATCCATTTCCAAACATAATGCCACACAACAAAATGTCCCTTCGTTGTACATGCGTATCTCAGCAAAATCGTTTTTCTGGTATGATAGAAATAACTTGGAGTTTCACAACATAACAAGATGATTACCTTCAGAAGGTACAACAGCATAAGTTATACAAATAAAAACTGAATAAACCCAAATCATATACAAATAAATAGTAACAGTAAAGATTGGCCTTGTCGCCCTTCATGACAGCTTTGGCCATATCTCCTGTTCTGGTCACCTTTGTAGGCATTTATTCCCAGCTACAATGGCAGCATTTCCTTTCTTTGTAGAATGTGGCCTGCAAACATTAATGTTATGACAGCTCCATTTCCTGAATGGTTGGAGACATTATAAGCATTCAGCAAAACTGAAGCAACACAGCCAGTTTATGCTGGATTCTTTACACCAAAATCTTGCATATAAATATGGTCTAGACCCCTGTTAAAAAATTTCAGAAAAAATGTGTTTTCACATGGCATATATTTTTCTGTCTGTCTGTCTGTCTGTCTGTCTGTCTGTCTGTCTGTCTATCTATCTAATTGGTGACTGTTGTTTTTGGCTACTTTCACACCATACATTTAAAGCATGTTCCTGCCTTAAAGAATGCTGGAACTGTAGTTTGTTAAGGCTGCTGGGAATTGTCACTCTGGATTCTTTGGGGGATGGGAATGTGCTTTAAATGTTCAGTATTTATACAGCCTTAAATTAATATAAATACACCTGTAGTTTAAAGCCATTGTTTCCTACTTTGGGTGGATAAAATGAACAACTATTTTTACCTTGTTTTGGAAATACCTTAAAGTGGTTCACATCTTCTAGTTGAGCTTGTTTCCTCTCTCTGGGATAATGCTATGAATTTCCTCAGTCTTCCCTTTATATGCATCCTTTTCTAGACCCTTTGTCATTTTCATGGCTCTCTGCTGAGTGCTTTCCAGGTTATACAACATTCTCCTTGAACCGTGGTGCTCATAATTCAATGAAGCACTCTAGAAGAGGTCTTATAGCGCAAACTAGTGGGATGCTATTATTTCTTGAGCCTTGGGAGTGTTATATTGTTAATACAACCTAAAATGACATTTGTCCTGCTATGGAAGGCTCCAAGGACACACCACTCAGGAAGCTGCACAAGAATTTTAATTGTCTCCCTGAAACAAGAACATATCAGTAACAGGAAACTCCTGACTCCATCCGAATACAGCTAAGTCCAGTGCAACCTTTTGAGACTAAACTATATACTGGCATTGTCTTCACAGGCCTTTTGTTCCAGAATATTATATTTGTTGACTTGTGTTGATTTGATATTGATTAAATCCTTCTCTTGTGCATTGTTAATGTGAAACACTTGAAATCCAACAAAAACAAATGTAAACTTGTAAATGTTGGTCCCATTAAGATGGGAAGAACTGCAAACAGTTTGTGAATCCTCTGCAACTTTAGCAAACTATCCATTCTGTCATTTAGCATCCCGGTATAAAGACCTAGCAACCAGCTGGATGTTGAGCTGTTATTACCTTTTGGGTGTATTTTAAAATACAGTAACTTCTGTGTCTGCTCCAGAGATTGAAAAATGTAAGCTAGTAAAAATCACCCCATGTTTTCAAATTCCAATCCTTTTCTTAAAGTAGATTTTCTCCTTTGATAAAATGATACAAGGCAACAAAAAAATGTAATTCAGAGAGTCACACTTACATATTGCATACCATAGCAAGTATTTTCTGTCAATTTTCTTCCAGCCTCATTCTTTTACAATACAGTATACAGAATGAAAGGACACCATTGTTCCAAAAGGGATTCTGCAGAATAGATCTAATATTTTGTTTGAAGTGTGTAAATTTATTCATTAGCAGGGTATAAAGTAATTGCATAGTCTATTATTCCACTGTTGCTGTTTATCTCTGATTTTCGCTAGTTTGCAAGAAAGATTCATTAAGATTAATTAAGTTGCCAACCTGAATCCTATCCTCTCCCAACAGTAGGAAAGGAAGCAATTCTTGTGATTTCTACTTTTCCCAGAGCCCCTGAAAAGCAGCCCCAGATAGTTAGAGGTCCTTTCATAACACTGTAAGAGATGGCACAGGGGACTGCAAGGGAATAAGCGAATATTGCATCTCCTCCTTTCCTCTAATCTAGTGAAAGCCTCATTGGAACTCATGGAAAGTTCATTTGGAATCCAACCCTGTATATGTTACACAAATTACTTTTCTGGATCATTGATAATATTTTTTTAATTTTTTTTATTAATGATCTTAATTAGGGTTGCCAGACATTTTTACCGATTTTCAGAAATTAAGCCTGGACACTATTTCCAGTGGACAAATCCTGGATATTTCTGGGAAATCCCGGACCTATGGCAGCCCTAATCAAATATATTGGAGTCCCTCTCAATATCCTGTATACGACTTCTAATTTGCAAGGATGAGGACAGTCCTTCTATATCCATTAAAATCTGTAAGCCTAAATATAGCCTGTTCCCCCCGCCCCCAGGTTCCAAGTTACTTGCGTCAGTTCCTGTTTAAAACTTCCCACTATATAATACGTGAATATTTCTATGCTTGTTCTGTATCCTGACTATAGCACTACATATTTCATTGCATTGCAAAGTTATCCAGGGGTATCTAGGTAACACAAGCTATGCCTTACTGAAAAGCAATTTGCTGAGATACTTGGTCACTGTCACAAACTCCTGAAACTATCTAGGTGGACACTTTTAAAATCTTCCCTCTTGTTGGCTGGAACTGCAGACTCTGTACCATGATACCCTGTCAGCTACATACAAAAGCAGCACCCCTCCACCTCCACATTTCTGTTTGGCAGGCATCTCCATCCCTCTTCTCAACTTCTGCTGGAGAATGTCAGCATTAATCACCTCTTCTTCCAGCATGGCCTGTGGGTCCCTCCTCATTTATCAATTGCCTTCTAGTTGTCAGTCATGATCAGCCCAATCAAGCATTTTCATGTGTGGCATCTCCCCATTGTAGTATACACTTCAACCAATTCCAGAAGCTATCATAGGCAAAGGTGACCATAAGAGTAATTTTTTCTGTTTGTTTGCTTAGTGGACTACTTGATTTAGTGTTTTTATTTTTATTTTGATTGTATATACTCACTGCTTCTGCCAACCCCCCCCCCCATTTACTTCTGAACTGGATTTCTGGGATCTTCTAGTTTCTGAACACACTCAAAGCCTGTTAATCTCCCCATGTTGCTTTGGCCTTTTCAGCTATGCTATTTGACTGAAGTGCATGGGAGATTGGATGGGCAACAGTTTGAGGCTTCAAGCCAAGAAACTTGAACTTTGGCTGGCAGTTCCCCTGCTCTCAAGTTGAAAGCACGACAGTAGGAACCCCACAGCCCCTGAGCTAGGTGATGTAGTGGTAAAATGAGAATAAAATGACGGTGAGTGAGCTACCCTACCGTTTGACATTCATTGCAGCCATTAATTGCTAATTTTGCTGGTGGCACACTGTGTATCACATTAATGTAGGACATCAACTTTGCACCTGTATGAAAGACACTTGGTGCCCTTCTGAAGAAAATCCCATTCTACGTGGTCAAAGGAAATATTAATAATCCTTCTAATGTTTCTATTAGAAACTCAGTTGGGACTTCATGTATGTAACACTACACAGTCAAATTTAACCTCTATGCCAAAAAGGTCTGTCTGCATCATGTAATCATTGAACGATAGTGTAGTTCTACAGGATTCCATCATCTCATGGACTTCATTTGACTTACAAGTCACAGCGGTTCTGACTATATTGATCGTATTTTCTTATCCTGAATTGGGAGACTTGCCTGGTGCGTTCACTACATATCTTTAGGCACTAGGAAAAAACTTTCCTCTTCTCCCAGACCTTTGGCTAATTAAACAATCTATGGCCTTTTAATCCCCCCCTCTCTCTTTGGTATTGTTTTAGCTTGTTATTATGGTAAGTATTTTGGTGTTTTTATGCCACCCTGTGATCATCGGATGAAGGGCAGTATAGAAATTTAATTATTCTTTTAAACTAAAAAATTTTAATAAAAACAATTACGGTAAATTAAAATACAGACCTTTGATAACATTTGGCTGCATGACTGTGAATACACCTTGGCCCGATGACTTAGTACGTGTCATGTTTTTATCTATGTAGAATGGATTGATTTTTTAAAAAATTGCAACAGTATCCCTACAATTACTAAGTCAGCGATTGTAGCCAGAAACAATTACAATTGTTTAACTGCAAGTAGTCTGGGGCCTTCCCACAAGCCTAATCACATCATGATACACAGTTTCCCCCCACATACAAATGCTGATGGTGCTCACTTTCAGTCAAATTACATGCACGAACTTCTACTTGGATCAAAACAAAGTAAAACAGCAACTATAACCCTCCACAAAAAAGAACCTGAGAGAGTTAATTAACCTGAATACTTGCTTTAATAACATTTGTTTCTTTAATAAAAGCTGGTACTCATGTGATAGGAAAAGAAAGCTCATCCTCAAGCAGACTCCTAATTTATTAATAGCTATTATTTGTTGTATTTAATTTTGTACAAGGCCAGGAAATTCAGATAAGTAGAAACGTATTTACCCAACTCCTTCCTAACTTGGTTTATGAAGTAAGGATTATGGTCTGCATCTATCAAACTACCCAGTTATATCCATGGTTTATATCTGAAATCAAATATTTACTATATTTATTACATCCTGCTGGCATGCTTCCCATAGGCATCTGGTTGACCGCTCATTGCTGGACCAGATCCAGCAGGGCTCTCCTTATGTTAATTTTAGGGCTTTTTTGTTTTGTTTATTTTAACTTAGACCTGTGATCCCCTAACAGTTTTCTCCATAGACCACTTGAAAATTACTGAAGGTCTTGGCGGACCACTTTTTCTGCTGTTTTAGCAATGGCAATGCACTGTGCTAGATGCTGTATGATTTTTAATTGTATTCTTACAGACACACCATGTATGAATGAAATTTGCAGACAATTAGTGGTCAGTGGACCACAGTTTGGGAAACTCTGACTTAAATTACTATGTTCTTTTGAGCTGACACCACCTTATGTAAGACAGGTGGAATATGAATACACACACATTGAAATACTTTGCTGTACCTTGTGTGTGTATTGGGTCAATTACAGAAGAAATCCTTCCATGAAAGGAAGGGACTTTGATCCCGTGAAGGTGCCCACAATGGAAGGAGGGGTGAGTTTCACTAGTTCCTCTCTCCCATGCTGTTCTGGAAGGTTCCCACAACCCCTCCATAATGGGTGAAGATCACCTCCACCTCCTGTTAGTTGGCACCAGGTCCCCTTTTCTGTGAGTAGATCCAACAGGATCCAACACAGTAGTTTCAACGTATCACTTGCAGTTGTCTATCCAGTTTGCTTCTATGTGATATATCTTTTCAATGTGATCCCCCCCAATTTTGCTATGTTCTTTAATATGATCTGACAGTGCTTCCCCTCTTTTTCTTTTACCAGGTGCAATAAAGTGCTCCCTCATAGATATATTCTTCCATATGTCCCATAAATTGTCAGTACTACCATTGAGGTGGTGAAGATGATAGAAATAAATGTAATTATTTCCTATCGTAATCACTCAGCCATGTCCTGTCTTTGCATAATTGAGAAAATCTTCTTGGTATAGGTGTTTGCTCTACCGTTTCTCCATTAGGGATCATTTACCACATGAGCATGACCAGCATATATCATAGGGCAAAGTCTTTATCTGCAATGCTAGTCGACATATTGATGTCATAAATATGAATTTCAGTTTAGAGTAGATTTTGTTGTTCACTGAATAAATATGCATAGGCCTTCTCTATCAGGAAACATTCCTTCTATACGGTGATCAAAAACAAATTGCCTAGGGATTTTAGAAACATTTATGGAACCATAGTGCAACTTTGGGTTCCTTCAGATGTTTCATTTGTGTCCTTTATTTCCTGGTCTATGCATTGGACTAAAATTTTAATACTTTTAATCTGTAGCAGCAATGGAACAGGAAAGCGCTGCCCCCCAATACTGGTGTAACTGCAGAAACTGGGGGCTGGTTTGCTCTGCAAAATTGATGCAAAACTATGCTTTGTTTGTTTGTTTGAGTATTTTGTGTTGTTGAATCACTCATAAACTCCAAGCTGTTTACATTGGCTAAAGAAAGTTCATCATAAATACTGATAAAATCAAAAGTTAATTACTTAGTGAAATCTTGGTAAAATAATCACCTTTGACAATATGCATGATAAGATCAAAGTATCTGCCCTGAGTGGGCTTGCCTAACAAAATTAAGTATTTAGCTGGCGCTGAAAGCAATACGGTGAAAGTGCCTATCTGATATCAATGGACAGGGAGTTCCATAGTGCTGCCACACTGAAGGATTGATTCTTTGCAACTGCAGATAAACATTTTGTGGCATTTGTAAAAGTGCCAGTTCCATAGATTTAGGGGTGTGTGTGTGTGTGTGTGTGTGTGTGTGTGTATGTGTGTGTATGAAGGTGATCCTTTAAAAAGATGTGTCCCAAACTTTTTATACTAATGATAACATCGTGAATTTGGTCTAGTAACAGGTTGGTAAACAGTGCAAATATCTTCTGTCATCAATGGCGCCTCAGTATTCTGAACTACAGTAACTGCAGTTTCTGGGCCAAGCTCAAGGGAAGCTGCTTCACATAGAGGGCAGTAATTGCTGTTACCAATGCATTGACTACTTTGGTCATGCTATCCAGTTCCTGAAGTGTCCACAGCTGTACCAGTTGAAGTTGACAAAAAGATTCTTTTAGCCACTAAGGCTGCTTTCATTATGTTGAAGTACATTTGATGGATATTTTGTGGCACAGTCCTGAATATCTGTTTGAAACACTTTATGCCCACTTTATGCTCCTATAGGAGGGGGCAAATGATGTTGAATAATACAAGGTAGGGAAAAAAGTTGATTCGTTTCCAGTGGAGGTGGTTTTGTTTGAAACTAGAGCACAAAGGTCTGGAGACCCAAGAGCAGATTCTCATGAAATGGCTGTAGGAGCCTCGGTATAAATGGAGCTGTTTGCTGAATGAACAATGTTACACAAATATAAAGAGCAGGCCACTAATGGCAGTACTCTCTGCAAGTGAAAGAATGACCACAAAGCAGCAAAGAATCAAACAAAATATGTCAAAAGGTGTCTAGGTAATATCATAAAATGCACTGCATATAAAAGCAATCTGGTAGTGGTGTTCTGTTGGTTGGTTCCTATGCATTTTCATATCAAATCCAATGCATATAGTTGTGCTACCTTTATCAGGGATCTATAGAGAAATGACTGCTTGCAGGATACTGAATGTAAACTTACAGTGGAAGACCAATTTCACAGATATGAGTAGAACAGCAGTAGAATAGTACCGAGTCCAGTTCCAACTTAAACCAGGGGTAGCCAATGTCATGCTCTCCAGATTTTCTTAGACTTAAGTTTCCTTCAGCCTACATAGTCATTGGGCAGGGATGACTGGAGTTATAATCCAGCGTCTGCACTATGTTGGCTTCTCCTGGAGTAAACTATATAATCTGTTACTACAGTACCCAATGTTTACAACTACAATTCAGATTAAAATTAACTCTTGTCTGGAATTTTATTTCCTAGTTAAACCATTTCTGCATTGGTGAATGGTATACATCAAGGATGGGGAATCTGTGGCCCTGCAGACATTGCCGGACTGCAACTCCCATCCTCCCTGGCTAGTAGCCAGGTGTGCTGGGGCTGATGAGAATTGGATTTTTTTTCTTATACTGTTGGGTTAACTCCTCTGTGCTTAATAGGGACCACAGCAAACATGTTAAGTAGCATTAGAGAACTCTTGGAGGAAGATGTTCTCTTCCCTAAGAGTTTTAAATTTGCTTCTGAGCCTCCAACCCTCTCTTATCTGGTACCAGTAGCAAAGAGGGAAAGTTCTCTTTTCTCCCTGGTGCCTGAAACACATGCTATCCCAGGCACCAGGATTCTTGAGAGCTGCAACCCAGAGGGGTATGTCTGTTGGATATAGGATGGAAGAACTCTTCTCTACTTAGATTGAAATCTCAGCTGGAAAAGAACTTGGGACCATAATAATTTAATTGAATTAAAGGGGGGCATTACAACATGCTAAAATTCTTATTTTAACTAAGGATGACATCATTACTTATTTGTTTTATAAAAGTACGCCAGACTTGATATTATTTGTGTAAAGCATTTCCTCCTCTCGTTTGCTCCCAATAAATATTAGGCAGGTATGTACAGTATTGGGTGTTTATGCACTGGCTTGAGACACATTTGTTCAGCCAGGTTTTTTCTGAGGAGTGATGCAGTTAAGTGGAATGTCTAATATGATTCACTGATTTGTTATTTTTTTATTGATGCAATTTAATTGAGTTTATTGATTTTTAAAAACATTTTAAAAATGTTTGGTGGTATAGAAAGAGAAATTAAAAAAAAATTCTAAAGACCAAACAGTATTAGTAATTGTTAAAGGTAAAGGTAAAGGTCCAGTTGTGGATGACTCTGGGGTTGCGGCGCTCATCTTGCTTTATTGGCTGAGGGAGCCGGCATACAGCTTCCGGGTCATGTGGCCAGCATGACTAAGCTGCTTCTGGTGAACCAGAGAAGCGCACGGAAACGCCGTTTACCTTCCCGCTGGAGTGGTACCTATTTATCTACTTGCACTTCGTGCTTTCAAACTGTTAAGTTGGCAGAAGCAGGGACCGAGCAACAGGAGCTCACCCCGTTGCAGGGATTCGAACCACCAACCTTCTGATTGGCAAGCCCTAGGGTTTAACCCACATCGCCACCCGCGTCCTTTATTTTGTTATTTGTTATTTTGTTATTTGTTAATTGTTAGCCCTACTCATTTTGTTATATTCAGTAAATTGTGGGTTGGGAAGGAGATAATCCCCGTGCCTTTATGTAACTCTGAGTAAAGTATTTTATTGTTTCGTAAAGGTTATCTCAGTTTTATGATCCACTGCAATTGTCAAAATAGGGAGCTTGTGCTAGATTAAATATTAACACGTGTTCCATTTTTAAAAGGAGTATTCCACGCAGCATCCAGAAAGCACTATCAAATCCAGAATTGTCCTAGGGATGTGATTGATTGGTTCATGATTGGATTCTGCTTACAATAATAAACACTGTTGTTGGGAAACTCCATTGCAGTTTCCCTAGAGCAAGCCTGTTTTCACTATCGGCTGTTTGAAGACTGCTGTTAAAGTCTGATTTCACATCAAGTCAAGTACAAGATTAAATCATTAGAAGCAATAGCACAAGTTGTGACAGGAATGAATATCTTCTATTTCAGTGTAACTTGAAGTTCATGGCAAAATTATGTTACTTTATTGACCTTGCTGATTCAAGCAACACTTTAACAGCCCATAACCTATTAATCTACCAGTAATTTTGCAGTATGCACGTCAGCTATCAGTTTCTACCGATGCTTATTGGATAAATTATGTTCTAAGGAACATTTCTTAAAACTGTTGAGTCTGAAGACTTGCTGCATAGGCTCAGAGTGCCAAGTTACAGTTCTGATTCCGCCCTGCTAAGAATTATATCGTACTTCAGCGTGATCCATGTCAGTTTTGTTACATGCCAGTTTTGCCAATTATTTAGCTCAGGGTGGGGAACTGGATCCAGCCTGTGGGTAAGATCTTTCCTTCCTTCAGCTCCCTCCCTGCACAGGCCAACTTTGATAGGTTGGATGGAGACAGAGTGGGGCCACCCACTTGTCAATCACCTTCCATCATTATGGCAACAGGTGGCTTAAAAATGAAGGCAGCATTGCCTTTACCTGCCTCACACCTGACATCACATATGAACCTTGCCAGGCCTAATTAGACCCACAGGCTGGAGGCTAACTACCCCTCTTCTCTTTCTCTCTGTTAGACTGAGATGCTTCACACTGCAATATTCATGGCTGGTATGCTGGATAATCTCGACTAAAACGATTACTATTGTTTAAGGATAACCTCCTTTATTAAACATAGATTTAATCTGTCAGTCTGAACAGGCAAGTTCTCTTTCTTCATTCACTCAAGATGAATTTTTAATCTAGAAATTATTTATAATCTTTTGGAATATAGACTTTGTTCAGCTGACTTTCTGTTTCCTAATCCTTGGTGTCCTAATAGGGATATATATCCTCTCTTTTAAGTTGTTGGTTAATTGTTTGTTTTGAGAACTTTATATTCTTTCTCAGGTGCTCAGTTGCCTGAGTACTAAAGGGGTGGACCAGAACAACTGTTCCTAACATACCAAGCCATTTGGAAGTGGATGCAGCTATTTTGGGAGAGGAGAGGGCTTACAATTGCATATTCTCATTCTTTCTTTTTTTTAATTTTCAAAATTCTATTTAAAGTCTCATTTTTTCTCAGAGCTTTGCTGCTGTGCCACCAAAGGTTTTTTTTTAATAGAAAAATAAAGAGAAACAAAAGGGAAACAGACCTTCCCTGCTCTCAATGACTAAATTCTGCCCTGTCTCCTGAATAATTTTATGTAGCTGCCTCTTCTCTCTTGCTATTTTTGGGAGTTCACCTTGAAATCCATCCATCCCCCCAGTATGGGGTGAATCCCTGAAATGGACAGAGATCAGCCCTACTGAATCATGGCAGGCAATGCAAATATACTCTTCTAGAATAAAGAAACTCCAAAGTTACTTCCAGGATTGCAGATACAATGGAAAAGCTGCAAAACTGAATGAACAACCTTTCCTGAGTATTCAGAGCAATTAGTGACAAATAAAAAGTGCCACTGAATCACTCTCTTCTTAATATAAATATGAAATGCCCCAAAATGCATTTTTTTGCAATAATCAGAACATTATGGATGCTAATGTTGGTGTCAGCTGTGAAGCAAATTGAGCTGAGATATCAGCTGATAAAAACACATCAGAACCGCGAGCCTTTGCAGAGCTTCAGTTGGGTCAACACTGGGAAGGTCGGAGCTTGGAATACAATAGTAATGTGTGGTAGGTAGGTGGCACTAATTAAGCGTATTCCACTGATAGTGATAGTTTCATATTAGAATTCCACCTGTAATTTATGGCTGATTTTCCAGAGTGGCATAAATCCTACCTGAAAGCAGAGGAAGTGGAAGTGATTATTTGTGCTAAAATGCTATTGGGATTTGTGGCTCCCCTGACAGACAGAGGGGAAGAGGGAGAGATGTAATTATAGTTACTTCCATCATTCATATTAAATTGTGCTTAATGATTCTGCAGCCTTAATTTGGAATTATACAGGTACAGCTAACAGAAAGGTTGCTGCTATGGGTCTTTAAATACAGAAGATTGACCACAGTTTTTCCATCATTTTACTTTGCAGTCAGGTAAAGTGAAGGGAGATTAAATCATGCCTCTGCAGTGTTATTTTGACATATGAGCATGAGACAGTTGCTTTTGATTTATCGCATATTTCCGTATAAAAATAAACAAGTGCAGGGAAAATATATTTTGCAATTCTAATTCTGGAAATATATTGCTAAGCAGGACTTTTTAATCCAAACCTATCTTCCAAATGTACACTTTAGCTTCAGAAGGGATTTTTGGAACCTCCATCAGTTTCCCAACAGTCTACTGTCACTGACCAAATGAAAATGCCTGAACTTTGAGGAACAGCAGTAGTTAGGAGATTTCCTCTCTGCCAAACCAATGTTTTTTGGTTTTGTTTCTAACAAGCTATATAGTACAGTGGTACCTCGGGTTAAGAACTTAATTCGTTCTGGAGGTCTGTTCTTAACCTGAAACTTTTCTTAACCTGAAGCACCACTTTAGGTAATGGGGCCTCCCGCTGCCACCGCGCTGCTGCTGCACGATTTCTGTTCTCATCCTGAAGCAAAGTTCTTAACCCTAGGTAATATTTCTGGGTTAGCGCAGTCTGTAAACTGAAGCATATGTAACCTGAAGCATATGTAACCTGCGGTACCACTGTATACCTGAAGGAGCATCTCCACCCCCATCGTTCTGCCTGGACACTGAGGTCCAGTGCCGAGGGCCTTCTGGCGGTTCCCTCACTGCGAGAAGCCAAGTTACAGCGAACCAGGTAGAGGGCCTTCTTGGTAGTGGCACCTGCCCTGTGGAACACCTCCCACCAGATGTCAAAGAGAAAAACAACAACTAGACTTTTAGAAGACATCTGAAGGCAGCCCTGTTTAGGGAAGCTTTTAATGTTTAACAGACCACTGTATTTTAATACTTTGTTGGAAGCTGCACAGAGTGGCTGGGGAAACCCAGCCAGATGGGTGGGGTATAAATAATAAATTATTATTATTAGTAGTAGTAGTAGTAGTAGTAGTAGTAGTAGTAGTAAATAACATTTTTAAAGTTCACAGAATTGCATAGATAGAGGGGAGGCTGAAATCACAGGGCACCATCTAATATGAACTCCATGACACTTGGACAACCACTTTCTATAGAATCACAGCCAGCAGTGCTGTGCTTGCTGGGTAAAGTACTGCATTTTCCCAGGGATAATATATTGGGCTTTTTGCAGTGTTAAAATGCAATATTTCTTAAACCAAAAGGTTCCCTTGATCCCACCTAACAAATGAACAACTCCTATCCTTTTGTTGCTTAAGGAAATAATACATGACTGAAAAATGTGAAAAGACCTTGCACCAGTGAGAGAGGCTGGTTTTCAACCACTTCTGCTGAATACATTTTAGCTTGCTTGCGAAAGGTTTCTTCTTCTTCTTCTTCTTCTTTCTTTTATTTTTTAAAAGCTCAGTAATACTGTTATGTTTCACAGCTTCCTTTTAGCAAAGGTTTCTTGTTTAATTGTGCATTGTTCCAAGCACATCCTGGAGGCTACATTTTCTTTAGTGAGTAATGCATATATAGCCATTAGAAGATCATGATAGTTGAAGGAGAAACTAATTCATATGGCTTATTGTATTTATATATTACTTCGCAGCTCCATAAAACACCCTGAAGTTATTTACACTAATAAAAATAATGAAGAAAATATAAAATACTAAAAGTGTTTGTCCAAAGGGAGGGGGGAGTCACCTAAGCAACACAAGCTATCCACCAACTACCACCTAAAGACTGCCCCCCAGTGCTGTTCAAATGTCTGGGAGAATATAAAAAACATATTGACCTGGTGCTAGAAAAATTGTCAAAATCTGTGGCAGATGAGCTTCCCTAGGGAAAGCATGCCACAATTGGGGGTGGGGGGGTGGGGGCTACCACAGAAAAGACCAGTTCTCTTGTTGCCATCCTCTGAACATGGCTCAGAGAGAGTTCACAAAGAAGGACCTCAGGTGGTTATGAGGTTTTGGGGGTCTTAAGCCTGGCAAAGCTTTACAGCACTTTGAATTGGTCTTGGGAACAAATTGTCAGCCGGTGCATGTGTAATAGAGCTGGAGCCATGGGTTACTACCTCTGAGTCCCTTTCAGTGGTCTGTCCACTGACTTCAGCAGTAGCTGCATTTTCCAAACTGCCTTCAGAGGCAGACCAGAATACAGTGCATTTCAGTAATCTAACTTCAACCTAACCATTTAATTTTCAAGCTTGCATGTGGATGCATAGTTAGACTCAGTTATTATGTTCAAACAGTAGCACAGAAATAGCTCCATGTGGCAAGGCATTATTCCGAAGTGCCTGCACTTCATGTCTGGAATTTCATTTTCTTTTAATTCAGAGCTGCGAAAACAAGGATGCAGTGGAACATGAAAGACACACATTTTTTGACATTTCAACCGGAATCTTTTTCATTGCAATATAACCAAGCCAGATAATTACTGTACTGGAGTTAACAAGTTAGTCAGAGCTAATTGTAATTTTATCCGAATGTTTCTTCAATTTATAACATAAACATAACACAAATTTCTTTGGAAAAACAGATGCAACTGAAAGTAGATTGCAAGCTTCCTTTAGTGTGAGCTAAATGAAGACTTATATCTGAGCAGCTAGTTGTGTAACAGATGGTGTTTGGCTTTATGACGTCTCAAAGCAATCAAGACTAAGAAGTACTTTTGCAGAAACTGAAAGAAGCAATTGACTGCATTGCATGTATAGGACTTCTGTAACTGCTGAAAGATCTGATAGAGAAGTGATGTGGTCAATATTCCAGTTGTGTTTATTAAGTATTCTGGGTCAGGGATGATGGGAGTTGTAGTCCAGTTGTAATTCAGCAATGTAGGGAAGGCACACACCTCCCCACACCTGTTTTACAATTCGAATCTACAAGCCAAACCTGCACAATAAAATATGCTTGTCCTAACCCAAACATTCCTCGTGGGAGTGTGCCCCATTGCCTCACTGCTCAAATATGAACCCACACTGAACCCATGTGAAAACTTCTTTAATTAGACCCTTTTCTCTTTCGGTTCACCTCTGATGCTCTGCTGAAGGCAGCTTCCAGGTTAACATACTGAGCTCTTGGATAAGTGTCTTCACTGTAAATATGAGCAGGTACATGGGGAAATTGTTGAACATGCTGTTTTAGGGGGACCATAGCTCAGTAGTAGAGCTCAGGCAGATGATCTCAGATTCAACACCCAGCATCTCCATGTACAGTGGTACCTCAGGTTAAGTTCTTAATTCGTTCCGGAGGTCCGTTCTTAACCTGAAACTGTTCTTAACCTGAAGCACCACTTTAGCTAATGGGGCCTCCCACTGCTGCCACGCCGCCGGAGCCCGATTTCTGTTCTCATCCTGAAGCAAAGTTCTTAACCTGAAGCACTATTTCTGGGTTAGCGGCGTCTGTAACCTGAAGCGTATTTAACCTGAAGCATATGTAACCTGAGGTACCACTGTAATGCTGGCAAAGACTCTTGTCTGAACCCCTGAGAGATTCTAGGGGAAGTTTAGATAACACTGAGACTGATGGCTATGAGTCTGTGTAAGGCAACTTATATAGAGCTTTTTGAGTTTTATTTGTTTTGTTTCTGAATTTTTAAGCTGCTCTACATTATTTTGGAAAAATCTGAGTGGCTTACAAGCTTATTTATAAGCTTAGTGCTTCTATTAAATGATTAGACCCATCAAACAAAAAGAGCAAATCTAATCTGAATCGTTTCAGAGCATCAGCACACAACTTTTCAAAGAGCTGGATCTGTGAACAGAATAGGATTCTGTTTGTGTATATTTCAGGAAAATATTGTTTTGACAATAGGTGCCTATGCTGCTATCCAATTTTTGTAGCTTACCAAAATTTGGAAGTTCCTTATTTACATCCTCCCTGAAATATACCCACATAGAATGATCTAAAAATAGATAAGCTCTAAATATTTTTAAAAGTAGTCATATGGAAAGGTGGCTAAGCAGGACGGCTGGAGTAGGGGGTAGAACCACAATCCAAAATACAAGGAAATTGAGTTTTAACTCACTGCTGTGAAGAGGTAAGCTATCAACATTAAATTTATATAGCCACTCATGAATAAAATTATCTAGGTAGCTTAGACAGGCTAACAAGCATCATACAATATTTTTAAAAATACAGAGTGTAATACTTAAAACAACAAAAATCAATAGATGACATTCAACTAAGTCATGCTCAGAGTAGTTTCGATGAAATCAATGGATGGACAGGCTAAAGTCCATTGCCTTCAGTGGGTCTACTCTGAATATGACTTAGGGCTCATCCAAACCTCCGTTTGTTGCACTGCTTTTCACCAGGAGAACCATGTTTTACCCCTGAATTGGACCAAACAGCAAATGGGTTTTGAGCAGTAAAGAGCGTGTTTTCCAGGAGAAAGCTGCAAAGGAAATGCAAAATCACTCAGACCTGTGCCTAGAAAACAAAGGAGAAGCGGAAAACTGCTCTGACCTTTGTATTCTAGGCATGGGACAAGCGGAAGTGTGCCTGAGAACCTTAGTTGGAGCCTACCCAATAGAAATAACAACAAAAAATATTCCTGTTAAAGGAGGCACAACAGAACAATTTGCAGCTCAGCATAAAGTTTGTTTAAACCTATATTAAACCAGCAAAGGCCCGTTTTAAATGAGTTAGCTAACAACTGCTGTTTTAAAACAGACTCTCCTTTATGCTATTGAAGAGAAACATGCAGAGAAATGTTCTGAACTACTGGAAATACAATACTATTTTTGCAAGCCTCCGTGTTATTATACTTAAGTAGATGAGATTATGCCTGATGGAGATTTAGCAGAACTGTACCCGTCGTCTTGGAACATAGTCCCTTTCCATTGTTAAATTTAATTACTACTGAATCATCTCTGAAATTAAAATGACACTCTGCACTACATGTCAGACACTTTATCAATAGAAATTAAACAACTGAAAGTGCTCAAGAGCGGTACTTTTCCCTGCCATGACGCCTCTGTGTATAATTTTGTGTTCTGTATCAGAATAGCCTTCAGGTTTTAGTCCTTGGGCTCCCTTTTATCTTCAACATGCTAAATGGGACCTACTTTTCTTTTTCTGGGGCAGTGTAGGGCACCTCACTCAGTGTATGTGGCTCACAAGTTCAGTGAAAAAAGGATAGGGTTCCAGGATAAATCTTAGAGAGCCATGGCTAGACAATACTGGGTTGTGAACAATATGTCTGACTTGGTATAAGGCAGCTTCTTATATATTACCCCATTCAAAACATATCCATGCTTATTACTTCCATTCTTTTACTTCCCTTATGAGACTGCACAGTGACTTGAGATTTAATTGATTGTATTTCGTGGTTGCTAATCTCAGTTGAAAGAAAACTAACCAAGCACTAGGATGTCCCTCTTTTCATTGGGAAAATGTTGGAGTGTATGCAAAGTCTGTGAAGAAGACTACACTGGGTTTACTCACAATACGCCTCTGTGGAAGAAGCTGGAGTGCCACAGTGATGCCAGTATAGCTGTTAAGATGTGGATCAGGTTGGTGCTGATTAGATGAACTCCCCATTTTAAGTTTCATAGCTAATTTGCTTTCTTGAGCCCCTCCTCTTTAACGTCTCTAGGCAGTGGGGGGTGGAGTGGGAGGCCCAGGCTGTGCTGAAGAAAAACCAAGCTGGCTTAGGTGAGATAAAAAGATGGGTTTTTTAAATGATGGCAAGGGAGAATAATTGAGCTGGAAAGGAGTTTGGAGAAACTGGGAGAGAACTGAAGGAGGGGCATATGTGAAGGAAATGAATGATTCTTGGAATAGTAATTGAAGGGGATTGATGCTTTGAGACTAGAATCGACCAATAGTCTTATCTAGTCATCTGTGTTTCTTGCTAATTTATAAGTGATAAATGATACGTTGATGTTGTTTTTGTTTAGTCATGTCCGACTCTTCGTGACCCCATGGACCAGAGCACACCAGGCACTCCTGTCTTCCACTGCCTCCTGCAGTTTGGTCAAACTCATGCTGGTAGCTTCGAGCACACTGTCCACCCATCTCGTCCTCTGTCGTCCCCTTCTCCTTGTGCCCTCAATCTTTCCCAACATCAGGGTCTTTTCCAGGGAGTCTTCTCTTCTCATGAGGTGGCCAAAGTATTGGAGCCTCAGCTTCAGGATCTGTCCTTCCAGTGAGCACTCAGGGCTGATTTCCTTAAGAAGGGACAGGTTTGATCTTCTGATACGTTGATAGTTTTAGCATTTCTTAAAATTGCTGAGAGGTTTTACTACAGTCCAATGGTGTATAAATTTTGTTAAATAAAATAGTTTCCTTTTTTGCAAAGTGGATGTTACAGCTCCAGCTGCTGGGTCAAAGGAGTAACTTGCCGCTTAGGGCTCAGACCGCATTTCTGTCTTGTAGTTTATTAGAATCTTGCCCAGCACCATCTTCAAGCCAAATGCCTTTGGAAGTTCCCAAGCAGGGCAGAAAGGTGAAGGCCTTGCTCCTGTCTGCATTAAGCAGCTGGTGTTAGGGAGAAATGCTGCCTCGTATTTATTTTTTTAAAGAAAATTATAAATAACATTTGAAAACCTGTAAGCAATCAACAACATAAAAACAGTAGATCATAAAAATAAAAATATAACTTAAAACCATTAATGTAAAAGCATGTAAAACATAGAAAAAGCAGGAATTAATACAGATAAAAACAGGGCCTTATTTTATTTATTTATTACATTTATATACCACCTTTCCCCCTAAGGAGCTCAAGGTTGTGTACATGGTTCTGCTCCTCCCCATTTCATCCTTGCAATAATCCTGTGAGGAAGGTTAGGCTAAGAGATGGTGATTGGCCCAAGGTCAGCCAGTGAGTTTCATGGCTGAGTGGGGATTTGAACCCTGGTCTCCCAGGCCTTAGTCCAACACTCTAAAAAGGCTGGACAATATATATATATATATATATAGTAATGCCTTTACAAGGCAGATGAAGCAACTGATGGTTGCTACTTCATATATGGCAGAGGGAAGGGCATTCCATACTTGAGGGGCAGTAGTAGGAAAAGTCTATTTGGGACTTCTGGCCTATGACATTCTGTAGAATGCAATGCCATGAGTAAATTTTCCTCATACGATCTAAGTGACCTTGCAGGGCTATAGTGGGATAGAAGGGCTTTCATGTAACCTGGTCCCAGCTGTTCAGGGCTTTGTATGTTACAAGAACATGAATGTGGCTCAGTAGCTGATCAACAGTCAGTGCAGTTCCCTCAGGACAATTTTAATTTGTACCCCTCAAGGTGCTCCACTTAACAACCTGGCGATAGCATTCTGCAACAGCTGCCACTTCCAGACCAATCTCAAGGGAAGCCTCACCTGGAGCTCATCACAGTAGTCCAATTGTGAGGTTGCCAGTGCATGAATCACAGTGTCCAAGCTACGTTGTCCAGGAAACGGCAGAGTTAGTTTAAGCTGATAATAGGTCATCCTTGCCATGGAAGTTCCCTGAGCCTCTAGTGACAAAGAGGGATGTAGGAGCACTCCCAAGGGAGTACAGCCCTGTCCAGAACTGGTTAACGCCCCAACTCCCCCACCTGGCAACTGCCCATCCACAAAGTCTCCATATTAGCAGGGTTCAGTCTTTGTTTGCAGCCCCCTATCCAGCCCACCACTGCATCTAGGCACCAGTTCAAAATAGTCCAAGCTTCTTCTGATCCATACATAAAAGCTGGGCCCCAATTCACCGAGTTACCATGCCCAGTGACTTCATCTATATTAAACAGCATTGGGGATTAATAGGATGGGCTTTTGAATGGAACTGGGCTGCAACAGTTGAGAGGAGTTGATTAAAGGCATAGCAGGAATGTCTTGACAGCATCAATGTGATCTGTAGCGTCCCACCAGAGCTGGAGGAGGTTGGGAAATAGCAAATGCAGATATGACCTGGGCTTGAATAGGCAAGGTATGAACAAGTGGAGAAGGAAGGTTTGAAAGCCCAAGGGCACCTGTTGTTTAGGCACAAGTGTGCTTCTTTGGGTAAAACAGGGATCCCAATTGGTAACCCAACATTTTATAAAAACAATACCAGTCAAGTGTAAATAACAAGACTGAAAGCAAGCAAACAAACAGCCACAGAGAATGAATAAAACAGCAAAAGTTCCTCTGCTGGTATATCTAGGGAGACAAATTTGCTTTCTTAATGTAGTATGGGCATCTGTATGGAGAAGAGCACAGTCTCTGGTTCAAGACAGGCTGGTTCTTCCAAGTTTATGTGGCAACAAAACAAGAATGATACAAGGGTGTATTGAATTCTTTTACCACAAGAGTCTCATGCATAAAGAATGCAAATATGTGTTGTAGGTTAAGTTTTTCTTGGCCACTTCACAGATGAGGTAGTAATAGCCAATGACTACAGTCACTGGCAAGACTGACCTCACAATGGGCTAAGAATAGAATGGCTAAGCCCTCTAGATAGTGTTGGACTACAACCCCCATCATAATTGACCATTAGCCATGCTGGTTGTGACTGGAGAGAGCTAGAATCCAACAACTCCTAGAGGCACTGAGCTGCCTACCTCTGGGTTAAGCCTTGGATTGTAAACTGGAAGTTTTAACACTCAAGTGTTATATGAAAACCACCTTATTTCGTAGTTTGCTTTGAAAGTTTCAGGTTTTCATGATCAGAATGTGGATGCTGTCATGAATCAGTCATGAGCTGCTGTGAATCTGCTAATTTACTATCTCCTCTATGAAAGTCAGGTTTTCCTTCTCTAGGAATAGCTATAATCATGGAAGACCACTGTATTTACAAAAACTGTGATCTGTATGAGAATGACAGTACTTAGACTTCATGCCTTATGGCATGGTTTTCTAATGCTTACACAGATCATGAAAAAGGTTATGCAAGAAAATCATAAATAAGGATATGTCCTTGACAATGCAATTATCTAGTAGCATCATGGCGAACTTGTTTGGCTTTTGTGCTACCATTTCTTTTACAGCAATTTCATCTTATAAGAGATTAATTTTTTTAAAAAATCTGTTCTTCACTCTTTTTAAACCAAAAAAACTCATCCTGGACAAAATGTTCAGTAGAATATGAATCTTAAAGCTCACTTCTGCATAAGATCAGTGTGAAGCAAGGTAGAAATATGCACAGTAAAACTGTTCCTAAAGAATGATTATTGGTTGATAATTAAAATGGAATCACTTTAAAAGTTTTATACTTACATTAAATTAATAGTCTAATTCATTAATAATCCATATATAGTTCCTGTTTCCACTTAAAATGTGTGTCAAAAACATTGTTGATATCCACATTACTGACTTACGTGGTTTATCTTGCCTCTTAAGTGTTGTATAGAGAATTCCACCCATACACAAAGTCTCTGGAAAAGTAGGAAAAATGGGTTGACCCCATAGGACAAAACTTGGTTATAATTCATGGTTTTTCCAAGAAAGCTAAACCAGGAGTCTCGGTTTGGATAATACACTGAGTCAGTGTTTCAATGTTGGCACTCCCATATAATGCCTTTTGCAGATTCCTGGACAGTAACCTGTACATGCTCAGAAGGCAGCAGAGACTAAGCTTTAAAGGAGAGATCTTCAAGTAGCTGAAAGCAGTACCCCTCCCCACAGCACTTTCATAACCATTCTGTGCTACTGTCCCTCTTGCTTGAATTAGTTTTAGAAGGGAGGATGAACAGGGACAGCTGGGGTGTCATCTCCTCGTCTTGGTCTTCCTGAGCTTTCTCAAGCAAAAATAAGCAAAATCCTGAGTTTTTATGGCACACAAAGTGAAGAATTCTGATAAGCTGAACCAATTTTGAACCATGCTGGGGAGCTTGCTATTCAGTACTCAAATGCAAAAGCAGCAAAATCAGTCCAGTAATGTGAAACTTCTTGTTGCTTTTTATGTTAAACTTGAGTAGGCCTACCTTCCATCTAAAGTTTGATGCGTCTTCTGGGATGCACTTCCAGGTGAATCACATGACCCATGCCTTGCTCTTGCCCTGAAAAATGCAAGAGCACAGCACGAAACTGTAGCACCCCAAATAGCCACCACAATTTCACACGAAAAAACAGGATGTCCCATTTTTTTAAGGAGCAATTGGCAGGTATGGTATAATCATTATTTGTCTTCTGTGTTCTTTCCTTAAATCTTCAAAACTCTGAATAATGAACTGTTTCAAGTGTGTGTGTGTGTGTGTGTGTGTGCGTGCGTGCGTGTGCATGCTTTTAGCAGAGATTTAGGAATTGCCACAAAAAGTGACCTTCATGCACACTTATAGAGAACACAGTCTTTAGAAAAATCTTCTTTAAAGAATGATGGCACATTTTTACCCACGTTCAGAATAAAAAGGCACTAAATCATACTGTAATAATGTTCAAAGCAAAACGGTCAACTTAGCAGTTATAGAAAAGATATTGCCCAGCATAAGTTTCATAAATGTGCACAAGCAGCAACATGGTGACATTTTTAAAACAATATATATGTAATCTTTTGGGAAACATGCCCAATACCTTTGAAATTTTTACTTCAGAACATCAGCCTACAAATAAGATTAATTGTTCTCCTGGCTATAGACCAAGGACATGTACAAGTAGCAGAACTGGTGGCTGTGATGAATTCCCCAGTAGATCCATCCCTTTGAGTCCTTTTTTTCTTGTAAAGAGGCACTAAAATCTATGGTCCTAGTTTAATGAGAGTCCTAGTTTATGTTCTCATTAATGTTATCTAAGACTTGCAAATTGGATGGTAATTTATATTAGTCCACCAAAAACCCATAGTAGTTCATATTTACAAGCTACTATTGAATGGTGCGGAACATCTCAGTAAGAGATCATTCCTTCTGTTGACCTAAACCTGTGAGACCAACATTAGGTAAAGCCAGTGCCAAGGACCAGGCAGAGCCAGCCCCTGACTGGTTGTAAGAGGCCAGGCTCACGTTGCTAGGGGAATGCCCCATTTGCTCTAATAAACCAGTCTCCAATGATTCTGTGTCTCTTGACACAGCAGGGGACTTGGACAGTGCAATACACATTGAGGAAGGTGTTGATGCTCAATTCTGTGCCATATTGTGCTTTCTACTCCCATAAACTGCTTTCCAGCTTGTTTCTACAGTTATATTCTGTTCCTCCATATAAGGCATGTTCAACAGGTAGATCGTGATCTACCAGTAGATCACTGGACATCTGTGGTAGATCACTGGTAGATCATTGGCTCCCCCCAAAGAAGCTGAACAACTATGACTCCCCTCAACATTTTACCTCCTCCTTGAAAAAGTTCAACAACTTTGACCCCAAAAAGGGGGGTAGATCACTGCCAGTTTTTAACTCTGTGAGTAAATCGCAGTCTCTTGGGAGTTGGCCACCCTTGCTCTATATAATATATGTTCAGTGCCTACTTTGCCCCTCGGTTTTCACTCCAAAGAAAACCAGTGCGTAACCTGGTGATAACAGAGTAAACAATGAAAGGATGGAGCTGTAGCCCAAGATAGGGAAAGAAGTGGTGAGGGAACACCTAGCTACCTAGCAAAGCCTCTGTCTATACTAGTCTTTGAGAATTCTTGGAGAACAGGTGAGATCCCTGAGGACTGGAGGCATGGAAATGTTCTTCCTAACTTCAAAAAGAAAAGAGTAGACCAGGTAACTTACAACTGGTGAGATTGACATCCATACCAGGAAAGGTTCTAGAAAAGGATAATTAAGCAGCCAGGCTGTGAGCACTTAGAAAAGGATACTGTGATTACCAAGACCCAATATGGGTTTCTCAAAAACAAGTCATGCCAGACGAATCTCATTTCTTTCTTTGACAGAGTTACATGCTTGACGGATCAGGGAAATGTTGTGATTGTAGTGTATGAATTTCAATAGGGATAAATGTAAGGTTCTACACTTAGACAGGAAGAACCAGTGGCACAAATATAATATGAGGGGCACCTGGCTTGCCAGTAGCACATGTGAAAAGGATCTTGGGGTCTTAGTAGACCACAAGCTTAACATGAGTCAACAGTGTGACGCAGCAGCAGCAGCAAAAAAAAAAGGAAAGAAAAAGAAAGAAAGAAAGAAAGAAAGAGAAAGAAAAAGGGGGAAAAGCTAAAATTAAAAAAAGCTAATGCATCAACAATCAACAGAGGTCTAGTGTCCAGATCAATGGGAGTCATAGTACTGCTCTATTCTACATCTGGAGTACTGTGTCCAGTTCTGGGCACTACCATTTAAAAAGGATATTGACAAGCTGGAATGTGTGCAGAAGAGGGCGACCAAGATGGTCAAGGGTTTGGAAACCAAGCCTAATGAGGAAATGTTGAGGGAGTTGGGTATGTTTAGCTTGGAAAAGAGGAGACTGAGATGAAATATAGCGATCTTCAAATATCTAAAGGGCTGTTACATGGAAAATGGAGCAAGCTTTATTTTCTCTTGCTCCGGAGAAGTAGAAAAGCAAAACTTTTGAACATTATTAAATGGCTGTTTCAATATCTAACAGAACTAAAAGATTATTCTATATTGAGTATCACATGAAATGATGAGCTCAGCAAAATTAATATGGTCTTAAAGCAAACTGGCCATAAATTAGGTCCTCTTTCTGTAACTCTTCATTCTTTCTGATAGCAGCAAAGCAATGAAGGTTGCAGTCTTGCTTGCAAACTGAATGGAACAATGACATCTATGGTTGAAGCAAGAAACCATCAATGGTTAAAATTAATTAATTAATTATTAACGTTGACAAGGATTTGCACTGCATGTCACTGGAAGCCCAAAAGAGCTCCAAAAAACCATAGACTGGGAATGAAAAAACTGGGGGCATTCTCTCTCCATTAAATTAGCATATTTTACTAAATGTTCCTCTAATCTTTAAGCCAGTAAATTTATAGAAAAATGAACTATCAATCTGTATTTGGAATACGAATTACCAATATAAAATTCAATCATATATTTCTTTCTCATTGTTATAAAATAACTACTTAATTAATAATACAGTGCCCTCTTTTGTTGAAAGATACTTCATTTATGTATTGTCCTTTCTGTTTTTAATATTGAATATTAAAAAGAAGTTGGCATTGTGGTATATATAAAAAAACATTTTGTACTAAAATGTAGCAAAGACGCTGGATGCATGCAGAACAGCTGTTGGCTCACGAGTCTTTTACAATATTTTCAGTTGGTGGCTGTATGAGATCATAACACTCTTATGGGGCTATAAAGTTATCCAAACCATGATATTATATTACAAGTGTTTAGAATCATGGAGCCAGTTGTAATGTTTATGCCTACATCTTATCTGTGGTCAGTTTGATAATTTATGCTTCTGTTTGGGTCTGTTAAATAGTTGCAACAATAAAGTCAACAATGGTAATTTAAAACACATCTGTCAAGTGAGTTGTGCTACCTTTTTATGCCTGCTAATGAAAGTAAATCAGAGTTGGCACCAAGTGATTCATTTGTAAGAGGGATGCTTGTTTATCTTTGTGTGCTTGTGACCCATTATAGGAAAGAACTAAACCATTCATCTGAACAAGCACTGACAGCTGGAGCCACTTCTAATGCTATGTACTCATAAAAGTTCTAACTAGTTTATTTTTGTCTGAGGTATTAGGATGATGTCTGTGGCAAGTGACTGACTGGGGGAGGAGGACTCTTGGGTAACTTCCATTCTTAGTCTCAAACTCTCCCTCTTGATATTAGCAGTGCAAAGAAATGAAAACAAGCACTTACTGTGCGGGTTTTTGGTGCCATCACCACCCAAAATGTAAAACCCATAATGAAATCAAAGGAAGCAAACTTTGGCTGGATTGTTGAAAATGGAGGGAAGTGCAAAAAAGCTAGTTTCACTAGCGGAATTTAGAAGACTTGACAAATCCAAAATTGGCACCAGGAAAAATATAGTATCCTTCTCTTACTAAGTTTGAATAAGAAATTCATTGTTTGTAGCTGGTTGGCAGACCTCTTGAAATAACTGCAATTATCACTGCCCCGACTGGGGAACTTTACCCATGGAAAGTAAGTATCTCCAGATTTGAAAGAAAGCTAATTGAAATCAGCAGGGTGGAATTCCCTACTGGGTGTTACTAAAATACCGTTCTTCTGTGTATCAATATTTAGGACAGCTGTTCCTGAACATTAAAACTGCAGGCAACCCACATCCATTCTGAATAGTGTGAAGCAGCCTGATCACACATCTCCCCTGGACCTGCTGTAACCACAGACTGCCCTTCTTACTACAGTTTGTTTCCTCTCTTCCGCATCATTTTTCAAACTGATAAGTTGCAAAAGTCCCTTACTTCAAATACAGCAGCCATTTATAATTAAATGGAGAAGCTGCTAAGTTGAACAGTGCAAAAGGTATAGAAAACAGCATTTTAAGGGGAATTCTTAATTAAACTATTAAGTGTGTGTGTGTGTGTGTGTGTGTGTGAGAGAGAGAGAGAGAGAGAGAGAGAGAGAGAGGGAGGGGAAGAGAGAGAGAGAGAGAGAGAGAGAGAGAGAGAGAGAGAGAGAGAGAGAGAGAGCGGCACTAACACATTACACAAACTTCAGGATAACGTCAATTTGCATTTGAGGTGCAAGTAATTGTCTTCAGATAAGCCACTGAATCTGAGTGACAGCTTTGAGTTCTGTACAATCTGTGTATGTTGTTTTCTGGCACAGTTGAATTAACTATGCACTTTCCTCGTAAGTGCAGCACAGCTCCCCCCCCCCTTTCATATTTTTTCTCTTAGACTAGTCTTCCCCAGACTACAAACCTCAGCATTCCTAAACATTGACATACTGGCTGATGATTGTAGGAGTTGTGGTCTGAAACATACAGAAGGCATCCAATTGGATAAAGTTGCCTTAGACAAAGAGAACCCTGTGCAGGCCATTGTTAGGAGCTCTGTCAGGAAAATGTATATAACCTTGTAAATAAATCTATTGATTTACAAGCCCCAGATTGATTAGTTTAATTTTCCCTTTTTAGCTATGCATATGCATGATGCATTAAGATGATATAGTCCATGAATTAATATAATGTTTGCACGTTGACATGATTGATCTCTACTGACAATGGTCTATATAAGTAAGTGCAAGTACATTAAACCAGCTTTCTTAAGTTGTATTGCATGCTATACTGTAGTTTACAGAGTAAATGCAAGCTACTAGCATATTGCTGTCAGTGTACTAGTGGAATAGTGTATTAATTACAACAGGCTCTTATCTATGAAACAATGAATCATTCAGAGAATAAGTGTTTGTTCTGGAGATAGTGGTATTGCTGTGGTTTGTTGTGTCTCTGAATTAATTAAATTATTTTATCTGATCTGAAATTAGAATGGTGCTTGCTGTCAGCTAACGGTACATTTGGGAAATTCAGGAAGCTGAGGGGTGAGTTTACTAATGGGGAACTGCCCTGAAAGCAGACATAGGAATTACTGGATGTTTTCTAGGGTGCATTTACAGTACTTACGGGGGGAAGGTTTCCTGTGTCCACATGAATTCAACAGAATCCTTCAGATACATAGAGGCATTTTTGCTAAATTTTCTTGGCATACATGTATTCTCAAAATACTGTTTAATACCATTTGAAAACTTTTGCACTGGGGTGACCAAAGGCAAATGAGCTTAAGTCATCATCAGTGGCGTAGCGTGGGGGGTGCCAGGGGTGCTGGCCGCACCGGGCGCAACATCTGGGGGGGCCGCAAGTCCAGAGGGCCCAGCTGCGTCGTGCCCTCGGCCCGCCCCTATTGTCAGAGCGGCCGGCCAGCCTCCGCCTGCTCCTACCTTGCCCACCCGAGGACTGCGGCAGCGCCCGCCCCCGTGGCCACCTACACTCGTCTCGCCCATTGGCTTGCCTCCCTCGGCCCCGCCTCTCTCCGATGGCCGCGGGGGTGTCCTGCTCGGCGCCAGTGCCTTTTTTCAGGAAGTAGGGAGGCTGGACGGGGAGGTGGGGTCGGAAGCGGGCAGAGAAGGAGGGGAGCTCGTAGCCAAAAGGGCTGCGCCGGCCGGCAAAGGGCCGGGGAAAGTTTGGAGAGGAGAAACGCACCGTCATGATTTCCTGGTGGAAGCGGCAGGATTAGGGATGGTGAAGCGTAATTACGCACGAATTTCGCTGGGTGAGAGCTTCGGGGATCGATCGGCGGAAATGGGAATCAATTGGAATATGAGAAAGAGAGAGAGAGAGGGACCATCATTCATAGGCATAGATTTGTAGGGTTAGGGGTGTTGGCTATTTGCAGTTTAGTAGCGCAGAGAGCTTGCTGGGGAGACCATGCATAAAAAAGTAAAGGACTCAAAAATAACTTAAACAAGGTTTTAATAAGAAAAACAAAAACTCCTTTTACACTAAATACATTAACAACCAAACCAGACCCAACCACCAACCCATCCCCCAGGGTAATGGGAGAGCTAGGTGCTGCTCCTTATATACTACACCCAAATGCTGACACACCTTAATCAAATACAACTCAGCAGCACCTGCTACGTTTCACAGCTGTAAAGCTGGGTCTCGTTATCTTACTCTGGCCCTTGCTCTGGCCCCTTAAAGACATACACATTGGGTGGAACAATGATGAACCTTTACATTTAAATAAACCATTCAACATTTCCCCTGCGGTTCATCATTGTGGAACAAAAACATAAAGCATATTTTGTACATGTCTTTCAAAACAGAATGTCCACGTTGTGATGCATCTTTTAACGAAAGCTTAACTGTTTCAAATTTTACGCTTGGTGAATAACACAAATCATAATCTTCACCTGTAATTTGTTGAGAACCCTAGCAACTATCTAGCCTTGTACCTTACAACTTCATTTTTGTCATTCATTTTAACTCTATAAACCCACTTTGAATCAATAAGTCTCATATCTGGGGTTTGTGGTACAAGAGACCAAGTGTTATGCTCTTTTAAAGAAGCTATCTCAGAGTTCATAGCTTTATACCAATTTGCAGCTTGTTGCTTGGGTAATTTCTGAACATCATTGTAGCTTTTTGGCTCAAAAACTGCCTTATTGGCATACACAGTATTAAAATGTTCATCTGCAAATCGTTGTGGCTTCTGCCTCTTTCTATCTGAACGTCTCAGTCCGGAAGGAGAGTCAGACTCCTCAGACTTAATGGGACTAAGTGAACTACTAGTTTCAGGTTGTAAACCATCGTCAGATTGAAGAGATGCCTGTAGGCTAAGCTCACGGTCAGAAAACTCAAGAGAATCTAACCTCCCCTCGGGTGCCTTTGACTTTAAATCATCAAACAAATCAGATTCAACAGACTTTTTGTCTTTTTCCATTAATTCAGAAGCACCATTTCCTGCTGCTGCTGCTTCTTCCTCTTCTTCCTCAGTATTATCTGTACCATCAGTATCTTGGAAGACAGCAACTCCATTCCAATTTACAGTTTGTATCATACTTCTGGTAATATGAAATTTGCCAGTTGCTGGTATGTAAATTCTGTACGCCCCCTGCTGGTAGCCCATTAATTTTCCCTGGACACTACGTTCACCCAATTTCTGCTTAGCGGGATAATGCATAATTACATCTGAACCCCAAATGCGTAGGTATTTCAGATTAGGGCGTTTTTTAAACAGCTTCTCATAGGGGGTGACATCTAAACCAGAATGATAACTGCGATTTCTAACATAACAAAAAGCATTAAGCGCTTCAGCCCAAAAGTCTTTGGGCAGATTAGCATCGTGCAGATAAGTTTTAACCCCTGCCTACAGGTCTCGCTGCACAACTTCAACAAGCCCATTTTGCCAAGGACTTCGGGGGCAAGATAACTCATGAGTAGTCCCCTGCGCTTCCAGGAATTTCTCAAAATCCTCAGAAACAAATTCCCCGCCCCGGTCAGAAAATAGGTTCTTAATTGGTTTGTTAAAGTGCGTTTTTACCCAGTTGCAAAAAACTTTGTACTTCTCAAATGCTTGGGACTTCTCAGCTATTGCATAAGTCCAACAATATCTACTATACTGGTCTATCAGAGTAAGCCAGTACTTAGAACCTCCTAATGATGGTGGGAGTGGCCCAACTAAATCACAATGTACACGCTCAAATGGCTCAGTTACTTTCCTATCTGAGCACCTACCCTTGCGTGCAACCTTAATCTTATTCTTGCAACAGGATAGACATTGCATAAAGAATTTACATGGTTTTAAGTTGAGGCCATTAACAATATTCTTTGTCTTAATTACATCAGCAAAATTCAGGTGTCCCAGAATTCTGTGCGCCTCATGGACACACCCGGAATGTGGCCTTACATTCCTCAACCCCTGGCTTGACTGTGCTGCTCTGCAATTTATAGGCGATTGGGAGTAGGTGCGAAAATACAGTCTATATAAACCATCAGATTCCCGGGCATATAATAGACGTTTGTTCCCATCAAAAAACTCACACATTGACTTTAAGAAACGCACAGTTATGCCTTGACGAGCAAAACACCATACTGATAATAAATTGTCCACTGACGGGCAGTAAATGCAGTTCGCTATTGTAATGTTTAAAGAGTCAAGTTTAACAGTACCCCTGCCAAGCGACTGCAAGACTTGTGAATTGGCTAAATGTACATTACCAATTTCCTCTTCGAAAGAAATAAACAAGCTTCGATCGTTGCAAATATGCTGAGATGCTCCTGAGTCCACAACAAAAGACTTCCACTTGGCACGTTTAAGTCTTTTACGATCTGTTGTCCTAGCATGGAAAACTCGCGGCTCGTTTCTGTCTCTACTATACGATGTCGGCTGCTGGGCTGACGACCGTGACTGACGAACAGAAACAGGCTTGGGAGTACTTTGCTTTCTTTTGGATCTGCAGTCCTTTGCAAAATGTCCTTGTTTATTGCAGAACCAACAACGCTTTGCAGCTTTAAATGCAGTTGTATCACCACAGGTTTGCATATGGCGTTCCTCATTACTTCTGGAAATAGGAGTGCTTATGGCACAAGCCTCCCTTCTGTCCAACTCGCCCATTAATCTTGCCGTCACCCCTTCCACAGTTAATTGTGCTGGTGGAACAGCAGATATCTGGCTAGCTATACCATCAAAGTCCTCATTAAGGGAACAAAGAATGATAAAAACATACTGAATATCAGGTATGTCCATGTCCCTTCGAATTAATTCGCCGCGTATTGCCTCCAGACGTCTCAAGTGTGCTGCCAAATCACCACCAGGCTGCAACTTCGTCTGGTACAACTGCTTGAAAAACGTCAATGCAGATGCTGACTCTTTTCTAACATGCACTGCTGCAAGACTGTCCCACATTTCTTTGGCAGTTTTCTTATTTCTTATATAGACTACTTGCTGGTCGCTGACTGCCAAATTAATTATCGCCCTGGCTTTTGCATCTCCTTTTGACCAAGCATTAGTTACAGGGTCAGGAGGGTCATCAGTTACATAGGTCCATACTTCTCTAGAGGTCAAAAGCGCCTCCACCCGAAAAGACCATAAACTATAGTTCTCATCTGTTAGCTGTGGGAAGACCAGAGCCTTCTCAGCTTCAGGAACCCGGTCAACCATTCTGGAACTCTGCCAGACCCACAGAACAACGCTAACAGGAGAAGGAGTTTTCAAACCTTTCTCAGAGTCCAAAAATAT
The DNA here is from genome assembly GCF_027172205.1 of Podarcis raffonei. Classification (NCBI taxonomy): domain Eukaryota; kingdom Metazoa; phylum Chordata; class Lepidosauria; order Squamata; family Lacertidae; genus Podarcis; species Podarcis raffonei. The sequence continues at coordinate 44,890,105 of NC_070610.1, forward strand.
GCAGTCATCCACTCAGCAGCTGGGCCCATAACCAAAGATGTTGGCTGTTTGCAGTTTAGTAGCGCAGAGAGCTTGCTGGGGAGACCATGCATAAAAAAGTAAAGGACTCAAAAATAACTTAAACAAGGTTTTAATAAGAAAAACAAAAACTCCTTTTACACTAAATACATTAACAACCAAACCAGACCCAACCACCAACCCATCCCCCAGGGTAATGGGAGAGCTAGGTGCTGCTCCTTATATACTACACCCAAATGCTGACACACCTTAATCAAATACAACTCAGCAGCACCTGCTACGTTTCACAGCTGTAAAGCTGGGTCTCGTTATCTTACTCTGGCCCTTGCTCTGGCCCCTTAAAGACATACACATTGGGTGGAACAATGATGAACCTTTACATTTAAATAAACCATTCAGGTTAGGGGGCGCAAATTACTTGCCTTGCCCCAGGTGCTGACAACCCACGCTACGCCGCTGGTCATCATACATGCATCTCTGTAAAGTAATAGAGAAACTTTTCATATCTTTTGACTTATGCAAAAGTTGTAAAAACTTTTATCTGCTTGGTTGGCCAAGATGTGGAAACTGCATTCCACTTTAGCCAAATAGAACTTTGGGCAATGAGACCAATTTAACCCTCTTTATTTATTTTCTTTCATTTTTGCCTTGCTTCCTCCTTCCTGCCCTACCATGGAACCCAGAGTGGGGTACATGCCGTTCCCATGTGGTCAGTTATCCAGGCATTGAACACATCTAGACCAGTATTGGCCTCAAATACCTTCAGTCAATAATCTGGGACATATTTTTCATATTCTGTCTAACACATTCTATCACTTTTACCTTTCCCCTTCACTCTTCCCATATTCCTCTCTGAAGTGTTCAGCTCTTCCTCAGCTGGAAATTTGCCACAGGCTTCCTTCTCCACTTCCCAGACTATTAAATGATGATGGTCACCCATGGCATCTCTTTTCTCATTAGGGATTGTGTAATCAGAGCTACACCAAACTCGTATGTCATCAATGTTACAATTTAAATCCCCCAAATATTTTAGTAGTAACTGCATGTGGAGTATCCCTAATCTCAGGAATGGTTGATGCACTTGTATTTGGGGACAGAAAGATGTGAGAATTGCAATCTAGAAAGAGAAAAGGGAAATGAAGAAAAATCAGGGAAGGGACTTGAAAGGATGGACTGTGAAAAGCAGTACACCAGGTAACAAGTGATATGACTTGGTGGGTGGTGTCCCATACCACAGGGATAAGGCATTAAACTGAGTGTATGGAAAATTAGGTTTGGCTCACATGACCACACTGCTAGTAGTGGCAATGAGTGCTGTACTCATGCCATCTGCTTTTTTTCTTGCTTGCTGCACAGTGAGCACTCATGACAACTCAACCCACATCAGCTGTGTAGCTGCGTAGCTGTTTTGCAGAGGCCTAGAGGTGTAGTTTCAAGTAGTGGTCATAGTGAAGCCAGCACATGAGAACTTATGCTACATCTTCTGAATTCCATATTTTCTACTTTCAGTCTGCATCCCAGTGGGGGGAAACCATAGAAACTGAGAGGGCTCAGGTAAAAGAGCTTATGGGGCTTGGCACTATCAATGAAAAACAAGGAGGTGCATTTTTAACTACTGGGAGTGATAGCCTTTGAAACTTTACCAGCCTTTTCCTACCAAGAAATTCCCATGCAGAAGCTGCCCAAGGCCTTGACTTGAACAAAGTTCTTCCTATGTCTTGCAACTACAAGTGCATTGTTGGATCTTATTTAATTTTTGACTTTCCACACTGAGATTGCCAATAAGGTGTCAGTTATCTGCTGTCTGTTGCAAAATGTGGACATTTGTCCAGGCTCCTGGAGGGAGAAGATTATCTCATTTCAGCAAGGTAATTGAAAAGTGATCAGATAGTAGAGAATCTTCAGATTGCCACAACTAATGTAAAAATTGATTTCAACAGAGCACTGGGAGCTGAAAACTCACTGTACTTTCAGTCTACTACCCCACTACCACAACACAAAACCCAGCATCTACTTCTTGAAATAGGTCATTATTAAAACCTATTTGCTGATATAACCTGTGATATATTCATGTGAGTATCTGTCTTTCCTATTACACCACTTGGTATTTGAGTTACCCCTCTAGCTATTGTTGAACCACAACTCCCATAATCTCTGATTATTGGCTATGCTACTTGGGGCTGATGGAAACAACACCTGCAAGTTAGCCACTCGGTTGTTCGCCATTGAAATTAGAGTGATATCTGATTAAGTTGTAAGCTGACTTAAACATAACATAAGAACGTAAAAGTGTGCTGGATCAGGGCAGTGGCAAATCTAGTCCAGCATCCTGTTCTTTGTGCTCAACCAGATGCCCGTGGGAAGTCCTGCAAGCAGGACCTGGGCACAACAGCACCCTCCCCTCCTGTGGTTTCTAGCAACTGGCATTCAGTAGCATTGCTGCCTCTGACAAATGGGAGTTGAACATCACCATTAGGGATAAAGGTAAAGGTAAAGGCACCCCTGACCATTAGGTCCAGTCGTGGCCGACTCTGGGGTTGTGGCGCTCATCTTGCTTTATTGGCCAAGGGAGCCGGTGTACAGCTTCCGGGTCATGTGGCCAGCATGACTAAGCCACTTCTGGCAAACCAGAGCAGTGCACAGAAATGCCGTTTACCTTCCTGCTGGAGCGGTATCTATTTATCTACTTGCACTTTGACGTGCTTTTGAACTGCTAGGTTGGCAGGAGCAGGGACCGAGCAACGAGAGCTCACCCCATCACGGGGATTCAAACCGCCAACCTTCTGATCGGCAAGTCCTAGGCTCTGTGGTTTAACTCACAGCGCCACACGTGTCCCGACTATCCCATTAGGGATAGTAGCCATGGAAAGCTTTATTCTCCAAGAATTTGACTAATCCTCTTTTAAAACCATACAAATTTGTGGTCATCACTGCTGCTTTGGGGAGCAAATTATATAGTTTATGCACTGTATGAAGAAGTATTTGTTTTTGTCCTGTATCTTCCAACATTCAGCTTCACTTGTTGAATACAGCAGGAATTACTTAAAAATAGGCCTGTTTAGGATTGTACTGTAAGTCATACTCAGGCATAATGGACCTGCTCTGATACCACCCATAATAACACTGTTCTTGCAAGAGCACTCATGAATTCATTGAACATGTGACTGTGATAGGGATGTGCCAGTTAGCCATTCCCCTGACATTTGTGGAACCTTTTGGCTACATTTAATGCAGGGATCTTGATCACATGTGAGTGTTCTTCCCAGGAGTTCAGTTGAACAAGCAGATGTCAGGTCCGTGGCCAAAAAGGTGCACACATTTCAGGGCTGTATCTGTGGCTAGTGCATTTCCTTCTTCTTGCTCTGGCTTTCAGTGAAGCTATGAGTGGCACTGTCTGAAGAGGGATCCAGACAAAAGCACATCTGCATTTCCCCCTGCTGCAGCCACATGTATGCGATCAGATTTAGATTGAGCATTCAGCACACCTTGCGGAATAAAGGAGTTGCTTGCATGTTTAAAAATTCACAAACTGAAGAATTGGCTCTTATTTCCTTCAGTAAGGTGCCCTGCATATTTCTAATACTGTTCTAAATGGGATAACATTTTAAGATGCCCATGTGGACGGGAAAGAGATGTGCTTATGCTTCTGGTGTGATTGATTTAACTAATGTTCTTCGGCTCTGCCTGCTGTGTAAGTTTGTTTCCCTGGTGTATCAATTAGTGCCATTTCTCCGCATATCTCGTTCAGATGTGTACCGCTCTTCCTGAAAATTGTTATTTGTAAAATATGTAGAAATGTGGATGTACATTTAGGTTGTTTTTCTTCAAAAAACACATTCTGTACTGTATAGAAAGAGCTATTCATCTATTATGAGAAAAAAATATTAAAGAATCTCGCTTTGGATGTAAGCTGTATAGGCATCTGAAGCAGCTCTGGGTAGAGTTTTCCCATAATGACATCAAAACCATCTATCAAAGCCTCTGGAGACAATGCTACCTTTTCACTTCAGAACATTTCTTTTTCCTGTGGCACATCAAGGCAGATGAACAGGAATAAGGAAAGAATTCTGACATTTCAGTTCTCTTTGGCCATATTTAATGCCCTTGCTAGCTTCCCCTTATTTCTGTTGGAGAGAGGATATTTGTATTGCAAGAGGAGAACCTGAGGTTGCCCAAAAGCTAAGGTGATATTAATCATAAACTAACTGGCCAGTACAAAATGTCTTGGGAAGAGTTTTAGGATTGCTTGGTGGAAAGATGTGCTTTCTGAATCAATATGTCTTTTTTATACTTTTGGATTTGTGGTTTGCTCCTTCCAGAAGCCTGGGGTAGGAAACAAGTATAAACACATATTTTTTAAGAACCGAGCAAATAAACTAAAACCTAAGCATTTTCCCAGTAGAAGCTTAAATCTGACTTCCAAATGCCGGTGCAGATAAGGTCATATAATAGAGGTGTGCAAAAGCTTTGTATGAATCCCAAATAATGAGCTGAAGTGGAGGGAGGCTGCCCCAGAGGGATTTTGGTCTTCTACACAGCAGGGCAAGATCTTACCAAGGCAGGCATGAATGGAATCAGAGATCCATGAAGTGCCTTGTGTGCCTCAGCAATACATAGGGTTTTTTGTTTTTTTTAAAGCTGCAGATGAGTATCTTTGAAAAGTAAAATTGTGTCTATAAGCTTAACCATTAATGCCAGGATGTGAAAGGAGGAAGAAGAGGAAGCAGCTATGTAAACAGAAAACTAGAACTCTAGCTTAAGAAAAATGGCAGGACTGGGAATTGGGGTCCTTTGTGGCAGTCAGCAGGACTGGCCCACCCATGAGGCAAGGTGAAGTGAACGACTCAGGCAGCAGGGTCCACAGGGACAACGGATTCAGATGTAGAACTTGATTCCCTCTACTTGTTCCGGATGTAGATCTTCATCCTTGGCCCGGGGCGGGGTGCATTTTGTGGTTCGCCTCAGGGGCCAAAATATCTCTGCAGGAGGTGTTCAGTTGCAGCACGCTTATTGATTAGTAATATATTTTTCAGTTCCAAGATATATAGGGCATCTGTAACTATTAATATCCTCATGTTGCACAGAATAAAGAGAGAGAGAGAAATTAAGTCATTCTTTTGAGGTGTTGCTGTGTGTTTTGTTTCACCATTTCATGTGCTGATATGATAAACCCTTCTGTGGAATATAGATTGCAATAAATTATAATTGTGGGGATTTTTTTAGTTTCTAAATTTCCAAGGCACATTGATTTCTCATTGCTTGAGAATGTTTTATGCTTCTGTACTAATATTCACTTTAATGTTGAGGTTCTAAGAAATATGATAAAAGGATAAAAGCTAGTCAAGTTGTACTAAGAACAATGTATTAATAGTTGAGCTTTTACTAGTTAGTTAGTTAGTTAGTTAGTTAGTTAGTTAGTTAGTTGATTGATTGCTCTGGCCTGAAGAATCTCATGGCTTAGCCCAGCCTTTGCCAACCTTGCACCCTCCAGATGTTTTGGACTACAGTTCCCATCAGCCCCAGCCAGCGTACACTGGGAGCCCAGGATGACACAGACTGACTTAGCCTATTCTTCAGCTATGTTTTGAAACTTATTTGTGAAGATAAACATGCATCTTAGAACTCTAAATAGTTATAAATTCATTTTGAAGATGCTCCTTGACATGTCAGCCAAGATTCTTGCCTTTCTGCTAAGAAAGGGCAATTTTTATGTCTCTTTTGGAAGTTGTCTCCATTCTGCTCAAGCTGCAGTCCATGAGCAGTGAAAGGTCACCCCTGCTCTTCTGTTCAGAACTTCTTCAAGCTATTTTTCCACAGTATTTTTTCCTCTGCATTGTACAAAGTCTCATGATTTTCAATACATCATTTTAACTCCCTCAAGTTATCCAACAGAGCCTAATTGAGACAGAAAGTTAATGATACAGAAGTACAAAACAGTCTGGTGCCTGTGAATTCTCTCATTGGTATAGATTGCATGTATGGAATCATGATTATAAAGGGTATTTTTTGTCTTACATAACACACTGAAACAAGAAAGACTTTCACAGTCTTACCATTGCATCCACAAAGGTAAAACACTACAACAGTCCTACCAGAAAAAAAGATCCTGGGTTGTATCCAGGCATTACAGTAAAATTATTTATCCTAATTGAATGGTGGGTCCTAACAAACCCATTGGGGCATGCTTCTAATAAACATGCATAGGATTGTGCTGTAAGGCAGTTGCACTTAGCTCCCTTCAATTTCAATGGCACTTAAGCTAAGTCTAACTTTTCACATGGATTTCAGCTGATTTAGTTTGGATCCAGCCACTTCATATAGGAGATGATAACAACTGAGGCTTTACAAGCTTTTTTACATGCATAGTACAGGTATGTCTAGGAGTGAGTTGTTTGAAGCAATACAAAGGAATGTACAACACTGGCTATCAAAAACTAAAAGCTGCTTATTATTAGATAGCAAACTCTATTAAAGGTGAAGGTACCCCTGCCCGCACGGGCCAGTCGTGTCCGACTATAGGGTTGTGCACTCATCTCACTTAAGAGTCCGGGGGCCAGCGCTGTCCGGAGACACTTCCGGGTCACGTGGCCAGCGTGACGAAGCTGCTCTGGTGAGCCGGCACCAGCGCAGCACACGGAAGCGCCGTTTACCTTCCCGCTATAAAGCGGTACCTATTTATCTACTTGCACTTAGGGGTGCTTTCGAACTGCTAGGTGGGCAGGAGCTGGAACCGAAGGACGGGAGCTCACCCCGCCACGGGGATTCGAACCGCCGACCATGCGATCGGCAAGCCCTAGGCGCTGAGGTTTTACCCACAGCGCCACCCGCGTCCCTAGCAAACTCTATCATCAGTGAGTAAATGTTTGAAGAATTTTTACACAGCTCTTCAGCCAAAAAAGGCCCCTGGAGTGCCTTTCAGATCAATAAGAACAGGACCGTGTTTTCCCTCAAGCTTACAATTTTAAAAAGATAACGCCAAAAAGGAAAGGGGGTTGGGAGGGAGAAGGAAATAAGCAAACTCAGATTGCAGTTCTTTGTTACAAGTGGTTGGCTGGCGGAAACAGTTTGAGAAGAGGAGGAACCAAAAGTCACTAGTGCCAGTGAAGTGGCGTAGTATCTCCCCATCCCCACCCCCGGTTGATGGAGAGAGGGCCCTGGCTTCTTCGCAGAACTGGTGGTGTCTGTAATACTTTCTTCTTCCCTTTCTTGTAGCCTGAATTGCCATATTATTGGATGAATCTGAGTAAAACTCTTGCTTTTCTTTTGTTCCCTTTACAGTGTTGTGAAGCTGCTGAGTTAGTAATCCTGGAGCGGTGCTGTGTTGTGGAATTCAGGAATAAAGCAGATGTTTCAGTAGTGCTCAGTAAGTATGATGCATAATAATTTCTCTCTCTTCTTTGGGGGGTATTTCCAGGCCGTTAATATTTTTCTTTAAATATGTTACACAATATGTATGCATGTATGTATGTATGTATGTACGTATGTAATATAATTTATGTCCTGCTTGGTTGTAGAAAAAAACCTCAAAGAGCCCTAGTGCTCAGCAAAAGGAACAGCTAAAAAAAGGAAACTGATTTTCTAGATCCATTTGAATCAGGATTTTAGCCTGGTTTGGGCACAGAAACTGCTTTAATCACCCTGTATGATGACCTCTGATGGGAGAGAGACATGGGAAATGTGTCCTTGTTAATTTTCCTTGGCTTTTTAGCAGCTTTCAATACCATTGACCATGGTATCCTCCTGGAGGGGCTGTCTGAGTTGGGGCAGGGTGGTTGCACCACTTTGTGGTGGTTCTGGTCCTATTTGGGCCCCATGGAGCCTTCAGGACACAATTTTAGCCCCTACACTGTTTAACATCTACATGCAACCACTGAGTGGGGTCATTCAGAGTTTTGGAGTACATTGTGAGCAGTATGTTGAAGACACACAGCTCTACTTCTCCTTTACATCTTCAGTGGATGTGCCGAATTGTTGTATTGCCTCTGTAATAATGGACTTGGTGAGAGCCAACAAACTGAAGCTCACTCCACCTAAGACTGAGGCTCTGTTAGTGGGAGGTTCCCTAGACTGGATGGATGGGAGGTTGCCTGCACTTGATGGGGTTACACTCACTCTGAAATAGTGGATACATAGCTTGGGGGTAACTCCAGTGGTGCGGAGTGCCTTCCATCAGCTTGGACTGGTGGCCCAGCTGTGCCCCTATCTGGACAGAGATAGCCCATCTTCTGTTGTCTATGCTCTGGTCACCTCTAGGTTTGATTACTTCGATACGTTATACCTAGGGCTACCTCTAAAGACGGTTTGGGAACTTCAGCTGGTGCAGAATTCAGCAGCCTGGTTGTTCACCGAGTTAAGATAGTTTGAGCATATTCCACCAATCCTAGCCCAACTGCACTGGCTGCCAATTATTTTCCAGGCCCGATTTAAAGTGCTAGTTCTGACCTATGAAGCCTTAAATGGCTCAGAACCACAATACCCTAAGGCCCATCTCTGCCCATATAAACCGACCCAGAACGGGCCTTTTCTGCAGTGGTTCCCTCTTTGTGGAATGGTTTCCCCAGCGAATTTCGTTTGGCACTTTCATTATACATCTTTAGGGGCCAGGTGAAAATGTTCCTCTTCATCTAGGCCTTGGACTGATTAACAGTATGTTCTTTTAAATGTGTTTGTGGGAGAGGGGTTATTGGTTTGCTTTGTTCTTGTTCTTGTTTTTATTATGTACTTTGTGGTTTTCTTCCATAATTTATCCTGTGGACTGCCCTGAGATGTTCGGATGAAGTGCAGTACACAAATTTAATGAATTATAAAAAAAATGGGATTGCAGTGACTCTGATTCACTGTTCCAGCAGTATAGGACACGTCCAATCTAGTTTATTAAATATAATTGTAGAAGCAAAAATAATGCGTAACAGGGTACAGAAATGAACATGTTTAATGAAGAAGCTGCTCTAAACATATTATAAGCAGATCAACCTGTCATCAGAGGACTTTCGTATATAAAGGCAGCTCTGTCTCCAACCAAGAAGAGACAGCAGATTCTCTTGAAATATAAGAGGCTTAAAAACAGCACTTCATTTGCTTTATAGTGGTGTGGTACATTAAACTTAAATTTCAATCATTACCATTTTGCTCTCATTTTAGTAATATAAATATAAATAACTTTTAAAAATATTGGGAATCCAAGTGGACGGTGTTTTCATCTTTCCTGAACACACAAATATGCCTGTGTGTTGAATTTCTTGAATACAGTGATCCATACTCAAAACACTCATCTCCCTCTGTTCCTTTGCCCTTGTAATAAATAAGAGATGTAGAGCAGGGTCTCTGAGGATCTTAGTGTCTGGGATGGCTAGTGAAAGCAAACATTCTCTGACATAATTTTTAGAAATATGTGATGTGATTATATTACTTTCCTATCCCAAAGATACTTTGTATATATAATGGTGATGACAATTTTAATCTGAAATATCAACATAAAAGTTGCAATGACAAAAGTGGAATATGAATGCTATTATTTTAAAAAAAACAGGATAACAAAAGATAACAAAAATAATTAAATCTTTATCAGTGGCTGAAAGTTTGACTTTCAAGTGATCGCTAGCGTTTGTGTAATCAGTAAGCAAGAGATGATTTCATCACTACTAATTTTAACATGAATTCAGGATTTAGTTAGCTTTGTGAATCAAGAGCTTCTGATGTCTGTAGTGCACTTATCTTGCAGATACAATTTATATATCAAAGTTCAGTTCTCCTTTTGTTAGAATGTATGGTTGTGATAGTGCTTTATTTTTCAGAGGTTCATTATTAATATTCTCAAGCATTTTCCACTACTGTGATAATTCAGAATTACTATTTTACCAAAGTTCCCCAAACAATTTTAGCTATTCGGAAAGGCAACATTTGTCATTAAAAAAAAAATTATTTAAAAAATTCTGAGAAAAGTACAGTGACCCCTGTAAAATATGATTGGAAACTAGTACATGGCAAGAAAAAGGCTTAGTTACCATGACTATATGTACCAGATTATGCTTGTTGACTCAGCTGACCATGGCAGCATTTTGATGTGACAGTAAACTGTGGTTTGCTAATATGTTCAAATCCTCCCTGGCCAACTAACTGACATTTGTTTGTGGCCAACAAACAACAATCAGAAATCATGGCTTGAAGCTGGCTTATGAATCTCAACTTGCATTAAACATGGCTTGCTCTTAATATCCAAACCTGGTAACCTGGTTTAATCCTAGATGGTTTTGATGCTCTACCTCAGATCTGTAGACACTCACATAGCTGAGCAAGTCTTGCTTCCACTCTTCTGGACCTCCCGCCACTCCTCATTTTGCCTGGCAAGAGGCTTCCTATTCCATTCACCTGCTCAAAGAGAAGTCCTCCCTCTGCAGCCTGTCCACTTAGCTCTGTAAGCCTTGCAAGTAGAAAAACATCTAAGGGGATCACAAGCCATTTTACCAAATTCTCTCTAGAAATGCATGTCGAAAGCACAACTTTGCTCTTAGCAACCTATCCCAATTTTTAAAAGTAACATCATTTCACAAAAAAACCTTGAATGCAAGCATACAATAGTGACCTCTGTTCCTCCACATTGGTCATGGAAGAGTAATGCAGTGGTACCTCGGGTTACATACGCTTCAGGTTACATATGCTTCAGGTTACAGACTCCGCTAACCCAGAAATAGTACCACAGGTTAAGAACTTTGCTTCAGGATGAGAACAGAAATCGTGCTCTGGCGGCGTGGCAGCAGCAGGAGGCCCCATTAGCTAAAGTGGTGCTTCAGGTTAAGAACAGTTTCAGGTTAAGAACGGACCTCTGGAACGAATTAAGTACTTAACCTGAGGTACCACTGTACTTGTGACTTCTCAGCTGATCCTAGAGTGGTCCCCAGAGAACTGTCTTCATGGAGCCAGATAGTTAAAATATGATTGCTCCTTCAGGGTAGTGATGGCAGAACCCAGGTGTAAAGATTGGAAACTGCCCATGGCAAGCAATGGTTTTAGAGAGGGTGGGGAAAAAATCACATATACTTTTTCATGTTTCGTTGGAGAGAGCACAAAGTTTTTGGGAAAGTCAAAGCACACAGAGGTCAGTTTCTGTACACATCTGCATTAACAACATCTTGGTTATAGTATCAGGACCCCACTCTTGCAGACTTCCCCTGTTGCTGCTTTGGATACCCAAGGCTCTCAGTAGCTGGTATATATGAGACAAAGAGACAAATATTGGATCAGGGAAGAGAGAGGCATTTTTGTTGACCTATGAATCAGATGCAAAAGGTACTCCAAAATGTACCACAATGAGGTGATAAGTGGCTATTTAAAAGAAAATAAAATGTCAAAGGGAGCTCAATCATTCAGCTCACCAGCTGAAGCCATTCTTTTTACAAAAGTCATCCTTTTTATTTATTTTTTTAAAAAAAGGAAGCAGTCAGTGCTCTCAATACCCCATGCTGTTCTAGGATAAACTAGGTACCATCCTTCTTGATAGTTTTCACCGCCAAGCGTACTATGGGCATGAGCACTGGTGGGGCATAGACAGCTACTGGTGCTAAGTCAGCCTTCTCAGGAATTGCCTTGTCTCCTCATCGGCCAGTAAAGCGAGATGAGCGCCGCAACCCCAGAGTCGTCCACGACTGGACTTAACGGTCAGGGGTCCCTTTACCTTTACTGTCTCCTTTAGGATAAATTTGTGCTACTTGTGACTGGGATCTTCCCGCTCCACTCGCTGTCGTGACCTTTTTATGGCCCAGTAGGGAACATGACAACACAAATGGGCCGAAATCACATTATTATTATTATTATTATTATTATTATTATTATTATTATTAAAATATTTCTAGCCTACTCTTTATCGCCAACTGAACCCAGAGTGGGAACAATGGAAACAAAGCACAGCATGAACACAAATAACAGAAGTGCAAAAATATGCACAAAAATAGGAGAATAGCAACTTTCCACTGACTTTGTGTGGGCATGTCTATTATAGTAATTGATTTAATCTCCTGAGCACAGTTTGTGCAGGGACATCACTGCAGAAGCCCTGTGGAGCATGTAGAGGTTGGATAGCTTGTGTCCTCCTTTTGGGGAGATAATTGAACTCTGCATTGTTTAAGTGCATTTGCCTTGTTTAGGAAACAGCCTGGTGAATAGGTGCTGATGTAGGAGAAGTTGACTCTTAAGTAAGAATATAGGCATGACAGCATGACATTAGTAATCCACTCATATCGGTTATACAAGATGCAGATCAGGCAGATCCTCACATTCTTGATCTTTGGAGCAATCATGTGACTAAGTATTTGCTTGCTATTTGTAATTATTTCTCTCAATGTTCCCTCCCCATATTAATTTACATATTTTTCTACTTCTAGAATAATCATAAAAGAAAATGCATTTTTAAACAAGCGCTTTCTGATAATTTATGATGAATGTGCCTCGGGTTTTGCTTTCTTTCCCCTGCATGGTCAGTGTGCCTTGACTCTAACATGAAGGAAGTGATTGTATGTGTGATTGAACGGATGATCTCCTTATACAGGCCTACTAATTATTATGTTTTTAATTAGCAAACTATCTTCTTTAAAGTTGACAGTCCATGAAGCCCCATATTGCGGGTGATGTTTTGTAACAAATGACAGTTGAACATCTGAACTAATTTGTGTACACTGTCTTCTCCATTGGCTTGTTGTTGGCAGTGAAAACAGTCCTGGCAAACACTCTTATTAGCTATGTGGTATAAGCAGAAATAAACCCCCTGCTGTGTGCCTATAATAGAAGGTATTGTGGACTTTTATGAAATAAAACAACATTCGGACCATAAAGTCTTATATTCTGATTTCAGTTTTACCAAACTAGATTTGGAACCCAAATATTTTCTTCATGTAGGCAATGGGATGATTCATTTAGCATGCACCCAACATGGAAGAATACAGTAAAGTCAATTTGCTTCCATATGTTGCAACTTAATGTAAAAGGGGGGAAAATCAATGTTCTCTTGCTGTGGACATTAGTTCCAGTTATCAGAATAATGCAAGTGGAGTTAGAGCTCATCAGAAGCAGTATGTACATGCAAGTGAGTAAGTACAGTCGTACCTTGGTTCTTGAACAGAATGCTTTCCGGGAGTCCATTTGACTCCTGGAACAGTTTGAAAACCAAGGCACAGCTTCCAGTTGGCTGCAGGAGTGTCCTTCAGCCAATCAGAAGCCATGGAAGCCGCACCAGACATTCAGCTTACGAAAATTGTTCAAAAACCGGAACACTCACTTCCGGTTTTTTATTATTCAGGAGCCAAAGTGTATGAGTTCCAAGGCATTTGGCAAACAAGGTACGACTGTACAGCAAACATTTACTACCTACATGAAAATTTCACAGTATAACTTCTTTTTAAAAGAGGTTTCAATTCAGCTAAATTTTGGCAGGCATCCAGAGGCTCCCTTGTTCAAATGGAAGCCTATTCTACATGTGGAAAACCCCCCTGCAATTTCTGTCATTCCCCTTTCTGTTGCAGCCCACTGCACCACACTGCTCCTGCATCCCCCTGCTTACAAAACAATCAGTAGAACAGCAATATTATAAAATTGCAGTCTGTTATAATAAATAACAAACAACATTTAGCAACATTAAAATAACAGCAGTAAATGAAAGCATGAGTAAATGTAGGGTCATAAACTCAACCCCAAGTGGTGGTATCATTTTTATTATTCTGCTCAGTAACATCATTCTTTGAGCTGCTTATGGACATAAAATGATGAAATACGGTTAAAATAGCAATATCATATAATGGCAATATCAAGCTTCATTGGACATTTGAAGGATACAAACGCAAAGACAAAAATGTGTATGGTTTTAAAGAATATTGTCAGTCACTGGGAATGTTGGCAGTTATACGGTTGGAAATGAAAGCATGTATTGAAACACCATTACCCAGATGCCAGGAGTCAGTAGCAGGTTTTGCCTTCTTTTAACAGCCTGTTTATTTCATCCTATGGAACTCAAGGGAAGCCACATGACATCAAGATGACATGCTTTGAAGTCCCAGCAATTGTTGGGACTTCAAAGTGTCAAGAGTGTACTTTAAGGCATTGGCAGCTGCATCTCCACTGTATGTATAATCCTGGGTGTGCAGCAGCTGTGTGGTTTGGGAAAATGAGCTGGTAGGACCTTGTGCTGGGCCTAATTAAGCTTGTGGACTAGATGTTCTCAATCCCTGGCTTAAAGGAATGGAGCACAGCAAGGTGGATGGTTGGGTTTTTTGTTCCCTATCCACCCCATAATACTCCTTTTCATGTAAAGCAGGGATAGGGATCTTAGGGCCCTCCATATTTTGTTGGACTTTGGCTCCCATCATCCCTGACCATTGGTCATGCATGCTGAGGCTGATGAGAGCTGGATTCCAACATCATCTGAAGGGCCATAGGTTCCACATCCCTGATAGGCTTCATTCATTCATTCATTCATTCACACTTTATTTGTGAATTGGAGAGATTTATGGATCAAAACCACACATGCCTCATCACATCTAGTTGGACCCTGCAAGTACAGTGGAATGTTGGAAGAATGGGATACAATATTGGGAACCAACTTTTATTTAGCTAGCTTCAGTGTTCAGCTTCAAAACCCAACAGCTACCAGTTTTATTCCTTCAGATATATAGCTAAATCAGTTGGTGTCTTCTGTTAAAGTAGCATTGATTTGCTCCCCTCCCCTCAGTCCGTGCCTGAACATTTGTACCGCACTAAATGTAATGCTGAATTTGCAACTAAATGAAACTGTCTCCATGGCAGAATCTTAAATGCCTAGAGACTGTTTCCTTTGTGAATTCCAATCAAATGAATGATCCTAGTTGCTACTTAAATTTCCTTGTGAACCCAAGAGACAACTAGACTTCTATCAGGCTCCGCAGCAGCTACTTATGGGTAGCTATGAGGCCAGAAGCCTTTCCATATAACCTGTTGGTTGATTGTTCTAAATTGTTGCCAGGTATTGATGAACAGTAATCTGACAAGAGTGAATGGGCAGCTGAGTGTAAAGGGCAGTTCTAATAAAAAGAATAATGAACACTTTTTGCTTTAATGAATCCCACCAGTCCATTTGACAGAATTCTGCCTGTTGACCCTGCTAAATCAAATTCATACTTAAGCTGGTTTCCCTGAAAGCTACCGGCTAAGCTGCCAGATAGCCATCAGAAAAGGATTCTAAATTTCAGCTTAATGATACTGCCACCTAGTTTTGGGACACAATAATTGCTTTAAGATCCAGCTGTGCAGCGAGGACTTTGTGTTGTGCTGAATGTGAAGAGCAGCAGCTTGATTTCATTTGCTTCTGTGACACAAGAGGAGAAGCTGTATGATATTCTGTGTCACTGCAAGCATCAGTCTTGCCCTCATCTTCAAAAACACATCTGTTAATGTCTGTCTTAATGAAAATGTGTCAATGTTTTCTGAGTGCAGAGTTTCAGAGTGGAGAACCAGATCTTTACCTTGAAGCTGCATCAAGGTCTGACTGTGAATCTTGGGCTGTGGCTCTCGGAGAGGCAAGTTCTGAAGGTCTGCGCAATAAAATCGAGCAGCTCCAGAGACTGATCATGGAAATCAAGGAAGAAAGAGCAGCAGATGAAGTACATCAGTTCATTCCATCAGCACAGGCAGACAATCTTGCAGAGTCTAAGCTTACAAGTAAGCATGTTGTTAATTTGACCTTAATCCTGTTAATACTTTTTTTTGGTGGAAATCCTCTCTTCTGTGAATGGCCAGTTTTAGGCAGATTAGAAATCTTTGTTGCCACATGTTATTGCACTCCAGTGCTCATAATCACTAACCATTTGGCGGTGTTGCCTTGGGCTGATGGGATTCGAGTGAAACATTATCTGGATGAGCACAGGTTACCAGTGGCGTAGCGTGGGGGGTGCAGGGGGGGCCGGCCGCACCGGGCGCAACATCTGGGGGTTAGGGGGCGCAAATCCACGGGTTAGGGGGCTCAAATCCACGGGTTAGGGGGCGCAAATTACTTGCCTTGCCCCGGGTGCTGACAACCCACGCTACGCCACTGCAGGTTACACCTCTCTTTTGTTGTAGACCGGCATGTTAATATAATACTGATAATGTATTTTGCCTCTGGCTTGCATAACTTGCATCCTATGGAAGGCAGATATATAGCTGTCAGTTAATCTGTTCTTTATAGTGTGTGTTTTTAAGATGCTGTGTACAAATGTTGTTTTGCATGTATTTCTACAAGATGTTTAATGTTCAAAGTATGATACTGTACTTACCCTTATAACAAGTAATTAGAGACAGATCATTAGTTTAACACTTTCATTATAGAAATGGGAACCAGGACTGAGAGACAGGCTTGTTTAAGGTTTCCTGACTCCAAGCAATAGTACTCCGCCTGTCAGAATTTTGATCATGCTTCTGAATCGTAAGGCAGCATCATATAAATTTGTCAAAGAAGAAAGGAGCTGAATGAATTGGCATCACTGGCTAACTAGGGACAGCTAAGGCCAAAGCAACTGCCATGTGTTCAGCAGGGCTTGTATTTAAGACAGCAGCCCTCCATACCACAGAAGAAGCCTCTTTTGCAATTACAGGGAGTTTCAAAAACCCTGTGGTGGTGAGTTAGGTTCTGTTATTCCAAGGGAAATTGTGGGGAACCCCAATAAACATGCCATGGATTGTGATCCATGGTAGTGTCGCTATGCATGGAGGAAAAAAACTAAACACGTTGCAGAGTTTCCAAAAAATAGACCAGAGACAATTGTACTTCATCCAGCAGAGCTTTAGTGCTACTGAAGGCAAATGAGCATAATGGTCACAAATCCAATAACATTCAGGATTGGCACAGTCCATAAGAAATCTATTTGCAGCAGACTTAACTTTAAACTAGCAAGAACTTACAATAAGACTAAACCTTAACACTATAGCATACAGAACAGAAACACCACACCAGAACAAAGAGATAGAAAGAGAAAGTTAGTGAAACCCAGGCTCCTCCTGGCCTGACTATTATAGTCAGCATGACCTTGACAGAAAAGATAACACAACCAGTATAAGCCAGCTGTACTCAGCTTCCCAGAAGGAATAACCCAAACATCAGAAACCATTTTTTTCACACAGACAAGCTTCAAGAACCCTCTTGAACTAAGTAGAACAGGAAAGATCTCTATACATCAGATCAATACTTTCTGTACTAAGAAATGCAAACTGTTAATTCCAAGTACATAAGTTTAGGCAATGAGTAAGTCTGATTAAATTAAATGGGATTTACTTCTTGTAGACATTGATATCATTGCACTGATAGTCTTATGGAAATATTATGATGTTTACTGAGTTTCCACTGAGTTTAGTCACATGACCCTTCTAAATACATGTCCAGCCATTCTGGTGAAGTAATAATTTGTTGAAAAAAGCAGCAGTGAACTTTGCATTCTGAGAAATTTTGATGTAAATGACATAGCGAATTGCACAGGATAACAATTACTTCGTCAGGATAGCTTTCCCACTATGATTGTGATTCATTAGAACACAAAAATGTTGTTTATTGATCGACTGCAGTGGGCCCTAAGAAAAGTAGATGTGGTGAAACATTGCGTCTTGATTTGCAGCTCACTGTAGGTACTGTTGGTACAGTGCTAAGTATACTTCGTCATATAAAATTCCAGTGTATGAATTATTACCGTATATATTTTAACTAGATACTCTTTTACCAACAGATCTTCAGAGGACTGTCAGTGAACCAAAACTTGAATTCAGTCTTGGTAAGACACAACTTTAAATTTTGCATAAAACTAAAGTTGATAGGTCGCATCCAGCCACGTCATACTCAGAGTAGATCCACAGAAACAATGGGCATGACTACCTTAACATCCATTGTGTCTACTCTGAGTAGAACTTAGTTGGATACAATTATATAATATATAAAGAGCATGACTTTCCACTTTAGAAAGCCCTGAAAAGAAGGGAGGCATGTATCAGCCATTTTATCAAGTGGCCTTGTAAATGAATCTCTAAAACCTTGAACGGAAGCAGTTTGGGTTGTTTAATCTACTGATGATCTGGCTCAGACCTTTTTATTATTAAACACTGCAAACTTGGGGCTGGAACACTTACGCATTCTAACCTTTATAATATATGCAGGTCTATAAAAGATAGGATTTTTAATGTTGAACTAATTAATATGTTCATGTAAAAATTATTTATAGGAAGGGTTTTAATTTCAAGGTACAGCAGCTTCTTGAGTGTTACCTTTTGAAACAGAATGTCTCTTTGGGAAAGTGTATCTTATTAATTGGTACATGCCATTCTTTTTGTTAAAGTACATGTAGCATAGCTAAAATGTTCAATCAGTCAAGCATACTAATTAACTGAACATGTCTTCATAGCATTAGATAAGCACTTTTTTCCTGTAAAAAGTGCAGCTTCCCTTGCTTTGTTGAATTGAATTCCAGTGCTTTCAGAAACACTGAGTCATTTCTTCAAAACCTACAAACTTTGCAAGCTATGTCATTAGTTTCTTTCGGTATCAGGTTATACAATTATAACAGATACTTCAATATGATGCAATGTCAATTTAATGGCAGGAATTAAGACCAGAATTGGGATGAATAATAATGTTAGCTTTGTTTAGATAGAAGGAATGTGCCCAGATTTATTCTACAACCTACTGTGATTGGCTGGCTATTACATTTTCATTGTGGCAATCCAAACCACAAAGAAGTGTACTCAGAATTAAGTCCCACTGAATGCAGTGGGCCTCACTCCTAGGTTAGTAGGGTTGGTCTTGCAGCTTTACTTCCATAATTATTTTAGTAGCTGGGTAGTCATTGTCTTTTACTGTAAAGGCCAGAAGTCATCTTATTTCATCATGACGTATACTGCATTTCAGGTAATACAATTTCTTAACCTTATCCTAAGCCTTAGCCTTATATTTGATAGATTGCGTTCTTTCCCACTTTTTAATCCAGAAGTGGGCATGCAGCATGCATAAAATAATAAAATATACCATTAAAATTACATTAAGCCTGTTTCTATACTGTATGATACATAGCAATATTCTTGGGTACTGTATTTTCCCTTCCAAAAGCCCAATTATTGTAATAGTTCCTCAAAGGTCACCTAACCCAAGCCCAGCCAATACAGAAATCCACTCTTACAGTATCCCTGATAGATGGCTATCCAACTTCTTCTTAAAAGCCTCAAATGATGGAGAGTACACAGTCATCTGAGGGAATGATTTTTTCTTGTAATTTGAACCCATTGGTTCCAGATCTATCCTTTTGTCTGGACCAACAGAAGGAAAGGATCGCTTCTATCCTATGCTTTTCATACCACCATTTATTTTTAGATTTTGCTTTTCTGCAGAATAATTCTAACTTGAGCTCATTAGAGAAGCCCAGCCCATTAGAGAAGCTCAGATTTTAAAGAGGCAAGGATATATGGATAGTGACCTATGATGTTTTTCTTCTAAAGCCAGTAGGCGAAAGAAGACTTTTCAGTCATAAGTTTTACTTGTTTGTTTTGCATTAAAAAGCATATTTTGAGGGAAGTATTTTGAGTAACCACTGTTCAGTGAAAAGTTAGTGGATATCTGAGCTTGAAAAGCTATTTAACAGCTGGAAGGGTCCTGCTGGGATTTAACCATTTTTAAGAGACACAGTTTTATCACTGATGTTCCGGAGTGATGCAGCAGATAATGGGATGGGATTTTGACAAACATTTCAGACTAAAGGAGATGAAGTGAAGATATAATAACAAAGAGAAAGGGACTCAGTGTTTTGAGAGTGGGGGCTTGGAGAGGTTTATGGTTTCAGTTATTTATTATGCATTAAATTGTTTAAGCACAGGGTTGGGTTTTTTTTTAATAAAAAAAGCATTCTGATTTTTTCTAGGCACTGTATTACTTATTTCACATATTTTTCAAAAGCTGGCCTAAATTTGTTTTTGGCTAAGCTTTACAACATTTACATTCAGTTGGACAAATGTATCACTCCACTAACTTGCACCATTAATGCAAATTTTGTTTATTTTGATGGTTTGTGTTCTAATGGGGTTCTGTTCCTCAGATTACATCCATTATTTTGCAAAGACGCCCTTGGCTTAATCAGGGGGTTCTACTGGTGAAAATATTTTCATGATTGCTGGGGGGTGGGGTTGTTGGTGTTACTTCTTAAAATAATTTTTAAGTACCTAAAATTTACTTTGTTCTGTACATAGTCGCTGCCTGCAGCCTTATACTCTAAAAGGTGTAGGGACGTAGGTGGCACTGTGGTCTAAGCCACTAAGCCTCTTTGGCTTGCTGAACAGAAGGTTGGTAGTTCGAATCCATGCAATGGGGTGAGCTCTCGTTGCTGTGTCCCAGCTTCAGCCAACCTAGCAGTTCAAAAGCATACCAGTGCAAGTAAATAGGTACTGCTGCGGCACGAAGGTAAACAGCGTTTCCGTGCATTCTGGCACTCATCATGATGTCCCATTGCGCCACATGATTTAGAAATCTGTCTGTGGACAAACACCGACTCTCTTGGTCTGAATTGAGATGAGCGCCGCACCCTATAGTTGCCTTTGACTGGACCTAACCGTCCAAGGGTCCTTTAGCTTTTACTCTAAAAGGTGTGGCTCATATGGAAAAAAGGAAGGGAAGGGAAGAAGAAACGAGCAAACTCAGGTTACAAAGCAGTTCTGGGACAGAAACAGTTTCGGAGGGAAGGAGTCAAATGGCAGCTGATCTCTCAATGAAGCCAATGGTGAGGGCTTTGGTAGGTTTGGCCAACAGTTACATCCTTTTGGCATGTTCCTTTCATTTTAGAAAATTAAACAATATAGCTCACAGGTTGATTGTCTAAGCCAAATTCTGAAGGTTTTTTCCCCTGAGACCATAGATTCTGTATTCAAGAGTCTTAGCTACATTTATTAACAATTGAGGTTTGTTTAAGGAATTTTATGGGTTTTATGAGTAAAACTCTCACAAAAGTCTCTCCATGTGCTCCTTTGCTATCATAGTGCATTACCCCTGGCCTGACAGTGGGTATTGGCTATGGGTACAATAGGAACAATTTCTCTTTTGCTGCCCTATAAGGTTGGAAATACCTCCCAGAATCCAACTGGGAAAATTCAGAACCAGCAAGACCAGACTGCCCTGAAGGACTGGAAGAAATTCATGATATATTTGAAAGACATTTGTAATCAATTGACATTGCTTGTAGGGTTACAAGAAGTTTTGTAAGGAGAACTATATGAATTACTGCGAAGGAGGACTAAGAAGGAGTTTGTTTAGGATTTGGATTTTATAGCAATAAGTATAATAATAAAATGCAAAATTAGAAAGGAAGTTAGAAAACCATCAGTCGAGGATGATGGAAGTCCTAGGCTGTGATAGCCAAAGGTCTGTTATGTTGTTTAAAATGGGATGTTATGTTTGGAAAACATGTGTAAAAAACAATTACACACACACACACACACACATATATATATATATATATATATATATATATATATATATATATATAGGTATATATAATTGTTCCAGAATCCTTCCCAGAATCCTTATGTGTGTTGCTAGCACTCCTTAAAATCCCTCCGTTTTCACATGAAGGAGCACGTCTGAGTTAAAATTTGGGGTGCTAGGAATGTTTCCCATGGAAGAATTCCCAGCTCCCTGACAACTGCCTGCAACAACCCACTGCAACTAGGACTGAGCTAGCCAGTGTTTTATCGCTTGCGAGAGTTCCATCTCCCATAGGTAACTCAACATACTGCTGTGCTGTGTATGAAGTTTACTAAACCACAAAGATGAAGGGGGAGGAAAACCACTCCCTCTTTTCCTTCCTGTGGTAGAGGCTGGTGACCCTTCTGCACAAAAGCAAAAGCATTTTCAGCTTATACACAAGGCAGTCAGAATCCAAGCCAAGGTGGAGAACCTGTGTCTTTCCCAGGTATTGTTCAACTCCCATCAGCCCAGCCAGCATGTTTGATGGTCAGGGTTGTCATGAGCTATAATTCAACAAGACCTGGCAGTCTACAGGTTCCCTACCCTGGCCATATAAGTGGCTGTTGATTGAGCAGTGCCTTAAGTGTATTTGAGAAAGTAAGCTTACTGACAATAACTTGCCTAGAAGTATATTTAATATTTTTTATTACATTGGGATAAAACTGACTTGTGAGCCAACATAGAAATAAAACATTTTAAGCATGGTCAGTATTTTGCTATGAGCAAATAAGTGTTGCTTGACCTTTAAACAAACTGAAACAGAATATGACATTCTACACAGGTTGCTGAGATCAGAAACCTTTTTTTGAGTGTGACATTCAGCATTCACATAGGCCATTGATTTGTGGAAGATGATTAGTGGCTTGGCAGTTTTTATTGGCCTTGGGATGAGTTTTTTATCTGACATTCTAGGCCAATTAATGAGATGGCAGCTTTGGGCTATCTTTATTACCTTCCAGCCTGTGAGCAAATTATTGGAGCTTCAAAGAAATGAAAATGTTAAAATATTAGTGATTTAAATAAAATTGCAGTTAATCTTAGAATCATAGCATCATATGGTGGTTTGAGCAAAGTCTGTTCCATTTTGGATTCCAAAGAGCATTTTTGGAGGCACTGATGATTGTTTATGGGCTCGTCGTTCTTGAGAAAAGCAGATGGGTGTCTTCTCAATTATGTCCTGGGGCATAATTTTCTTTTCTCTAGAAA
The DNA here is from genome assembly GCF_027172205.1 of Podarcis raffonei. Taxonomy (NCBI): domain Eukaryota; kingdom Metazoa; phylum Chordata; class Lepidosauria; order Squamata; family Lacertidae; genus Podarcis; species Podarcis raffonei. The sequence goes on from NC_070610.1 coordinate 44,912,810, forward strand.
GAAATTTCCTATAGGCCCTAGGACAGGGGTCGGCAGACTATGGCCCGGGGGACGGATGCGGCCCACCAGGCTCGTAAATCCAGCCCACGGACCCTGCCACCCACTTGGTCAGTCCCCGTGCTGAGCTAAACTGGCGCGGCGCGGCGTTTCCTTGAAAAGAAGCCACAGATGCCTCACCGCACGGAGACTGACTTCTGTGATGCTGGCATGGCTTCAGATTGGCTGCAGGAAGTCTTGCCGCCCGCTTGCTGAGGTAAACCCAGCACGGCCATGGACACAGAGGCCGGTGGGCGGGCAGTGGGTCTGGGCCGCACCATGGGCATCATGACAGGCACGTTGCGGGGCTTCAGCTGGAGCTTGGCACACCTGCTGACCCTGCATCTAGTGCCTGGCTCAGCACTGCTGCTGGTGGCGCGCTCAGCGGCTGCATTGGAGCAGCTGTAGGGTGAGCTGTGCGCCACCTGCCCAGTGCTCTGCGTGCGCGGCCTGCCCCCCGACTTGGCCTCGGATGACAGGCCGCAGCGTGTGGTGCACGCTGCCTGGGAGCTCCACGGGGACGGGCCAATGAAGCGGCCGCTGCTTGTCAACAACACTGGTGAGCGGGTGGCACCGAGACGTGCTCTTGAGCACGTGCAGAGTGCGTTCCTCCTCCAGGTCCAGAAGTAACTGCGGGACCAGCTTGCAGGGTATATTTTTTAAAATATAGTCCGGTCCCCCACAAGGTCTGAGGAATAGTGGACCAGCTCCCTGTGCTATTAGTAAAATGTTATGAATATAGATAGGAAAAGACAGCTACCAAAACCACTGACTTCACCAGTCTTCCTTTCTTTTATTTTATTTGTCTTTGTTTTGGAACCATTCACTTAAATGTGCTTTGACATATCACAGATAAGTGGCGAGATCACAACAGGAAACAGTTTCAGGCAAGTCCAGCTGTAAATGCATAGTATCTCCTCTTATTTTGGATGTGATAAAGCATTCAAGCAATGTGTCCATACAGTGTCCTCTTTCCATATCGTGACTAAGCTGAGTATCTGAATTCATCCTCAGTTTGCACAATCACTGGACTTACTGTATGGTTTTCTAGGATTCAAATACACTAAGCAATCTTAATTTGCTTAGTTTTCTGGACTTGCAGCTTGCGTTGAATGATTGTCTACTCAGTGCTTCTTGGTTGTTCCTGGAAAGCTGGTCACAGTTCCTCTTGCACTTCCTGTGTCTTGCACTTTACACAGTAACCTCACCAGGCTGGTCAGATATTGTACCCATGTAACTTTAGATTTAAAGTTATGAGGTGTAGCAGAGAGATTCGCCCTCTTTATATTAACTTTTTGTAATGTTAAATCTATATGCAAAAACAAACAATTAATTCCTAAGAAATCAGAATCTTTGGGGATACCTTCTGTGGAGATTATGAGAATCAATAGATTGTTTGGCTCCCCAAGGATATAGTTGTAACGGTTGCCCCATGGTTGGCTTAGTTTGACCTTTTTCAGTTTTTTTGAGGGGGTGGCTCTCTGTAAAGCTTAGGAACTATGTGTGTGATATAGCTGCTGGACTGTTAGCTGTCCCATTCACATCAGTAGGTGAGTTATTAACAGTACACTATTTCCCCCCTACTGCGTCAGGAGGGGTGGAATGGAGAGTAGACTTGTGGTGTTACCAACTTTAAAAAATAAATGAATTGCTTACCGTAGTTGTTCATGGGAAGGGTTTGAGCTGTTGAATAAAACTCCTTCTATAGGGTAAGTTCAGCAGGTTTCCTCCAGTAACTTATATGCTGAGAAATTGCAATTTCCCCTTAAACAGAAACATCACCTTAAGACACTTTACCTGTAACCTGTTCAAAAATAGAGTTGCAGCTGCAGTGCTACTGCATGGTAATAAAATTGGCAACACACTCTGTCAATTCCTGCCATTTGTGTTCTCTACTGCTTTAAAAATGGAATCTTCACCCTGTGATTAGCCCTGCCAAGAAATTTTATAATGTCTTACTGGAGCATATAAATCAACATAGCCAGTGGCAGTATTTAATTTGACTTCCCTGAAACAGTCAAGCACGATGCAGTTTGTTTAAATAAAAGGTGACTAAGTTGGGGTGTCTGAGAATGATTTCATGGCAAATTATTTGAAAGCTTATCCATCAGGATACTTGGGTGTGGGGGCTGAAATTTGAATTACTGTGTGTGTAAATTTGCATATATGAAGTGTGTGTGTCTGTGTCTGTGTGCACATATGCACATACATGTAGTGGGAGCTTAGTACGTTCATATGTAAGAGCTGAACCAGTTCCACAGGAAAGCCTTGCAGGAATTGCATAGATGGTTAGTGGAAATGAAAACTCAATTTAGCTTTCAACATGTGACTTCCTATTTCTGTAAGGTACTTCCAAGGGACTTCCTCTGCTAAATCAGCTGAAGCTTTTCTGCAATTTAACTCTGAAACATAGCTCAGTCTGCCTTGCCACAGAGCGGTGTGTTCACTTTGATTTGTTTTTACAGAGATTTCCCCCCACTTTCCCTCCCCTTCTCTCCTGTGCCATTTCCAGCATGTAAAGATCTAGTGGCTCCAACTCGTGATCGAAAACTGAATACATTTGTGCAGATCACCGTGGTTCAACCTGGAGAACAGTCTTCAACACGATATACAAGCACAGAAATTGTGGAGGTGAGCTCCTTTCTTTGTTCGATCACCATTAGTCATCAAACGCTAAGTTTTCTTTTCTTTTTTAAGCCAGTACAAAGCAGGGGAGGAAAGGGGAGTTGCTGGCATTTCCTTGTTTGTGAAACTTCTGCTTCTGCAGAAGGAAACATAAAAAGTTGTTTGGCTTTTCAGACACGCTACAAAATGCTCTGGGGAACTATTGCTTCTCCTTTGATGTTAAGACACCCCCCCCCAAATGTAGAAGTATTTTAAAATATGGAGTTTCTGCGAAGAAAATGTTAGCATGCTGTATGTTTGCAATGAACTATGTCATCCGAAACACAAGGCTTTGTGCTTCATGAAGAATGCGTTCTATGGTTTATACTGATAATATTTGTAGGCATAACTTTCTGCAGCAAACATTGCCTGGTGTGGCTTTGCCCTGGTGACTTTCGGCTTTGTCTGCTTCTTGGAATAAGAGTTTACTTTTTGTTACCAAATATTCATGTTAAGGAGTTTTAGGATACGTTGTGGAAGGAAGCAGGTTTTAATTCTGTGAAACTACATCCGAATTAGCTTCTCACTATTAAAGAAAGTTTCCTGATGCATCAAAGGAATGCTTTTTGAGCAGTCTTCCGGCTGCAAATTTAGCTGTCGTGACTTGAACTGCTAGCAGTACTAAAGCTGTAACTCAAACAACCTGCAACACAGCAGGATGGGCCTTGTGCAGACTGTTTTGGCGTGTTGCACTGCATTTGTTGTAGCAGACTGTTCAGGCATCAGTCGAACCCTTTCCTATTACAGTTTAGAGTTGGCTGACATTCTACACAGAACCCTATATATGTTCAAACCCTGTATTTTATTTTCATGTATTCTTCCATTTGTATGCCACCAGTATCCCTCAAAGGAGGCTAAAAGCAAATTAAAAACAATACAGCTGAGTGGGATTTTTTAAAAAAAACTTTATTGATCTGCAAGACCACTATGCAATATCACAAGACTACTTTGCAAAATCCCATCTTCGCGCAAGAGGGTACTGCTTCTTAAGACATACAAAGCCCCTGTGCTTGTGGACAAGTAGTTTCGTGCTTCTTTTAATCACAGCATGAAGTAAACACCTTCAGTAAGAAAAATACACAGCAGGGGAAGACGGCAATGATAAAACCCTGACAATTACAACTCTCAAAAGATTTGGTGAAAACGGTTTCTTTGCCTAGGAAAATTGCTTGTAAAAGAAGAATGTAATGTAGGTGGGAGAAGGAGAGTAGAATGGCTTGCTTGAGCTCCTGCTAGCTTATAGTATCTTGCAGGAAATGCATGGCTGGCTGGCTGGCTGGCTGGAACCCTAAACAAGAGTTCTTCTTACAGAAAGGTAGCCGTGTTGGTCTGCCATAGTCAAAAAAAAAATTTTTTCCTCCTTCCAGTAGCACCTTAAAGACCAACTAAGTTAGTTCTTGGTATGAGCTTTCGTGTGCATGCACACTTCTTCTTCTGTTATTGTATGGTATTGGTTTATTGCAAAAGTCTGTGGCAAGTTATAAATAAATTTACAGTATTGGTATTCTTTTTTATCACTTTCATTAAGAGCAAAGCAGCTGTTACATTTATATCTGACCTCTCTGCATAGAGCTTTAAGATGAAAAATGTGGTTCAAAAACATATATTTGAAAATACTTAAATACAAAAAGTTTTTTTTCAAACTTCTTCCATGATGGTAGTGTTACTGCAATTCCTTTTAAAAAGACAGAGAGAGGGAGGGAGTGTGGGGGACCTTTTTCAGCCAGAGGACTGAAATCCCATCCTCTGGGGGATACATGCCAATGGTGGGCATGGCCAAAATGGGCAAGGTCACCTTCCCCCATATATACATGTGGACATGCATATACACACACATGCATTTTAGTGATTAAGGATAAGAAGAAGGAACACCACCTTACACAACACAAGCAAATATGAGGTTATTTGCTTTCCAGTGTTATTTCCAAGGTCAATATTGAGTAGCTGAACAGTCAGTAGGCTAAAGAATGGAGTACTTCTGCTTTTACATACCCTGAGTATCTTATGCATGGAAGAGCAACAATTAACTTGAAGGAAATGTGGTACTTGGCGGTACTAACTGCATCAACAAGCTAAGTTCTTCATGCAAAATTTATCCTGCCCTTCCTCCAAGTTGTTAAGGACAACGTTAATTCCCTGCCCCAGTGTGGTGTAGTGGTTAAGAGCGGTAGATTCGTAATCTGGTGAACTGGGTTTGCGTCTCCTCCTCCACATGCAGCTGCTGGGTGACCTTGGGCTAGTCACACTTCTGTGAAGTCTCTCAGCCCCACTCACCTCACAGAGTGTTTGTTGTGGGGGAGGAAGGGAAAGGAGATTGTTAGCCTCTTTGAGACTCCTTCGGGTAGTGATAAAGCGGGATATCAAATCCAAACTCCTCCTCTTCTCTTCTTCTCTTTACAACAGCCCTGTGAGGTTAATTATGCTGAAATGTATTCACTGACCCATGGCCACGCCACATATTCCTTTTTGGCTGAGGAAATTCTCCCTCACTGAAGTCCAACACTCCAGTTGCTACGCCACACCGCCCCTGCTATATTAAACACAAAGTGTCATTTAAAATAATATTTTTAAAGCTGATTCTGCAAAATTTATTGAGCACCATCCAAGGTGTAGCCTTTGGTGCTGGGTCTAAAATCTCTTTTAAAGTCATACTTCCTGCCCTTTAAAATTCTAGTCCCAGCCAAGCTGTGACTTTCTGCACTTACTTTACTCATTGGTGAGGCAAAGGCATTCATTGCACACTCAAAGGCACTCTCTTTTACATCGCTTGTTCCATGGCTAAGACTTGGGTGCTAGAAATAGGTTCTAGTACTAAATCCTGATAAGCCTAGCTGGAATTATTTCCATCATACTACAAGCCTATGCATTTCAACTATGAATCAGTTTTTAGTTTAGCTTGCATTGTTGAGAAAATACTTCTTAAAATGAAAAGGTTATTGATTTTATTTTTTTTATAAAATAGATAAATCAAACATTGTTCAAGCTATGCCTATGCCTTTGCCAAGATACTAGCCTTGAAGGTCAAAATGTCATCTAGTCATTGTTCACAGCCTGTTTCTGCCCTGCTTCATAGCCAAACATGTGGTTTTGATTTATTTTCCTGACTTAAGGATTTTTGCTGCTCTTGTGGAAAGGCAGTCAAGTTGTACAGCGCTTTCTCTCTGCTAGGCCTTGCAGGGGGTTGCACTGGATAACCCTCAACATCCTTTCAAACTCTGCAATTCTATGATTAACCATACATGAAGATAAAAGGCACAAACTTGGAGGGAGACTTGAAGCTCTGTATATAAAGCTGGGAAACTTGGTGACTCCAGTTTACGGTTCCCACACAGCTATTTATGGCCTTGCCTAGTGCTTCCCATATTTTTAGTTCTTTTGCATGAATTGTAACATGTGACTACTTAAATGAAGTGCATGTGAATTTATATGTCTTGGATTATGAATGAATGGCTGAATGGCTGTTCCTAATTAGAGGAGTACTGCTTCGTAGTATACGGTGACACAGTTGCCTGGGGTGGTTTGTGGTCATGAACTCAACTTCTGTATCTCAAAACGTCTCTCTTTATACTGAGTTAAATGTCCGCGCTATTACACTTTGTAGCTCTGGCTCTTGCAGTTGGCAATCCAAATCTGCCTTTGCTGCATCAAAAACTCTTGCCTTTGGAGATCCCGTGGCTATTGTTTCATTGACCATAGCTGACTGTAGCATGGCACACAGCTGCTACCTTGCTAAATCTGAGTTATGTGCTTGTGCTATGCAGGGAACAAGAGACCCACTGTTTCTGACTGGTGTGACGTTCCCGCCGGATTACCCTATCTATGAGGAGACTAAAATAAAACTAACAGTCTATGATGTCAAGGATAAATCTCAAGACACGGTAGGTACCTTGCTGCCTCTTTTGCTAAAATATGCACAGCAATATGACTGATCTTTCCATGGGTTTATTTTGCCGTCCATTTGATCCTTAGGTGTTTCAAGTGTTGCTGATTGTATTGAATTGTTTTTCAAGTTGCCAGGAAAGAAAGAGTTAAGGTTGTGTGTGGCTTTCCTCTTAACTGTGTCTGGCAGCATATGGAATGGATTGAGATAAGAAGGGTAGAAACAAAATTACTTCTCTCAAAATATGTTACTGATCATAGAGTTCTAGTCATGTAAGACCTGAGTTCTGAAAGAAACGATAATCAAACTGGGCTTTAATTATTCTCATATTGAGACTTGTATTGTTGCAGCCCATCTGCCATCAGTTTTAAAAATGTTTATGTATTACTTACTAAAGAATGTATACTTTATAAGACTGGATTTTGTATCATCTACACACACACATTAGTAAGAGGAAATGGAATAGGAATTGTTTACCAACATATATCCAGCAACCCAGTTACAGTTTGTCTATATATTCTCATGCAGAGTTTTCCACCCCAAAGGTTTGACAATGCTTAATTTTTAAAAAACATTCCTGTGTTACATTTCCTGCTTTTCCCCCTCCTTAAAAACAAAATGCTTTGCATTTGTATTTAGTTTACCTGCTATGGATTATGAATGATTAACACAATATTACATATTGCATTAATAATAGCCAAGAATATATTTTGTTCACTTGATAACTTTTCAGAGGTGCGACATGTTTAAATTTTGAAGTTGCATTATTTTCAGTGCTTTGTTATTGTTTTTAGATAATTTTAAAAATATCCAATGACTTCCCTTCTTACCCTTCCGTGGTTCATTTTATTTGTCATACATTCCTGCATATTTTACTATAACCATTCAAATCAGTTTTCCACTTTTACATTCATCAAAAATTATTTACTCTGTTGAATTTATCTTAGTGCTGCCAGCGTTTTCAGATGTATACAGTTAATTTCCAAATATTCAATAAACTTTTTCCACTCTTCTTTTAATATACCGTATTTTTTCCATGTATAAGACGAGCTTTTTTCCGTCTTATACACAGGTAGTGCTGGGGGGGGATGGGCGAATGGTTTTTTGGCGCGAGCCCAAAATTGTAAGGGGCAATTGGCTGCTTGATTGTTGGGGGGGGGGGAATACCGAAAATCGCTCACCTGCCAGAACGAAGCACGATCCCGGGATTGGAAGTGGTAATTGTAAGCGACACAAACTGTTATGTGGTGGGTTCTGGCGGGTGAGCAATTTTCAGCATTCCCCCCAAATAATCCTCCCCCAAAGCTTAATCCCCCCTATTTTCTGAATTCTGAGGCCCCCAAAATAGGGGGTGTCTTATACATGGGGGCGTCGTATACAGGGAAAAATATGGTACGTTTTTCTTGCTCTTATTCTATGTGCTAAATCTGCAAGTTCTGAGTATTCCATCAAGTTAAGTTGCTAATCCTCTTTAGTTGGACCTCGCTCACTTTCCATTTTGGGGCTAACAAAACACAAGCCGCAGTTGTTGCATACATAAATAACCTTTTCTGACATCTAGGAATTTCTGTCTAGGCTATTCCCACCAAATTGAACTCTGGTTTTTGGGGGAAATTAGTTTTGAACATTTTTTTCAATTCATTATAAATCATTACCCAATATAGTCTTACCTATTTACATGTCCACCACATGTACAAAAAGGTTCCCTTCACTACTTTTCACTTCCAACACATATCTGATTCTGTTTTATAAATCTTAGCCAACCTACTCAGAGTTAGGTACCATCTATGAATCATTTTCAAATAATTCTCTTTCAATGAATAACATACAATAAATTTCAGGTCGCTTTTCCAAAGTTTCTCCCAGAGGTTAAGATCTATATTGTGTCCTATATCTATTGCACAGAGTGTCATTGAAGCTTTAACTAGCTCGCCTTTTGTTTCCCATTCTAATGAAAAATTATCCATTTTAGGCAGAGGTTTATCCTTATTTTGTAAGAGTTCTTTTTCAAATTGTGAGCTTTGGTCCAGAAATCCATGCTTTCTATCTAATTTAAATATGTTGTATACCTGGTCAGAGCCCGATTTCTGTTCTTATCCTGAAGCAAAGTTCTTAACCTGAAGCACTATTTCTGGGTTAGCAGAGTGTGTAACCTGAAGCGTATGTAACCTGAAGCATATGTAACCCAAGGTACCACTGTACTAGCTGTAATATTATTCTTATTACCAGTGATTTTTTTTCTGTGGGAACGCAGGGGTACGCATACCCCTAAAAAGTTTGTGAATCTAAGTTTGGCCATATTGAGGGGCAGTATTTCAATATGAGTAGGAAAATGAGAGTACCCCTAAACATTTTTTTAAAGAAAAAAAGCACTGCTTATTACTAACTATTGATTAAGTAGTTGATACCTCCTAATCTGCATGGTGGAGCAGAAAGGTAGAATTCCATAGACCGCCAGTTCAAGTGCTGAGATTAGAGGTGTCAGAAAAATAATGTCTGCTTGGATGTACTTGGCCACTGGAATTCATTCAGACCTTGTGAACTCTGAACTGCCATTCTGTTACTGCCGTTCCAGAGCAATCAAGGAGTAGACAGCAGGAAAAGTGACTGAGGCAAAGTGCAACTCTCTGACTTTTGGTCTCTTGCTAGCTTTGCTTGTCCCTGCCCTCTCCCTGAAGGGTAAAATAAGGAGGAAGGATAAAAAAGGAACAGCATAGCAAGTAGTTTGCAAAGAGTTCTATGAAGCTAAAAATAAATATTTTAAAAAATCATTTGCTCTACTTTATAAATGTTACATCCTTTTAATATTGAATTCCTATCAACAAGCTCTCCCCTTCTAACTGGTTTGCATCTTTTAAAAAAACTTCCAATTATAGCACTGAAGCCCTTTTTAAATTGTGGAAACAAAAAGTGCATTGGGAAATATGGAAGTGAATAACTTTGGTAAGGAAACATTTAAACTGAGTTTTGAAACCAATCCAGGTTGTTCAACTGCATTCCCCAGTGGGCATTGGACTATATAGTATATCAGAAAACCACAACACCATTTGGCACAAGTTGCCTTGTCTACTAAACCACCCCTAGGCTTGAAAGCAGTGTTGTAGACAAGGTTTGGAACTATGTTACTGGATCTGTCTTTGGCCTGTTGGCTGAGAAGATTTGTGGTTTGAAGAATCTAAGTTTTTGCTAGAATCTAAGTTATAGTTCTTCACATCACCTAGGTGTTCCATGTCTGCCTATGATTAGCCCCTTGCTTCACAATAGAACACAACAGAAAGCTTGTGAAAGCTTCAGAAGTTCCAAAGCTAATTTTTGTTTTGCTGTTGTGAAGTGGAATACTTAATCTCATATTAGTAGTTCATTTTCAGAAGAATGTGAAACTTGTTCTTTTCAAATTTATCTGTTTATTGAGTGCTCACTTTGATTTGTTTCCACAAATCAGTTTGTGACACTCACTGTTTATTGAGAATTCATTTCTTTGCATGGAGGTTATATCAGATTGCACCAAGCAATTGCTGGCCCATACTTATCTGTTCACTTTTCTGTTCTGCAGAAAGCCTGGGTTTCTTTCAGAGATGAGGGGGCAGATTTGATGCAGGAGAGTGACAAATACTTGCAATTTTGCACAACCTAAATGTGCAAGTATGTGATTATATTCCACCTGCAAAACAGTGACAGGCGAAAAGCAACTTCACTGATGAAACCTATCAAAATTTAATTTTTCTTCTTCTTCTCCCCCCTTCCCCTAGTCCTATGCCTGCTTGGCATTCCCTGCTCCTTTTTTCTTTTATCTTCCCTCAAATAATTGAGGCTCAAAGTATTGGCCTTCACTGCTGAATGAATGAATGTGTATTATTATGGCCAAACAGCCAGCATACTAAAACCAGAATTTCTACATAGTTCTTTACAAAAACGATAAAAATGATCAGAGTGGAATTTAACAATCAATATACCAATTAATAAACTTAAAATGAGTATCCAATGAAATAGTGAAGCTTTGTGGTCTGTTCAGTCCAGTCTTTTAAGAGGATCATGTCAAGCGCATGATTAGGCAAAATCCACAATTGAGTTGCTGTTCTCAGTAGCTCTTATTTTACAATGTCACTGTTGTTTATGTTCTGCGAAACTTAATATTTAATCTAATATTTGTTAATAAACAACTATAAGTATCTAAATGCATTTTTATTCTACATCAAACAATTGTATTGTATTAGAGTGTTGTGATGATAATGGCAAGGTTGCAGGTTCAATGCCTTCAAGGGACAACTGCATATTCCTGCATTGCAGGGGGTTGGACTAGAATTAGATGATTCTCAGGGTCCCTTCTATGATTCTTGGAATGTACAGTGGTACCTCGGGTTACAGATGCTTCAGGTTACAGATGCTTCAGGTTACACACTCCGCTAACCCAGAAATAGTGCTTCAGGTTAAGAACTTTGCTTCAGGATAAGAACAGAAATCGGGCTCTGGCGGTGCAGCAGCAGCAGGAGGCCCCATTAGCTAAAGTGGTGCTTCAGGTTAAGAACAGTTTCAGGTTAAGAACGGGCCTCCCAGATGAATTAAGTACTTAACCCGAGGTACCACTGTATTGTATTCTGATTTCTTCTTAGCACTTCAGGATTATTCGTTTTCAAATACCAGGTGTTGGTAAACAAAATATAATTATTCTGACAATTTGACTTGAAAAATCCATTCACTCTTCCTTCTGAAAGTTACCGTCTCCGTTCTTTGCCATCTATTGAAAGGTCATACATTTTTGCTCTGTTCATCTTGCAGTGTTATGAAAGGACTTTGCACTATAGGGAAAAAATGACATGTGCTGGGCACAGTCCTTCAGCTGAACAACTGGAACAATAAAGTAAGATATAAATAAGCTATCTTGGTCTGAACACTTTTGAGGGGGTAGCAGCCAGTTTCTGAGTGGTGCATTGAGTCACTCATTGTATAGACTGCTACACAGTTAGAACAACGCGTATCTGTGTGCAATGGGAGGTTTGTGTCATTTGTTTTGAGGCTTTCCTTATATCAGCTGACCCCAAGGGCAATCTACATTGCATTGAAACAATAAAACACAATAATAATAATATAACAAATACCACAAAACATTAAAACAATATCAAAACAGCAGAGTGTAAGAGAATTTTAAAATCCTGATCCACTTCAGTGTCTGACACAAAAGGATAATAGAGTAATAATAATAATAATAATAATTTATTATTTATACCCCGCCCATCTGGCTGGGCCTCCCCAGCCACTCTGGGCGGCTTCCATAAAAACCAAAAATACAGTAAAATATCACACGTTAAAAACTTCCCTGAACAGGGCTGCCTTAAGATGTCTTCTGAATGTCAGGTAGTTGTTTATCTCTTTGACATCTGCTGGAAGGGCATTCCACAGGGCGGGCGCCACTACCGAGAAGGCCCTCTGCCTGGTTCCCTGTAGCTTTGCTTCTCGCAATGAGGGAACCGCCAGAAGGCCCTCGGCGCTAGACCTCAGCGTCCGGGCAGAATGATGGGGGTGGAGACGCTCCTTCAGGTATACTGGACCGAGGCCGTTTAGGGCTTTAAAGGTCAGCACCAACACTTTGAATTGTGCTCGGAAACGTACTGGGAGCCAATGTAGGTCTTTCAAGACCGGTGTTATATGGTCTCGGCGGCCGCTCCCAGTCACCAGTCTAGCTGCTGCATTCTGGATTAGTTGTAGTTTCCGAGTCACCTTCAAAGGTAGCCCCACGTAGAGCGCATTGCAGTAATCCAAGCGGGAGATAACCAGAGCATGCACCACTCTGACGAGACAGTCCGCAGGCAGATAGGGTCTCAGCCTACGTACCAGATGGAGCTGGTAAACAGCTGCCCTGGACACAGATTTGACCTGTGCCTCCATGGACAGCTGTGAGTCCAAAATGACTCCCAAGTAGGTGCTTAGTGGGCTTCCTTGAAGAGCTGACAGAGATGGGAAGCCACAGGCAAGAGCACCCTCTCCCTGGGTGGTTATAACTCCTAACTAATGGAGAAGTATTCTATGGGCAGCCAAGGTATTGGGAAAGAAGAGGAAGAAATGTGGCTAACGTGCGACCCACACATCTACAAACTGCTCTAGTCCTGCCAGGCACCAAGCCTCAGGAGACCCAGCAAGGCAAATGAATGGAAGCCCATGAGTGAGATCCTACAAGTGGGATTTATAGGAGTGATCCCTGATCAGAATTCGAGCCCACTGTATTCCATTCTCCCCCACCCTGTGCCCTTTTCTTCTTTCTCTCCCTAGCAGTCTGCCAGTATTTGTCTACTGAGCATGCCCACTAAGTACTTTGGGATGTTTTCCCCCTTCTGTTCCCCCAATGATTGTTTGGTACATCTGTAAACCTTGTGGTTCTTCCAAGCTTGCTGATATTCCCTGTTGAGTGTGGATGGTGCCATTTTGACTACATAGGCAGTGGAACTCGCAACCTGATCATTAGAAGTGAAGAGAATTGTGTCTTCCTAATCAGGGACTGAGTAAGCCTACTTGTTTTGCTTCCTGCCTATGAATTTGGGGGTGAATTGGAGCATGTAGTGTGAAGCAGAATGAAAACTACATTATGCATCACAAGTTGTGTACACTCCTGCTCCACGAGGCACTATTGGTTTGTGTTTTAATTCGACAGGATTAAGAAGGAAAATGGATCACTACATTTCTATCTCTTCTCCCTGAAAGTTTGCAGAGCATTTCCTTACCCCTTTTAGTCAGTTACCTTCTTTGGGAATATATCCAAATGATGTACAAATAAGGCTTTTCAAATGAGGGAGCTTATGACTGATTTGGACGGAGAGATTAGTTCCTTCCAAATGTTAGGTATATTAATTTTGGAAACTATATAAGCTCTTTTTATGCATGACACCTGGCAATATATAAATGTATATTTTTAGAGACAGATGTGCATATAAATCTGCATATCAGTTGAGTAGGATAAATGAACTTATGTCCAATAGAAGGGGGCATTTTTTAATTTTTATCAGTAAAGCATATTCATTTTATCTTGGCACCATACCAACAAGCACTAGAACTCAAATTTTCAAACTTTGCTCTAGAAAGCCTGCTCCCCTTGAATTGAACTTGAAAAATATGAGAGAGAGAGATGACAGAAAATATTTGTCAAGCTGTATAATTTGTTTTCGGGTGTTGCATTTGACTTTTTCTCAAAGGAAACCCATGGAAATTAATGTACCTAAGTTATTACGGTCATTATTAATTTCAGTGGATCTACTCTGAATAAAAGTTATTTGAATATGACCAGCTTTTTAGGCAGTCATAGCTGCTCCCAAAGAAACATGAGTACTATGGTTTGTAAAGAGTGCTGAGTGCTTCTAGGGGACCTTTATACCCCTCACAGAGCTATATTTCCCAGAGTTACCTAGGAGGAGGAATTGAGAACTGTAGCTTTCTGTGGGAAATGGGGGGCGTGTAACAACTCTCAGCACCCTTAACAAAGTACAGTTCCCAGGATTCCTTGAGAGAAGCCATGATTGTTTAAAGTGATATGATACTGCTTTAAATGTTTAGTGCAGGTTGGAGCCCTCATCTCTCTGTCTTTGTCTCCTGCTTTCCTGTGGCAACCAGATCTGGAGCAGCTAGATAAATGTACAAATGAAATACAGTCGTACCTTGGATCTCAAACGCCTTGGCTCCCAAACAAATCGTCTCCCGAACAATCGAAACCTGGAAGTGAAACCCGGAAATTTTGAACAATTTTCGGAAGCCAAACGTTCTGGTGTGGCTTCTGATTGGCTGAAGGACACCCCTGCAGCCAATTGGAAGCCGCGCCTTAGTTTTTGAACGGTTCCGGGGAGTTGAATGGACTCCTGGAATGCATTCTGGTCGAAAACCAAGGTACGAATGTAGAAGAATTACTTGTCCAGCATCCCATTTCCCATAGTAGTAAACCAGATACTTCCTGAGAAACCCAGAAGCAAGTACTTTGTGGTGTACTGCCTCTCAACTTGGAGGTTGCATATAGCCACTGTGACTAAATGCATAATGGACTTTTCTTCCTTGATTATTTCCAACCCTTTAGGAGACCTATTGCATTGTTATTTTATTTGCATATGTTATTGATACCTCACAAGAGCCTCTGAGCATAACACTTCTTCAATGCTTGTTTAAATTGTTTACTCCTTCTAATGGGGAGAAAGGGGATTTCCTTACTTCAGCTCTACCAAGCTAGGGGAACAAGAGATTTTATCTGAGTTTGAAAGAGATGTATCACTCAGTATGGAGTGGCTAACCGCTAGCTTGGTTATTTGATTCATTCCAGAAAGTGGCTTGGTTTACGTTTTGTTCTGTTCATCACTGAATTGGCTACATTCCTCTCTCTCAGCTGCAGAAGGAACTTGAAACACTTAATGTAATTTTTACTGCTGTGTATAATTGGTTGCATATGTCTTTCTTTGTTAAATGTCCAGTGGCCTTAATGTACTATTCACCACACAACAAGAACCATTTCAAAGATTATTTCCCTTGTGGTGGTATGCACTCCACAGGTAGCTACACTTTATACAGCTCAAGCATATTATGAGTTGCCATTTTTCTTCTTCTGCTATTTGCCATCTGTCTAATGCATAAGATAGAAAGCCAACCATAGGACTTAGTGTTTTCAAGAGGCACTTGGTGAGGTTCATATGGCTATTACCACTGTAAAGTGGGTAGAATACAGAAAAGGCATGGCACCTGTATACATGGATTATGCTTTAGCAGCAGCTGCTAAACAAGTTGAAAGCCAGATTCCATGAATCACTCAAAAGCTATGTATTCAATGCTTTTTTCTGGGGGGGTGCAGGGGTACGCATACCCCTAAACATTTTGTGAATCTACGTTGAATTATGGTGCTGGAGGAGACTCTTGAGAGTCCCATGGACTGCAAGAAGATCAAACGTTTCCATTCTTAAGGAAATCAGCTCTGAGTGCTCACTGGAAGGACAGATCGTGAAGCTGAGGCTCCAATACTTTGGCCACCTCATGAGAAGAGAAGACTCCCTGGGAAAGATTGATGGCAAAGAAGGGGACGACAGAGGACGAGATGGTTGGACAGTTTCTCGAAGCTATGAACGTGAGTTTGACTAAGCGGGAGGCAGTGGAAGACAGGAGTGCCTGGCGTGCTCTGGTCCAGGGGGTCACGAAGAGTTGGACACGACTAAATGACTAAACAACAACAATTTCAATATGAATAGGAAAATGAGAGTACCCCTAAATATTTTTTTTTAGAAAAAAAGCACTGTATGTATTCATCAGAACTTATTCTCAAATAAGAATAGGTGGTATAAGATTGTGGCTGTGATTTAACAATACTGATCACATTAAGTCTGTAGGGTTGGGGGTTTTTTTGCATTTTTGTTTTATTGTTCCTAGATTAGTCTTGCGGGTGCAATTGAAAACCTTGCTCCTTCATATTCATTGCATTTATTCCTCTTTTATTGAGATCTCATAAAACACCACATTTAGAAGAACATGGGGAAGCCTCAGTTGCTCACCATCCTGCATAACACTGCTGTCACCAGCAAAACTGTTCCCTGTCTTCCATCTGTTGCATCTTCTCTCCAACTCCCTATGGAGGTGTCATTGTTCAGAGTAGCAGGATTAGGCAAAGGCCCAATCAGCATAATGTTAAGGGGTGGAGAAAGCAGATACAAATGATGTATGGAGCTCATACAGAAAGACCACCTGCAGTTATCAGCAACAGAAATAGTGTTTGATAATTATTCTAAATGTTCCAGTGGCAACCTCAAGTGTGATCCTTAGTTAACAATTCTTCAGTATTGTTGTGACACTGAATAATAATATCAACAGGACATTTTGACAGAGTGATAACTTCAAATAGTTATGTCTTTTGTTGTTCTTGCTGCTGCTGCTTGATAATGGCTGGGAAATGGTGGTTGTGGAGAGTGTTTCTAATTCATGTATTATTTAAACTTAGGAAAGATGCCCATAACATTTTACTAGATTAATTAATTTTTCAATTTTAATCACCTTCCTCAATTAAGTTGTATGTCTGTGCAATTAAATATTGCATTGTTTGATTAATAAAAAAACACAGCTTCATTATATTGAAAAAAAACTACTATTTCTGCTAACATTATTAATATGGAGAAGACATCCATTAGCAAATATTTAGGTTTTTTTGTTTTTGTTTTTAAAAAATGCTACATGATCTATAATTAAGGTTGGTGTGTTATGCATCGGTGAGTGTTTCCTGCCTAGATTTGCTGAGCGCATCCCTAATGAGCTTCTGTATGGAATGAGTAATGTTGTGACTGCACATTAATTAATGTATTTTCACAGCCAAAATAAATGTTCCATGTAGCTTCAAGTGTAAAAATTCACAGTTTGTCCTACAGTTTATAGTTCACTTTCCCTCATAATACAAAAAGGTGTAGGGCTTTTTAAAATACATGGCTCCTGGTTTTTTGCACTTTTAAGGCAGCCCTGAAAGCTCTTCCTTCCTGGGGTGGGTGATGTGAGAGCCAGCTGGAAGCCCAAGCTACTGGTATGGAGATCTCTTGTCCTGTGACTGAAATATTGGGGTTTGCAGGAACAGCAGATTCTTCAAGGTCATCTGTGATGCTGGAGTGTGCTTCTGCTCCTCTGAGAAGGAGGAGAACCCAAGTTCTAGATCTGAGCAGAGCTGAACCCATAAAGAGGCCCACATCCACACCCTACTGATATTTGAAGTTAAGTCTGAAGGTGTCAGGAAAGAAGACTTTCTTGCTATATGAAATGCTCTCCCCATAGAAGCTTGCCTGTCTTTATTTCTAAAGGGTGGGATATAAATGCTCTAATAACTGCATATCTTTTTGGCACGAGGTGAAGACTTTCTAAAAATTTGCCCAGGCGTATCAGCATGTTTTATAACTGATTTTGTTTTTACGGCTCTGCTGGATTTCATGACTGCTGCTTCTGTGGTTTTAATATCTTATATGGAGTTTTATTGTACATGTAACAGTTTTTATTTTATTGTATACATTTCTTTCCTGCTCTTCAGTCCCAGAGGTTTCCTAGGTTAGCTCATAAGTAATCAATCAATAAAGCAGCCAAGTAAGATCAGAAGCAAGTTACCTTTAAAAAGTGCAACAGCAAAATAGATGGGAAAAGACTGAGGCTTATGCAAGATTAAAACATATATTGAAAGAGCATTTTTAAGGCATGGACAAATACGAAAAAGCTATTTGCTTGTCACCTAAAGGACTTGGGATTTGGTTTCAGGGAAGCGTCCCTTAGGAGGGCATTCTGAGCATAAACTTTCCTTCAAGCTTTAAACAAAATCTAGTAACTGCTTGCGGAATTGTAATAGGGGGATTTGAAACTGCTTTATGAGATAATCTTGGTGGCCAAATTTTGCTTCACTGTTGAGGTGCATACCAAGGTGCCACAGGTGAGGTGAGGAAGGCATTTTCACTCAGGTTAGAAAGGAATCTGATCCCTTCCAACCCCCAACTCTTTTACTTGATCTGCTTTTATTAATTGTTTTATTTATTCAGGAACTTGCTTTCATGAGGTAGTTTGTTTACTTGAACATGCTTGTATTTGGAATTGGGCTGCCAGGCCACACCTTCTGTGTGCCCACAGAAGTGCCCCTGTTTCCATCTGTTAAATGCTGGAGGGTATGGAAAAAAGGAGGCCATATAGTGTAGCTTAACTGGGATAGGAGAAAGCAGAAGTGTTGGGGAGGGTGTGGGAAAGAGAGAGACCAACAAGAACAACTAGAGAACAGCAAGAAACTCCATCAGAAGTTTTGGGTTATTTTGGATTGGGGATAGGGCTCAGAAAAAGGAAATCCCGAATTTATATTGTGTTTTTCATTTCCTCTCAAGCTCTGTTCTGGCCACTCAACTTTTACATTTCAATGTAAACGGAACCTTTCTCCCATTCCTCTGATAGCTTTGTTAAAAATAAATGAGTCTGAAATGTGGAGCATACATATATTCTGTATGTACCTTCTGTTGTAATCCACTCTGATTCACATCATATTCTCAACTATAATTATGTAATAGTTTAGCACTCATCAGTTTTACACATACTAAATAATAACAGATGGTTCTAGATGGCTGGCACTTAGTCAGACGCATGAAGAGTCACTAAATGATGTTAAATGCCAATGTTTCCTAACAATTTTATTTCACTTTTGCACGTTCTTTAACACCAGATATTTTTTTTTCCAGAAAGAGTTCAGGAAATTGTGGCATAGGCCTTTTCTCTATATTAATTGGTTCAGTTGCATTTCTGCAAAAATAATTTCCATACCATTTACTCTGATATATTAATTGTCTTTTGATGAGAGGCTTAAACTGATTAAAGAAATTCCAGTTGATTTAATATCAATTTTAATTTTAATTAAACCTGTATATATGTACATTTATTTATTTATTTATTTATTTTTGTTAAAACAATAGCTTTAGATGGTGTATTTCCATGTTGCGTCAGATGAGATGCCCATTGTATTTTTAATAGGTGTGGCTGATTTTGTAAATGGCCTGATTTGACCCTACCTGAATTAAATCAATATTAAAAACTTAATACAGTGGCACCTTGGTTCCCAAACTTAATCTATTCCGGAAGTCTTTTCCAAAACCAAAGCGTTCTAAAACCAAGGCATGGTTTCACATAGAAAGTAATGCAAAATGGATTAATCCATTCCAGACTTTTAAAAACAACCCTAAAACAGCAATTTAACATGAATTTTACTAATGAGGCCATTGATCCATAAAATGAAAGCGATAATCAATGTACTGTACTATAAAATAAATAAGACAGTAATGTAGATGATAAAAATTAAAATTATTATTTTTTTCTTATGTGCACTGATGATAGTCATTGTTTGCATGGGGGGGGGGCTTTTATCTATTTCTGCAGTCACACAATCAATCAATCAATCAATCAGTAGCTGAACCGAGTTCCACACAGTCACAAAAATGAAGTCACAAGCCACAGTCGCAAGTCAGTCCCATAAAAGCCACACAAACAAAAATGCAAAAAATAGCAAAAACAAAAGCTCCAAATATCACTCAGCAGCCGACTGACTCAACAGGAAGCCTCTGATTAGTAGCGGGGGACTTAATTTACAAACGGAACACACTCAAGGCAAAGTTCACAAACCGGAACACCTACTTCCAGGTTTGCAGCGTTCTATTTCCAAGTTGTTCATAAACTAAGCTGTTCTAAAACCAAGATACCACTGAATGAAGCTTTAACACTTGTTTAACTGCATTTGGTTTCAAACATAGTTTAACCTGTGTTAAAGTTACAGATTGAACAGGGAAGTTTTTAATGTGACATTTTAGTGTATTTTTCATCTTTGTTGGAAGGCGCCCAGAGTGGCAGGGGAAACCCAGCCAGATGGGCGGGGTACAAATAATAAATTATTATTATTAGTATAGTTATTTTAACTGGGATAGGAGAGGGCAGAAGTGTTGTTTGTTCGTTGATCCCAATACAGTATGAAATCTTAGCAACACCCAAGCAGGCTCTTTTTGTTCATCCTAATGTTTCCTGTCTTATATATCAATATCCTATGTCATAGACTTATTTCCTAAAATGAATTCTTTATATAGCAAAACCGTATTTAAATCCCCCCACCCTTCTTAAACTTATTGCAGGATTTCCAGAACTTCTTGGCAGCCACACATAACTGCAAGGTTTTCCTTTATTTATAAAATTAAACCTTCCAAATGTTTGTGCATTAAAATAAGGTACAGTAATGAGAAGAGAAAGTGAAAACAAAAGCATCTAACATACATAGACTACAAATCTGCCTCTTGGGGGGAAATAGCATGGAAGTGGAACAAAATAAAAAATGCCAATGTAAGCATGCTTCTGTGACACAGACCATAGGTACTAGTAATGGTCAAATTAATCACCCCTCTTATATAATGCTAATATGGCCCAAGTTCTGTTTTGCTGCTGCGAATCAACAAAAGGGATGGGGGACTAACTATGGATTTTGGCCTTAAAATATCTCTTTCCTGGAAGGGAAAACGGTCAGTGGAACTCAAGTTTGGTCATTCAACAGTTTATGTTTCATATCTTGTTCATTTCCAATAAAAGAAGAATCACTAGCTTCGCCAAAGAAATCAAGAAAAATATGTTTAGTGTAAAGCATATAGCAAAATGAAAAATTATACTTACCTATTTCAGATAAAATTTTGACAACCACTTGGGTCAGTTCTTCTTCATGGGGTAGACGTGCTTGAAGTAGATTAACCAATATACAGTCTTACCTTGGAAGTCAAACGGAATCCGTTCCAGAAGTCTGTTCAGCTTCCAAAATGTTCAGACACCAAAGTGTGGCTTCTGATTGGCTGCAGGAAGCTTCAGGAGCTTCCTGCAGCCAATTGGAAGCCCGTCGGACATTTGGGTTCCAAAGAATGTTCGCAAACCAGAACGTTCACTCCCAGGTTTGTGGTGTTCAGGAGCCAAAATGTTCAACTTGCAATGTGTTTGGGATCCAATGTACGACTGTATAGGCTACTAATTTGGACTGGTTATTTGAAGCATATATTTCCAGTCTTTAGCAAATTGCACTAGTTTACCAGTCCACTTTGTAGCACGATTCAAAGTGCATTTTCTTCCCTTTCAAGATCAAAACAGCTTAAGAGCCAGTATACTTTAAGGACCTCACATAAATGTTCCCAAGTCTTCCAGTTTTCCTGTATTCTAAGGTGAGTCCAATAACATCCAGGGAGATGGCCTTCTCAGTACCAATACCCCAGTTCTGGAGCAAACTCCCCAAGGAGGTTTGAATGCATTGAACTTGATACCTCTCTGTCTCCAGATGGAGAGCCTTTTTTATTTGCCCAATAATTTTTACAATCTCTTACCTCTTAGATATAATTTCAATCTGCCGATTTTGTTGTTGTGACTGACTGCCCTGTGGGTTTTATTCATTTCTATAAATTCAGATTTAATTTGCCATTTTTTAGCTCTGTAAACTGTTTTGGGGGAAAAGAAAGAAAGATAATACATTCATGTAGTAAATAAGTAAATAAACATGTAGGAATATGTTTGGATTCAGTTTCACCTTTTTTGTGCCGTGTTCTAGCATGAGATGTAAAACTGTTTTTATGTGAGTGGAAGAGCCTTTTCACATGGGGGAGCGCTCCTTTGGATCCAGTATCCCCCCCCCCATCAAGCATTAAATTTCAATGGATAGTGTAATTCTTAGTAGGAGTAACTCCAATTAGAAACAGTCTTTCCCTTCTATAGAGTATATAAATATTGGAAAAATATAATCTGTTTTGTGAGGCTACTGGCAAAGTTGAGACATAAATACCAGCACTACTACGGCAGCATTTTGCCATTCTTTACAGAGAGATGCCAGCTAAAAGCCAAATCATTCTGCATTCTAGCAGAGGTGACTTGAGGGAATAGGTTCAGTTGCAATTGGCTGTTTTCCATTCTGCATAAATTCAGCCTGCTTCTCCATTCAGGAATCACTTTAAAGACAACTGCTTTAACTATTAACTGTTTAAGTCTGTGCTCATTTGGAGGGTGCAGGTAGAAATAGGAATGATATTAAAACCAATAATTTCAAACCAGCAATTTTGCCGTTTTAAATTGGAAAAATGGGAGGAAGCAGAATTTATACAAAGGTATATGTGGTAGAATATATAACTGCCTGAAGTCACATGCACCAATTAGTATTAAAGAATGGATGCTACATTACTAACAACTACAGATTGGTGGATGGGTATAATTAGGCCCATCAGTCTGTTTTGGCCACACCCGCCTGCACTTTTCCTGACATCATATATGTTGAATTAGCCTTCCAGTCTGAATGCTTCCCATATGAGCCCCAAGCACACCGAGACATTAAATTTGAAAAGTATGAAAACCAAGTTTATTATAGGTAATACATGTTCCTAGTTCTCCCTTAATGAAGTTGGAGATGCAAAGAGCTATGCTTGATCTTTGATCTCTGTAGGAAAGAGAGATAAAATGAAGATGTATTCTGTCCAGAGATGAGAGTGAGAAGAAGGGGGAAGTAGGAAGTTAGGTCAGAATATCAGTCTAACACGTTAGGTCAGACAGACAGTACAGGCAGATTTGACATTCCTCTATGTTTGCTCCCTGTCCCCCACCCCACCCACACCATCAGCCTTAATACAAGCTGAGTTGCATCCCAACACTTCCAACATTATATGGCATCAGGAGGGAAGTAGATAAATATGCATCTCCCTGATAAAAGTCTGGTTTGTAGGCACAGTAGGATAGTAGCTTTGCCAACTAAAAGGTATACCTACGTCAGAGGTCCTTGGTACACTCACTGAAAACTGTGTTGGTGTAGATACGCAATTGGTGGTGTTTCTGCCAGAGTGAGGCTTGATCCAAGATGTGTTGGGGTGTTTCTAGGTGACCTTAAATCTGTTAGTTCCCTGGATCCCCAGATCAGGCCCCTTAACCATGCTATCCTGAAACTAGTACAGTGGAACCTTGGTTTTCCATCATCTTGGAAGTCGAACGTTTTGGCTTTCGAACACCGAAAACCCGGAAGTAACTGCTCCGGTTTTCGAATGATTTTCGGAAGCCAAATGTGCCACGTGGCTTCCGTTTTCAGTTTCCCTATTGTATTGAGGCTTCCATGTTGAGTTTTTGGTTTTCGAACGTTTTGGAAGTTGAACGGTCTTCCAGAACAGAATACGTTCATAAACCAAGGTTCTACTGTATAGTTGTTTTTTGTTAACCACTGGCAAATAAAAATACCTTCCAAAGCATTTAGTAAGAAACTCCAGTCAGACCTGTAAATGGTGCAGTGTTCACTTAGTTTCCCCCTCAAAAAACCAAGCCTTATGCTGCCTCTTGTTGAAGATAGAAACTCCTGAGATCTCAGGTGCTTGCAGTATGGTAGTGAGAGGCTACAAAATCTTTGTGTTCTTTTTTTGCAGATTTAGGGTGGGAGGGTCCCATTCAAAACTAAAAAAACCCCCATGCCTGTGGATTAATAGTTGGCTCTCACCATCTTTTAGCTGAGGATCCTGAATAGCATAGTTTTGATAGTGCTATGGGAATTTGCTAAAATTTCATAGTGTAAAAGTCTAAATAGCCTTTTTTCACAGCAGTGGAGAAAACTGTTGACAATGTGACATCCCTATTAAAATGTGTGTTGAATAGGGCTCTATTTTCCTTTTCCTTTTTTCTTAAAGGAAGTATAGAAATATTTTGCTTTCCACAGAGTGATTTGGTGACAGCTTTCTTTTCTCTGTCATCTTCCTCAGGGGATGAAAACTGGCTAGATCTTTCATTTTTGCATGAAAATAACTTTATCTTTTAAACATTGAATTCAAAAGTCCTTTTGTCTGGTTTTTGTGAATACCAGCTTTAATGGATGATTATGTAGAATGTGTCTGCTAGGCACAAAATTGCTCAAAGTGAAAATAATCTGGGATTTTGTCTCCTAAATGCTCCCTCAGCATCCTGAGAACTTTAAAACAGCCATATTTGATCAGACAAAGGATCTTCCTGCTCAAATATCACTTTTTCAAAAGTGGCCAACCAGATGATTTAAAGAAGCCCACATGTAAGACAAGGAGACAATAGCCAATCCATGTTTGTTCACCAAAATACTGTAATCAGTGGCATACTATATCTGATGCTGGATGTTTGATTTAGCTCCTAGGCTGTGAGAGAACTGGCCTCCCATGAATTTGTCTAATATGACTTCAGCTAAAGGGAAGATCTAATATTTGGCCTCCCCAAAGGGAGTCCAGTGAAGTTTGGAGTAAATTTGGGAGTCTGGATTTTGTCAAAGGAATGAGGGAACTTGGGAGGGTTAGGTTGGGTTTGAATGGGCTTCTGGTCTTTCCAAATGTGGAGTGTGACAAATGAGGTTTGTATAGGCATTTGGTTTCCTCCAAAGGAACATGGTTACTCTTGGTGTGCATGTAGACACCTGACTTTGGTCAAAGGGTGGACTGGCAGTCAGGAGTAAAATGGGTACCTAAGTAACAGGTACCCAAAGTAACAGGGTTCAATTTACTTTGTGCAGATAACCCATGAAGCTAACAGTCTTTCAAACATACTTCTCTAAAGATCAAATTATAACTCAGGCCTGGAGACTAATGATTACATATATCATGAATAACCTCTATCAGAATTTTATGAATCTTTGTTAAGTAGCATTCCCTTTTCTGAGCTTATTATGATAATTCTTATCATCCAAAAAAAGTGTGAGGCAAATCAAAGTGAGTTTTCAGGGGTTAAGCGGGAGGAACAAATGATGTGCACAGTGGGAGAAAGATGGCAAAAAAGAAAGCTGAGAAGGAATCACCGTGAAGGAAAACGGATGGGATGGTTTTAGTATTTATGACATGAAATCCATCCTTGGAAAACATGGTCCATGAAAGGTTTTACCACATTAGGATACCAAAATACCCTGTATTTGTTTTTGGTGCTACGAACTAACATGGCTAGCCCTTCTGGAAATGATTGTATATTTGCTATTCATACCTTCTTCAGGGGTTACTTTTTAGCTGCTGCAAAATACAAAAACAAAAAACAAAGGAGTCATTTTCAGGTTTTTCATCACATTGTGTTAGCAGTGGGTGGTATATAATATAAGTTATTGGAATAAAAAGACTTAAATCCATAGATTTCAATGGGTCACCCAGTGTGTCTAGATTTGTGCTTATTAGAAGAAACAGTGGAAAATGGCTAACTTTGGGCAATCAGGCTCATTTTTATAATAGGAACCTAGGAAGCTATCTAGTACTGAGTCAGATCTACTTGTCCATCTAACTCAGTGTTCTCTGCACTGACTGCTGACAGCTCTCCAGGGCTTCAGAGAGGAAGTCTCTCCCAACCCAACCTGGAGTTGCTAGGGATTGAATTTAGAACCTTCTGCATGCAACGCTGATGCCAGACTACTGAGCTACAGCCTTTGCCTATACTTTATTGCAATTTAGGAATACTTTTTTTAAAAAAAACCTGACTTTGTATTTTCATAATCTATTTCATAAGAGAATAGGTTGACTAAGCATGTTCTAGAAAGGATAGTGAGCTGACTGTTTCTTAATACTGACAGAAAAGCATCAACATTTTTCTGTTCCTCTAGCTGTCAGATTATCTGTTCAGCTTGTAGAAAGAGGAGATTATCTTTTTTAAAAAATGGTGCGCAATCAGAAATAGTAAACGTTTGCTAAGCCCTGCTGTCTTTCCATTTATGCAACATTAGCTAATTTTGTCACTTCCTTCTAGGACAAAAGGGGTACTAAACAATCTCAGAAGTTTATTGTTAATTCACATCCAGTGTGTGTAGTGGAATTTTTGAGAAGTGGAATTTTGCTTCAGGACACCCATTTAGGCTGCATTTTTGACATTTCCTGTGGTGGAAGTTCAATAAGGAGGGTGCCTGTCTGAACTCAGCTGACCTTATTTCCATAAAATTGTGTCCAAAATACTAAATTCATGGTTCCTGATGTATCCAAGCTGAGCATCCAAAAGTCAAAGGAGACTGCTAGCAGTGTCTCCTGCAAAGACCTCCATTATCAGGGATATAAGAGAGCACGAATTATTTACTGTCGAAAGTATTAGTGGTAGAGATGTATGACCATTCACCACCATCATCATCATCATCACCACCATCATTTTGCGTCATGTTATAGGTGTGTTATTAGCTTCTTAAGTAAAGGCCCTGAAGGCTGAAAAGGACTTTGTGGTTGAAAAGCTATGTTTCTTTCACCACTAACAGTTTTTATAAAAGTGTACTGTCATGTAATAAACATGAATGGTCCCATATACCAGCTTTTGAAAAATTCAGAGAGAGAGACAAAAAGTTCATAGTTGTATCTCCTTTTCTACCACATGGCATTAACAGTGACAGACTTAGAGATTACCTGAAGAATAATAAAATGTACAAGGGGCAGTAAAGAAGCTCTGTGTTAAAAAAGTCTTCTGCAATTTAATTTAACTATTCTCCATCAATTACTGGGGGGGGGGATTATCAAAGGGAAGAGAGAAAGTTCTCTTGAAATTATAATCAGCAGAGTACAGGGTTTGGGGTTGTTTGTTTTTGTTTTTGTTTTGCTGTGATCACCTTCTTTTTGAGGTGCCCGAAGGCTGTTTGCAAGTATTCTTTCTTTCATTCTCCAAATCATCTCACCAGCGGCCTGCATTTTTCAGTCGTCTTGAGTGCCTGCACTTCCTGGAGAAGACAACATAAGGCTGTTCCCTTCACTGGCCCAGCTTTGTATCCCCCTTGAGTTTTTGCCTTGCTGAATTGTGTCATTGAGGTTGATAATGCCCTTTGCTTACCTGAATGAAGGATGGAGAGGGATGTGTGACAGTGTGTATAGAAACTAGCCTGCTGTACAAAAGGCAGAAGTTACATTTGTTGTGTTCTGGCCCTGCCTGCCACTCACCTGTGGCCCCCCAGAATGTTGCCAAGAAGGGAATTCAACCCCTGGGCTCAAAAGGGTTTACCACTCCTGGTCTGTGATTTTCAAATATCATAAGCACGGCTAGCCATTCTGTGGTACTGGGATATGCAGCAGCCATGTACATACAGGAGTTGACCCTGCCATAGAGTCCAGCTTACGCTCTTCCTTGCCTCTCCTGTGTTCTACATTTCTTTCCTCTTAAGTTCAGTAGACTAGAGACAAAACCAAATCAAAGGAAATTAAATGTTCATCATTCCATGAACTAAACTGTCATACTTTGGATGGCTACGATTTGCTAAGCACTTGCTAAAATGATTGGAAGCCATTTTCAAATGTGCTGACGATTTAATATCAAGTGAGTGTCAGAATTTTCAGGTTGTTGCTTTGCAAGTAGATTTGGGTTGGAATCCAAACAAACAGAAAATTGTGAAGATTAGTTTTTTTCCAAAATGGATACCCGAAAATGTCTTAGAATGTAGGAGGAAGCATATCCTAGTACAATAAAAGCCCCACTTTCTTTTTCTAGGTCCGCACCAGCATTCTGGCAGAACAGAAAGAGCCAAGGACAGATACTGGGGTAAGTATTAATTTCATTGATGAATATACATCATAATACTTAGTATACATTTTGTTTTTATAGGTCTTTGCGTTCAACATTATGCTCACCAGAAGTTTATGACCTTCCTTTGTATATGCAAATTCTGCAAAATATCTCCTTGTCCATAAAACTGAAGACATAGCAGTTCTTTGTTTTAGGATTTGTACAAAAGGTATATACACTATCTGTAGGAATTGTTGGTAAGTGGGTATAGTATGGAAATGCTTTGTTTTGTTTTTGTTTTTAAAAAATTCAATTAATAATATTCCAATTGGTAACAAATCAAATCATAATACAAACAATAAAGCATTCCAAATTAAATAAAATTTCAATGGGGCTTCCCATGTTCTGGATGTCGGGAGAGAGTCTCTTTCACTAGTTCCTGCATTCTTCTCTCTTGTTAGGAAATGCTTTCTTAAATGAACAAGGCAAAATTAAATTACTTATTTTATTTAATAATGTTCCTAAAACTAATTATTCTGAAGCTGGACATTAGGTTATTGCCATACCTTTCAATATAGGTTAAAAAGTTCAGTCTAACCCTTTGAGATTATTTCAAGAATAAATTCTGCCAATATATTTGGTGTTTGTTTGTTTTTTGCTCCTGAACTTCACCCACCAAAAGTATTGCTGGGTTTTTTAGAATATTATTTATAGTATGCTGTGCCCCAGGCTTCCTTCCCACTCCCTTTTTGTAGGTAAGATCTTGGTTAGTTGGTTTATAGACCACACTTTCGTAAAAGTGCAACAAGGCAGTAAAATACAACAGCAACAACCCCCCTCCACAAAATTAAGATAAAATAAAGAAAAATACCAATTAAAGAATTAATAGATACTGATTGGTAAAAAGAAATTCACATTTCAAAAGCTGTCTGAATAATATAGTTTTCAAAAGGCACCTGAAAGAAGAAAGAGATTATTCTTTTTAAAATATTAGCTGATCCTAAATTGCTACCTTATTATCCATAGTTTATTAGGGTGTTCACATTGGAACAATGCAATACCTTAGGGCTTGTCTGCTCTTCCACTTGTCCCATGCCTAGAAAGGGTCTGAGCAGTTTTCCCCTTGCCCCACTCCTTTCCCAGAGAAAACCCACTCTAGCTCAGAATCGGGATAAACAGCAATCTGCGGAAAACCAGATTGCCATTTGTTCAAACTGAGCAGTAAAGAACAGTTTTCCTTGGGGGGAACTAGTGGGAAAAGAGGAAGTGTGGATAAGCCCTATGTCTTCTTCTGACTCGGTGCCCTCCATCCCTTTTTCTAACTACAGTATTTTCATCTTTGATTAGCATGCTTTCTTAAATTTACTGAATCTCCTAAAAGCTGACATGGCCAACAGCCTGGAATCTTAGCTCCTCTTTCCACAAAGTTCTTTTGAAAAGGGCTTGAGTACTAATGGTAAATATCACATCGCTGCACATTCTTGGGGGGGTCGGGGGCAGTTCTGCCCATCAGAAGACATTAGTATGATTGCTTAATGTCATGGACTAGCTGGATACAGCAGAGTGGTGGGAACCCCCAGGGGAAGAAGAGCCAGGGGATTGGTGGTGAGACAATAATGTGTGGTCAGAGGGGAAAGACTGGGAGGAGGAGTTATTGGAAACTAAAGAGGCAACAGGGTTTAGTGAGCAGGAAGAGGCTGGGGCAGAGAGCAGTCCAGACTCAGAGGAGGGTGGGCCAGGAGGCAGAGATGAGGCAGACAGCTGAGGAAACCAGGGAGTCTCCTCTTGCTGTGACCCACTCCCCTCCCCGCTGGTCTCCCAGAACACAAAAAGGAATGAAGAGGGTAGAGCAATGAGATACAAGACAACAAAGCCTTTGGAAAGGAACTGCGGGAGGAACCCTAGAGAGCAGTGGGAATTTGGGGACCTACAATCCTTGCAGCTACCTCATTGGGGCAAGACCTACTGCTGCAACCACTATTACTGAGCTGTTTTATTTCTTTGAATAGTTAACTTCACTGACATCAGGTGCTTCACTGTTTTATTGCTGAGCCTGACTCCAGCTCCTAACACTTAGTTAATAATGGAGCAATGGCTCAAACAATCACATAGGAAAACCTTGTACAGAAATGTACTCTATTTATCTTGCTAGTTTCTTTCCCCCACCCCACAACTGCCTGTGTTCAGTATTGTTTTTCTATTCCTGTGTGAGAGCAGTAAACAAAAACAACAAAAGCGTTTCCATATTCATATATTCTGGTTAGTTCAAAACCCATCAGGAGTGCATGGCGTACTCTGGTCCATGGGGTTACGAAGAGTCATAGAATCATAGAATTGGAAGAGACCACAAGGGCCATCGAGTCCAACCCCCTGCCAAGCAGGAAACACCATCAGAGCACTCCTGACATATGGTTGTCAAGCCTCTGCTTAAAGACCTCCAAAGAAGGAGACTCCACCACACTCCTTGGCAGCAAATTCCACTGTCGAACAGCTCTTACTGTCAGGAAGTTCTTCCTATTGTTTAGGTGGAATCTTCTTTCTTGTAGTTTGGATCCATTGTCGGACACGACTAAATGACTAAACAACAACAACATTGACTGTGTGGGTGTAGGGGAGCTTGAGAAGTATCCCTATGTCCAGGGAGACTAGAGGGGCCAGAAAGACTATAATACACTCCTTAAGAACCACTCTAGAGGCAGATTCTACTTAGAAATAGATTAGTACAGTATAATAGACGTGGTGGAAGCTTACGAACCTCTGGGGCATGAGGCAGACAAATAAGTTCTGTAGGCCAATGCAAGACCCTATAAAAAAAAGGTTTTGTAATCCTTATATGAGCAAGTTGTGGTATGACACGTTTGAATTCTCCATATAGTCAAAGATATCAAAAAGGTTATGATGGAAGCGAGATTTTAAACCATACATTTGTGAAGTGGGAACTGAAGAGGACTATTGCTATACCAAGCATCTTGCAACCAACACCAAAAAAAGCCAGAGATCTTTGGCACGTTATCTATTAAAATTGACTCTTAAAGAAAATGAAAAATGTGAAGAGGAAGAAGAGATGAAGATGCATTAGTTTTTGTTTTTTTGCACTGAACAGTTTGCATTGCACAAGGATGCAAATGGCTGCCACTAGTTCAGAGGCACAGAAAAATGTAGGTCAATATAACTCTTATCAGTATAGTTGGATGGATACATTTCCCTGCATCTGTACTAGAATTAAATTGGCCTTCCTGGAATGGAAATACAGAAATGAATGCCTCAAACAACGTGATGAACTGGAGAAATGTAGCATTGCTATTAATATCATGTTCTAAGTGCTACATAAAAATATATCTGGAAAGCAAATATGCTTATATTTGGCAAATAAGGATGATAGTGCCTCAGGGTTTGAGAAATTATTGTAGCAAGAAGAACAGCCTTAAGATTCTGCAGATTTAACATTACTTGTGATATAAAAACCCCATGAATAGGAAAAAATAAGCCCTGTGCTGAAAACAAAACACCCTTTTTTATAGCTGTACATGTTCAGCATCCTATTTGTCAGGCTGTCATTCTGTTTGCTTTTTTATGAAAAAGAGGTTCTTGCCTCAGCTTTACAAATTATTGATAATAGTGTCACTGATCTATGAAGGCATTCCCCCAGATAATAGATCAAGAGAATAGTTTCCTATTTAATATTTCTCCCTTGCTACCAAGGAAAGATTTGCTGGTGTGAGGTTAAAAGATAAACCATTACAGCTTGAGAAATTAAATGAAGGTGCTTTCCTTCTTCCTCTATCCCACCTCATCCCACCTCTCTTCTTTT
Source organism: Podarcis raffonei (assembly GCF_027172205.1). Lineage (NCBI taxonomy): Eukaryota > Metazoa > Chordata > Lepidosauria > Squamata > Lacertidae > Podarcis > Podarcis raffonei. The sequence goes on from NC_070610.1 coordinate 44,944,138, forward strand.
ATTCCCTTTGGTTTCTAGCGAAGCTTCCTGGGTTGTACTACATTTAAAGTAGGTGATTTGGTGAAATCAAAGGAGCAGCCACTGACACTCAGCCTGAGGTAGGTCTCTTGCTGTCAATAGCAAATCATGTCAAATTAACAACCTGTGACATTTAATGACTGTTGCTTGGCTGTGTTTTGAAACTAAAGGTATATATAATTGTCAATTTAATTTTATTCTACTTGTTCCACAAGTAAATCTGTTCTCAAAGCATTTCACATAAAAATCAAAGTCTAAATACAGTAATGCAGTAAACAATACATAACACTATAAATTTAATAATCAACAATTAGTGGTTTGTTTCATTTTGCTTATCAGATATCTGTCTCAAGTGCTCCCATTCTTACAATGCACAAAGCTTAAGTCAACTACAGGATATTTAAGCATGTATTTTTGACCTGTGAATGTGTTTCGTTTTATTTTAGTTCTGCCTCTCCCTAACCCATAATGCTGCCAGTTTATTAAACATAGCTGAAAGTGAAATAGGGTTGTTGGCCTGCTTTCCCTTGCTTCCTTCTCTCCCCTCTTTGGGGTGAATTCCCTGCTCCTGTATCTGGCCTGCTTTAATCATGGTTGAGCATTTCATAGGGTCAACCATAGTTGGTGTAATTGAACGTGTACCTCTAAACCAGGGGTCAGCAACCTTTTTCAGCCGTGGGCCGGTCCACTGTCCCTCAGACCATGTGATGGGCCAGACTATATTTTTTTAAAAAATATATGAACGAATTCCTACGCCCCACAAATAACTCAGAGGTGCATTTTAAATAAAAGCACACATTCTACTCATGTAAAAACAACAGGCAGGCCCCACAAATAACCTAGAGATGCATTTTAAATAAAAGGACACGTTCTACTCATGTAAAAACATGCTGATTCCTGGAACGTCCACAGGCCGGATTGAGAAGGCGATTGGGCCACATCCGGCCCCCGGGCCTTAGGTTGCTTACCCCTGCTCTAAACCATGGTTAAAGGTAACAAGAAGAAAAATGGAATATGCACTTGGCCACTGTGAGAACAGGATGTTGGAAGAGATGGGTCTTTGGCCTGATCTAGCAGGGCTGCTCTTATGCTTCTCTATACGTCCTTCCATCCCATGGAACTGTTGGTTTGTAGAGGTTGGGGGGTTGGTATAATAACTTGCTTAATTCCATCTGTTTATCCATACAGACCTGAATACATTTTTGGTTTAGGGACTGGAGTCTGAATTTGGGAAGCATGAATATTTAACTTCTGCAAAAAAATAACAAAAAAAATAACAAATCACATTTTGCAGGGATCTATAGTGAATTGAAGCTAAGTTGCAAACTCATCATTTTTTTAATTTATTTTTTTAAAGGAGAGTGAAGTTGTAATGATGGAGGAAGAGCTACACAATTGTTAGGAACCAGAACAGTACCCCATCCGGACCAATTGCACCCAAGATTATAGTACATTAATTTAATACAGGCTTTTATATTATCTCTTCCCCTTTCCTCAAAGAATTGAACCCGATAACTGACTAATCAAGGAAAGAGCTGTGGAGGCCAGATGACTCACATCTTAGCTAATAGACATGTAAAAATTATCTATATTCTGGGCTCTGCTACAGCAGTGATGGCAATGAGTAATTTGTTCCTAACAGCTGCAATTATGTCTGCAAAGTGCCATCTTATGGAGTTCTTCTTGGTGATTAATGACTTGGTCAGTCAGCGCTATATCTACTGAGATGCCAATGAGTTTAGCATCTCCTTTGCAGGCAAAAGGATATGTATTTGACTGCTCTTGGGGGCTGCTTTTTCAGTACACTCAGAATTTGAGAGGCTGGGGACACTGTCTTGCCCTGATTATTAGATCAAGTTTCAATTGGTTTTGCCCTCTCTGAGTGATGAAAGCAGCTGGAACAGGACCTCACTACTTACTAGCCAGGATAGATATATGTCCAGTGAACTAATGGTATCCCACATGTGCCCCAAATTCAAACTTACTTGATTTTCAATAATAACAATAAAAATGGATAGCTATATATATTGCTTCTACTGCTGTTCAGTTCCAGTTTAAATACTTGATGGGTTTTGTGTGCTGCTTAGGCCAACAGATTTTTTATTACCTCCAGTTGTACATGTTTAAGATATATACATCTTTATGGGCTATGGTTAAGCGGAATAGCACATGGTTTGCATGCAGCAGGTTCCAGGTTCAACCCCAGACATTTCCAGATAGGGCTGGAAGACACTGCCAGTCAGTAGAGTTAACACACAGCTAATTGGACCAGTGGTCCAACTCAGTATAAAGCAGCTTCTGCTTTATTTTTATTTTTGAGATACAACATGAAATTGAGAAGCTGTGGTTCAGAGATTCAAAGAATTCAGAGAGCATTAAATACAAATCATATTATGCATGCTTAATTGATGGCTAGGCTTTCAAAACACCTGCAGGTTTTTTTTTAATGCATGTTTATTCCTTAGGAAATGCAATTAATATGGGGCTTTGCACTCTTTCTCTCCTCACAAATCAACTTTATTTATTCAGTTATATACAGCTAACATAGAATAGTTCTTTCTGGTAGTGACAAGCCAAAGTGAAGCAGATGGGTGTCATCTTGGCTCTATATACTTGGCAAAACATTAGAAAAGTGGAGATTAACTTTGGCAAAGTGTGTAATAGCATTTTATATTAGGGTGAACAAAAGGAATAGTAAAATCTGTTCAATGACATTTTATTTATCACTAGAACTATCTGGAAGCAGAAAATCTGCAAAGGGTTTCACAGTTTTAATTGGTGAATCTGCATGGAAATGGCGGTTTACAGAATGAATTAAGGATTTTGCAATAAAAATAAAAACCTGTTCTTTTCATCAAGGATTGCTGCTAAGAGCAATGTATATATTTTATTAGACTGCAGGATTTAGTTGTGTGTATTGTGTTATGAGGGAGGGTGATGCTTGTAAAAGCCTGAGTGTCATAACTCAGTATGAACATGCAAATATGCCACCGGCTTTTCATTTTTTCTCTGGGTTCCTGAGTGGAGTGAGTGGAATAATGATTGGCAACAGGGGCGTGTGATGGAATTCTGGGCAGAGTTAGAGTGAATGACAGGTAGTGTGTGCTGCTTGGAAAGCGAAAGTTCAAAAAAAGAGCGACCAAGGAGACAAGGAAAAGGATGAAATGAGATAAGAGAGAGTGAAAGCATATGTAAAAGAGTTAACATGGCTGCTAAGAATACGTTAGTTATTGTAAGAGGCTACTCTGAATACTCCATATAAAGTGATTCCTTGCTTCAGGAATCTTGTTCTCCAGGTTCTTGTTCAGGGAAAAGGAAGCGAAATCTTAGGGCTTGCATGTAACCTAGAAGCAAGAGCTCTATTAGGTGGAAGGGGGAGTCAGTGGACTGAAATAGTCTAAAGGAAATCAACAGATATGTGGCAGATTTCAGTGGAATTGAAGGAGGCAAAAGAGCAGCAAGCTAATATGGAAGAGAGATTCCACAATGAATGATGATGATGATGATGTATTTATACCCAGCCACTCTGGGCAGCTTCCAACAAAAGATTAAAAATACATTAAAACATCTGTCACTAAAAACTTCCCTAAATAGGGCTGCCTTCAGATGTCTTCTAAAAGTCATATAGTTGTTTAATTCTTTGACATCTGATGGGAGGGCGTCTCACAGGGTGGGCGCCACTACCGAGAAGGCCCTCTGCCTGGTTCCCTGTAACTTCGCTTCTCAAAGTGAGGGAACTGCCAGAAGGCCCTTGGCGCTGGATCTCAGTGTCAGGACTGAATGATGGGGGTGGAGACGCTACTTCAGGTGTACTGGGCTGAGGCCATTTAGGGCTTTAAAGGTCAGTACCAGCACTTTGAATTGTGCTCGGAAACGTACTGGGAGCCAATGTAGGTCTAAATTATAAAAGAGCTTGTCTGAGGCCGGGGGTGGAAGTCCTGTTAGAATAAAATTACGAATAAAAACAAAAAAAAGCTGGTCCCTGGCAGGGTCCCTTGACTAGCTTATCCTACTGAGACCCAGAACAAGTGTACCCACCTCCCCACGTACCTCTGCACAGGTCTTAGTATTGCTAGTGAACAGGAGGGGAAATCACAATAAATTTACTCGTGTTTTACAGGGGTTGCACAGATTTCTGAATGGGGCCGGTGAACTAAGAAAAAAACCCGGATTGTTTGGCTGAGATTGAACAATCAAAGGCTGTAATGGGAAAAGAATTGAAGGAAATGATTTAGCAAGCTGAAGAAAGTGTTGGACGATGCAATTTTGTTTTGTTTTGGCCACCAAGTATTAAATGAGCATCTTAGGGGAGGGCTGTGTTTGTTGTGTTGCTCCATGAGCTTGCAGACAACTTTGATTCAGAGACTGTAGATAGTAACTTTCTTGTGGTGAAGGGGAAAAGCAGACTTTAGCATTGAGAGCCCATCGTCCCTTGAGAGGGATTAAAGCCCTGAGGAAACAGCTGCAAAAGCAAACCCAAATCCTGTTGAAAGTCTGAATAACTGCAAAGCCAGCAAAAGAGATTGTCAAATTCTTGTTTATAGTTGTGACAAAGAATTCTGTGTTACTTTCAGGCCTGCAACCAGCCAAAATGCAGGGGGAAAAACACAGAAAAGGTAGCTGCGTGTAAAAATCACAAGGAACAGTTCTGATTAAGGGAAAAATAAACTCTTCCAAAAGTGCTAACAAAGATTAATCAGAGCTTCAGAGCTATACAAAAAGTCTGGGGAAAACGCAACACAGAAAAGCCTAACCCAATGCAAAATTCTTACAAGCAGCAAAAATGAAGGCATCTGGGAGGGTGTGAGCCCTGCTTGTGTGAAAACGAGATTAAGTTAAGATGGAGTCCAGTGAAGAATTAAATATTTCTGTTCCACCAACACATCTTCCTGCTTGCTGATATGTTCATTTTCTTCCCTCCTTCACTTACAACTGAGATTTGGTTCTGTTTTGGTAAATGGCAGGTCAGGAGAAAATGTTTTGAATCACACAAATTTACTGCACTATGTTGTTTAGATACAGATTCTCTTTGTCTTTGGGCAACTGACATGTGCTCTCAGGGTCTTGTCAGAGCACTTAGCCGTTGGAGGCACTGGTGTATTGCTCCATGCCTTGGCCAAAACCTAATAACCATAGCAACCATATATCTGTCTTTTTCCTCATTTCACAAGGTAGGGAGCCGTGCTTTCCAATGGGAAATAGGGTATTTATGAGCCACAGTACTGAACCAAGTGTTTATTCCATTCTGTTCCATAGCTGTGTAGAACTTGTCCTCAGTACGCCTGGACTCTAAAAACAGCATCAAACAATGGGAACAATCTCAGACAATAAAAAGACAAGATGAATCTGCAGGTGTTTTTCTTCTTCTAAGTATCCTAGATGATGGGTTTTCTCAGTTGCATTGACTGATGTGATCTGTTTACAGCTTTACAACCTGGAGAATAACTCTTTGAACAATTCGTATGGACAATGACCATATTTCTGCTTTCCATATACTTCTTGATTGTTTTCATGCATGAGGATAGCAATGGCAGTAAACAGAAATAGAAATCTCGAAAGTCTATAAATGAAATTAAAAAGATAACCTGTCACCACAAAACCATTATGAAGGTGTTTCAAAAGTTATGATATATCTCACTTACATGACTTATCTAAATCTTACGTTATGGTTCTAAGTGTACTCTAATCACGTCACTTCTGGTAATGCCTTGTGAACCTCTTGATCAGTAAATCATGAACATATAAGTTGTTCCTTGTTAAATAAATTACCTATTCTGTTTGGTGGGAGTGGATGTGTTTACTGCAAAAGAGAGACAGAAAGAGAGAAGATTTCATTCGTAGCCTTATGGTATATGATTGGCAGGCTACATACAGTTTCATTGCATCTGAAATTCATAGCAACCGACAGGATTAAACTTGTGACAGTCTGTAATCCATAGTTTAATAGCTGAATATTTAATGCAAACTGGCAATGAGTCAGAAGTTAAGCATTTTCATCAAAACATTCTAATCTGCTGTAAACTGACATTTTTGACCAATACATCTGTTGTGGCAACTGGGCTTTTAAAGGTATATGTGAGCTAGCAACCACTCTTTGTTTTTGCATATTCACATTCTCCTTGCACAAACAGATTGCTTGGTTAGTGAAGCCTCTTTTATTAGTGCTAGTTGTGAAGGGAGGGAAGCAGAGAGGTATAATAAGGTCAATATAATAAACTATTATGATTCAAATTGAAGGGGAATTTACCATAATAGTTTAAAACAGAATTGGGAAGCCAAAATGTAATCTGCATGATTTGCTAGTACAGATTATCCAGTGAGATTTAGTCCTTTATCATATGCTACCAGTCAGGGATGCTGGGCATCCCTGAGGTCCAGAGCTGTCATCTCCACAGAGATGACATCATCATCTACAGAGATCCAGAGCTGTCATCTCTTATTCCTGCCTATGGTGTGGTGTAATAGCATTACAACCCACCTTATAGGTTCAGATTTTGAAAGACTCTTCCATATGTTAATTGATTGCTTTAATGTGGAGGACTGAGTTTTGTGTGCATAGTGTGCATCATGATGTCATGAAATAAAATTATGGCAAAAATGTCTGATGTTGGTCTTGCCCACAGGGAAATGCACCGTCTCTATTTATAGCATTGAAATTCTGCATTCTATCCTTGGTATCTGAAGGACTGCCTTCTCCTGCAGGAACCTGCCTGTTTTGTTAATATTTTCTCTAAAGGGGCTTCTCTGCTTGCCACTGCCAGCTAAGGAACAATGGATTGCTACCAAAGAGGACCTTTTCGTGGTGGCACCCAGACTGTGGAACTCCCTGCTGAATGATATAGCTGCAAAACAACTTTTATTACTGTCTTTTAGGCACCGGTTGAATTCCATCCTGTTGTCTGGAGCATATTGCATTTGTACTACAGAAAATGACTCAGCTGAGATTTAAACATCTTTTTTGTTTGTTTTGTTTTGTTTTTTAAAAGGTGTTTTTTTTTTAAGTGTTCATTTCTTTTATAAATGAATTACTTCTGATATACATTCTGAAACCACGCAGACCAAATTACAGTTGGGAGGTTTCTGAGTCAGTAAAGACTCTCCTCTTTCAAGAGGGGAGTGGTTGTGGGCGGGATCCGATCCCAGCCCCAAGCAGGGGGCGTTAGCCCCCCAGCCATCCACTCACCTGGCTGGCACACCACGCCCATGGGCAGGCAGCCAACCAGGCGGCTAGTAGGGGGCGTGGACAGCAACTCAACTAGTTGCTGTGCCAGCCACGCGGCCTCACTTTTTCTTCATCCCGGCGCGAGTCACCCACCCTCCACTCCCTTAGAGCTCAGGGTTTCAATTTCTCTTTTGGCCTTGCTATGGACCTTAGGTTGGTCGCCCTGGTTGGCTGGGGGGCCTGGTAGGATTTTTTCCATTTGGCATTAGGCTTTGTGGTTTTTTTGCCTACCTCGTAGCAACCATCACAACTTTTGTGGTATTGGTGGGTAGGTTAGGCATTGGAATATGTTGTGGTGTGTGGAAGGGCTAGGTGTGGCCATCGCCTACGCCTTCAATTTTTGGGTATTCCGTTAAAGGAATCCGGCGGTTGTGGATCCTGTCCGATGCCAGTGTGGCGGGGGGGCATGGCACGACCCTCGGTGACATCAGGGGAGAGCTTATAGTTGGATTAGCATCAACGGGCTCCATCTACTGGTGAATAAACGCCCCTTTTCAGACTCACCCCTCTCCGAGTGGGTGGAGTCAAGTCACGTGATCCAATGCCTAAGCCAATACCTTTTCACTTGCTGTAATCAATAAAGTTGTGGCCTTCATTTCTTTTATAAATGAATTACTTCTGGTATACATTCTGAAACCATGCAGACCAAATTACAGTTGGGAGGTTTCTGAGTCAGTAATTTACAGATTACAGTACAAGGTCCTTCAATACCGCATCTTAACTCCACCCTTGTAGAGACAGAAATGTGGCTAGTTGCTGCTGATAAAATTTGTGATGTTAGTGTTTTCTCTTCTGTTCCGATCTGTACAATGATGTGATACAGGATTCTAAATTCTAAAAGTGAGCCTGGATACAGGAACCTTACTTTTTTACCTTTCACAGAATTTCAAAATGTATACAGTGTAGGTTCATCTTTTAAAGCAGTCGTTGCAAATAAGGATTTGTACAGCACTTTTCCAGTTTTCAGACTGAAGGAAATGGATTTAATTAATGATACTGCCATACCAGCAAAAAAATAAATCTCTCCTCCCTCTCTCCATTTTTGTTTTCAGGAGTACGGATGGTGGGAAAACATTTGGCACTATAGATGTCAGCCTTGTGAAGATGGGGGAGACAGAGAATGGGGAGGCAGATCACATCACAACAGATGTGCAGGGACAAAAGGTAGGAACCCAGCTCAATGCACAAATTAAATTAGAATGATCAGATATGCCAGATGCCTATGTATTAGTATGGTCACAGTAGACTTTTAAGTTTGCATTTGCAAATTAAAATGAAGGAACTGCTCTATAGAATAAAGCATGACGCCAAGTATTCAACTATCCCAACTAAAAACACACTGAAATGGAACAGGGTTTTGTTACAGAACTTTAACTCACATTTTGCTAGATCAAAATTACCAATTTAAAAATCAATCAAACATAATTAGCTCAGTGTGAAAAATTTGGATAGACTGTGTCCCTGTTTTCCACTCCTCTCAAGTGCTACTCAGTACAGAAAGCAAGTTTTAAATAATAGCCCTTTAAAGAAAAAAAAAACTGTCAGTTTTGGTAGGAGTGCTTTGTTTCCCAGATTCTGTTGAAGAATCAGTTTAATTTTTCAAATGATTCCTTTAGTAATTTGTAAAAAAGACTCACCTTATGATTATCCATATTTGGACCAAAAAATATAACAACTCTCTTGAATATTTTGATGCATTGCACCAAGTGAGAATGGAACAATTCTTCCCTGGCTCAAATTAAAATTGAAGCGGTTAAAAAAATGAAATTTGTATGTGAGCAATGTTCACTGTATTTGAAACAAGTGTTGTGAACCTGCCTAAAAATCATTTCTGTGCTAGAAAATACAAGTCTGGAAGAAATCTCTAATTGTAATGACAATGATTTTCAGTTGATAGCATAGCAACATTGTGCTCCTGAACTAATGAAAAATATACATGAGACGCGCAGAGTAATCTGAGTAATCCACTTCTGGTTTATTGTAACAATAACCCTCCTTTGAAACATGTACCTCTGACTCTTTTCTTTGTTACTGTTACCTTTGATCTGAAATGAATTGTGTTCGATTCCATATAACGCATTGCAGGTGAGATGTCTATCTTAATAGGAAGATGCAGTAGAAATTTATCATGTGCCCGAAACTTTCACATTGAATGCAAGGGGGGTTGGGAGAAGACATAGCAATTAAGTCGCCTTCCTGGATTCATTTGTTTATATCTGCTGCCTGTTTTACAGAATTAGCAGCAAAAGTGTTTCCAATATTTAATTTTGTTCCAGTGGGGATGGGAGAGTAATTCACTGAGCAAATTTGCACTTCCTAAACCAATACCCAAACTAAAACATAGCTCTCCTTTGAAATTGACATGTCACTGAATTTTGTAACAGCCAACCAAAGAATGCATATGAAAATAATCAGCGAAGATCATGTACAAAAATGCATTCTATTAGTGGGAAATTGCTTGTAAAAATGTTGTATAAAGTGACGTTGCGTATATATGTACATACAGTGTTAGAAACTAAAACATTAAAGCCAGGAGCTAAATGGCACCTTAAACCTGAGTTGTGGGCACAACCACAGAATGTCTAGGCACGATTTTTTTATAACAAGAATACAAAGCTGAAAATGAATGAACTGCCGCTAAAATATTATGTTCATTTTTCACATGGTCTAGTCCTTTGCCTGCCCACCCCACTAATATTCTTAAGAGGATCTCTTCTCCAGTCTTCAGAGACTCGTTGGAAGTGGGGAGACAGAAAAAGGTCTTCCTTTCCTTCCACTCTGCAGTTTTAATCTGAAATCTTAGATGCAGTACTGCACCCAGAGCTCAGAAACTGCTTGCACTAATGAAATTCCCTGTCGCAAAATGCACCCAGAACAATGGGGGTTTCGAACACTGTGTACATATATTGTAAGAAATACACATGGAAGTACACCCACATTTTTTGTGTGAACTTCTTTTAATAGTAAATTTAAGTGGAAATGGGAAGATTTGGGAAAAATGAGACTCCAAAATTGACAGAGTAATCAATCTCTAGTTCTGGCACTTAAAATTGTCTAGCAGGAATGCTGGTGAATTCTCTGCAGCCCCCAATCACTGAATGCCTTTCCGACTTTCACAGTATATGTATGAGGCTGGGAAAGGGATCTGAGCATTTCATCCCAGTCCTAGGAAGTGGGTAATTCCAGTTCTTCCTGTTTTAGGGAACATTCTACTTGATTTAAGATGCACCTCTGTGATTGATACAATAGCAAGAAAGTTATGGACAGTTGTCTTTCTCTCAGACAATTGGCTGCCATCTCCTTCGTGCTCCTGACTTGACACAGCAGCTTTATGTAGGTAAAAACGTAATGTTTTTAAATTGGTTTAAGAAGATTATCTTTCAGACAATGTAATAGGGGAAATCATGATATCAAGCCCCAACATGTTGATTCCCAGGATATACTTCAACAACATAAGTGATGTCACTTATCCTGCCAATGACTTTTTCAAAACATGCTTTCTTCAGTGAACAAGGAGGAAAATGAATGTGAGCTATGAATTAGCCCAGGAAGCTGAGGGGATGGAGATTAAAATATATATATATGGATTGGGAACAAATGGAGCCACGACACTGTAACAATAAGGGGGACTGGTGAAACATGACAAAATGAATGCGTCTCTGAATGCCTATTTCAGAGTACCCTTTTTATAGCTCCATAGTGAGTTGGAGGGCTTTGGATGCTTTGAATGGAACATTTTATAGAATCATAGAATCATAGAGTTGGAAGAGACCCCAAGGGCCATTGAGTCCAACCCCCTGCCAAGCAGGAAACACCATCAGAGCACTCCTGACATATGGTTGTCAAGCCTCTGCTTAAAGACCTCCAAAGAAGGAGACTCCACCACACTCCTTGGCAGCAAATTCCACTGTCGAACAGCTCTTACTGTCAGGAAGTTCTTCCTAATGTTTAGGTGGAATCTTCTTTCTTGTAGTTTGGATCCATTGCTCCATGTCCGCTTCTCTGGAGCAGCAGAAAACAACCTTTCTCCCTCCTCTATGTGACATCCTTTTATATATTTGAACATGGCTATCATATCACCCCTTAACCTCCTCTTCTCCAGGCTAAACATGCCCAGCTCCCTTAGCCGTTCCTCATAAGGCATCGTTTCCAGGCCTTTGACCATTTTGGTTGCCCTCCTCTGGACACGTTCCAGTTTGTCAGTGTCCTTCTTGAACTGTGGTGCCCAGAACAGGACACAATACTCCAGGTGAGGTCTGACCAGAGCAGAATACAGTGGCACTATTACTTCCCTTGATCTAGATGCTATACTCCTATTGATGCAGCCCAGAATTGCATTGGCTTTTTTAGCTGCCGCGTCACACTGTTGGCTCATGTCAAGTTTGTGGTCAACCAAGACTCCTAGATCCTTTTCACATGTACTGCTCTCAAGCCAGGTGTCACCCATCTTGTATTTGTGCCTCTCATTTTTTTTGCCCAAGTGCAATACTTTACATTTCTCTCTGTTAAAATTCATCTTGTTTGTTTTGGCCCAGTTCTCTAATCTGTCAAGGTCATTTTGAAGTGTGATCCTGTCCTCTGGGGTGTTAGCCACCCCTCCCAGTTTGGTGTCATCTGCAAATTTGATCAGGATGCCCTTGAGTCCATCATCCAAGTCGTTGATAAAGATGTTGAATAAGACCGGGCCCAAGACAGAACCCTGTGGCACCCCACTAGTCACTCTTCTCCAGGATGAAGAGGAACCATTGATGAGCACCCTTTGGGTTCGGTCAGTCAGCCAGTTACAAATCCACTGAGTGGTAGCATAGTCAAGACTGCATTTTACCAGCTTCTTTACAAGAATATCATGGGGCACCTTGTCAAATGCCTTGCTGAAATCAAGGTAGGCTACATCCACTGCATTCCCTTCATCTACCAGGGTTGTAATTCTGTCAAAAAACGAGATCAGGTTAGTCTGACATGACTTATTTTTCAGAAATCCATGCTGACTATTGGTGATCACAGCATTCCTTTCTAGGTGCTCACAGACTGTTTGCTTAATGATCTGCTCCAGAATCTTCCCTGGTATTGATGTCAGACTGACTGGGCGGTAATTATTTGGGTCCTCTCTTTTCCCCTTTTTGAAAATAGGGACAACATTTGCCCTCCTCCAGTCTGCCAGGACTTCGCCTGTTCTCCAGGAATTCTCAAAGATGACTGCCAGTGGTTCTGAGATCACATCTGCCAGTTCTTTTAATACTCTTGGATGCAGTTCATCTGGCCCTGGAGACTTGAATACATCTAAACTAGCCAAGTATTCTTGTACTATCTCCTTAGTTATTCTGGGCTGTGTTTCCTCTGCTGAATCATTTGCTCCAAATTCTTCAGGTCGGGCATTGTTTTCTTTATTTTGTAGCACAGTAATGGAGCCTGACGTAATTTATCTGAGAAAGTTTATGAGTTCAGTTGCTGAACTGCCTTACCAGGTTTTCCAATCACTAGGAGGCTTATAAGTGCTTCTAGTTGAATGTACTTAAAATCCCCCTTCAGATCTTTGTGCAAAGTTTGAGAGTGAAGGGGTAGGGCTGGCGTGCAAAGGAAATGTTGAAGTGGAACCAGCATGCATGGTCCTGATCTGCTACTCACTTTGTATGCACACATGATCACTTGCTGCCCTCACACCTGAAGAGGGCTGGAGTACACTTGCTGTGTGTTGTGCCAATTTCAGTGTGTTTTATGACTCTTTTAGAGTTTATATGATGAATCCTCTCATAACATTCTAAATGTTTTAACTTTTGTTTTGTAGTGTGCCTTGGTTTATGAGTGTACATCTCCAGAAAACACCAGTAGTAAAGACAATTTACCTTTATTAAATGCAGGTAGGTGTGCTAAGTCTATAATGATGGAAATAATTAATGTTCAACACTATGCTACATGTATATAATTATGAGAAGGAGTTGGCCCCCGTGCTCATATGGTTTCTAACAAGAACCCAGTGTTTTTCAGCGACCTGGCTCCTGGGTAATATTCAACTTCATACTGAATAATATTTCCATAAATTAGCACCATACAAGAACTCAATCCATATTGAGGATATGTTAATTCTAAGAGAGTTAGAAGGTTTTATTCATTCATTCATTATAGGTCATACAATTAAACTGTAAATATAAATAAAACATAATAAACTAAAAGGCCACAAAGCCACAAAAGCATCATAAAACCGCCAGCCAGATTAAAATGCATCTAAAAAACTTAGGAAAATGAAAAGGTTTTTGCCAATACAAGCTTTCCAGATGAACCTCTTTGGGTACAACCTATTTGGGCATGATTGGGGTACCACCACTGAAAAGTCCTCTGTGGTGGGTACCTGCTTCACCTCAAGTGGTGGAGATGCCTGCAGCAGGCCCTTCACTGAAGATCTTAGTGTACATCTGAGACAGGCAGTCCTTTAAGTGTCTTGGTCCTAAGCTATGTAGTGCAAAGACCAGAACCAGCACTTTGAACTGAATCAGGAAACAGACTGAGAGCCAGTGTCACTGATGTAACAGAGGCGTAATGCAATAATAATCCTCAGTCCCTTTTAATAATCTAAAAACTGCGTTCTGCACTAACGGCAGTTTCTGAACAGTCTAACTAGCACATGCAGGAGTCTAACTTGGACATTTCCAATGCATAGGTACGGTAGCTGAGGGCAGGCTCTGTCTTTCTAGGTAAGGTTTACAACTGACATACCAGCCTAAACTGGTAAAAGTACACATACTTAATGTTGCAGAAGCATCTTGCACTTCCAGTGGGTGAAAGATGAATCAAGGAGTACCCCCAAGCTGCAAACCTGTTGCTTCTTGAGGAATACAACCCCGTTTAGCACAGGATTTACACCACTCCTTTGATGAACCATCCACCCAAAATACCTCTGACTTGCCTGGTTTCAGCTTTGGTTTATTGTCCCTCATGCAGACCATTATTGCAGCCGTAATTAGATTCCTTCCTAGCAGTTAGCTTTGACCTGTGCTGTAATTTATCATTGTATCCAGGTGATACAGTGTATGCATTTCCCATCTGTTCTGCTTTGGCTGTAATGTATTTACTTTTGTATATGTATCGAAAGACGGGAATTACAGCAGTAGCTGGCCATAGGTACCAAGAGTTATTGTGTTTATACTCTGCATTTCAGTGTCTTGAAGAGTTTATTGTATTGTTTACAATTCTGAAAGTAGATAGGGGGCTGGGGACGCATGCCTCACGTGTTATTGTTTTTTTAAAAAAATCTCTAAAGCTAAAAGGCCCTTGGCATTATTCTTGAGCATTCTTAATACATGGAGCTCAAGCTCCAAGTGAGTTATGAAGTAGTGACAGAGTGGGAATGAGGTATCAATGGTTAATATCATAGATGCTCATAACTATTTTATTTTTATATTGAGACATTTTGGGTTTTTACTGCTATTCATATATAAAGCTGGAATCTTAAAATTAAAATAATATATTTTCTCTACATGTGTGTGTTATGAAAATGCGATCTTTTTTTTAAAAAAAAGAAAGGAACAAATTTCTACGAAGGTAATGGGCATGTTAGAGGAAGTGGGCCGCCTCTGATGATCTTGCCTTTTTGTTGCTCCTTTCCAGAAACCTGTGCTGCCTGAACTGATGCAACACAATATATATATATTTCTCTAGTCAGAAGTTTTCTTTGAACTTCATTTTTTAATTGTATATATGAATCATTAGTGACTTTTTGTGTTGCATATATTTCATAGATCAAAATGTGGGTCAGTAGCAGTTAGGAAACATTATGTCCCCCAGGAGTGAGTAATATTACAATAGGTTAGTGAGGCTATTTGTTTCAGAGAGCAGATGTAATGGGTTGTGTTCTGAGAACCCACAGAAAAGACCTGAACTAGGATCCCGCAATAGGCTAAGGCAGGCATAGGCAAACTCAGCCCTCCAGATGTTTGGGGACTACAACTCCCATCATCCCTATCTAACAGGACCAGTGGTCAGGGATGATGGGAGTTGTAGTCCCAAAACATCTGGAGGGCCGAGTTTGCCTATGTCTGGACTAAGGCAAATAGACTGCTGCAAACATGGGGCTCATCCAATACTTCCCTTTGTCCCATGATTTCTTCCACTTGGTCCATGACTTCTGGGCACAGGTCCAAGAGTTCTTTCCTGTGTCCCAATACTTTTCCCAGGAAAATTTGCTGCTTACCGCTGAATCGGAACAAGTGTCAATCCACACGTATACATCCCTTAAATTGACATTTTCTCTGATTCAGCAGTAAACACTGGGTTTTCCTGGGGGAAACAGTGGGACAAAAGAAAAAATCTCTCAGGCCTGTGTTTAGAAGTCATGGACCAAACCAAAGTGTGGATGAGCCCAACATTTCAAAATCAGCCAAAGATCTGACAGAGCCTGAAGGACGGGCAAGTCTCTAACTACCCACATGTAAAGCTGTAAAACTGTGTTCTAGTATCTGGTAGTAAGGATAGAAGTTGGTTGTGCAGCAAAAGTTCATCATTTTCAAATTAACTCATCATTTTTATTGTTCCCGGGGTGGAGAGGAGACAGCAAGGGAGTTAGCCACTTTTGCTATCCCCTCCACACCTTCAGAGCAACACCTAGGAAGAGGTTATTCAAGCCTTAAGTAGCTAGAGAGCAAAAGAGCATCACTTGCTTAAGGTGTTACTCCATAGGTATCCATGTGGTTCTTGTGTGGTCTGTGTGGTTCTTGAGGAGAGACAATAACTGATGTAACTGGCTCACCTCACGATGAGAATAGGAATCTCATAACCACCACATTGTGCTTTAGTGTACAGAACTGAAAGCCTTAATGCGGCTCTTTTGTCCCTGTGGCAAAAGTCCTCAACCCGTGCAATTGAGAAAGAGGGAGATTTGTTGGCAACACCTGAAATAAATAGAGCAATTTCAGTAAAAGCATCATTTTAAGGGTTGCAATATGCCTTAGCGAAGACAAGAACCTACCGAGCTTTGATTTCACACTTCAGACATTTGATGAGAGGGCCGTAATTCCTTTTTAGTTGAGTTAAGTCTTTAGTAGCTAATATGCCCAGATATTTAAAATATGTGTCTTGCAGAGATAACAAGCCTATATTTGCTAAACACTGTTGGTCCCTCCAAGGGATATTCAAGCATAGCAGCTGAGATTTTGAATAATTGACCTGCAGTCCTGCTGCAGTTTGGAATCGAGCCAATTCAGCCTGTAGTTAAACTTCTTTCTTTCTTTGTTTCCTGCATTTATATGCCACCTTTTTCTCTTAAGGAAGTCAAGGTGGGATACATGGTTCAGCCACTCATCATTTAATCCCTATAACTACCCTGTGAGGTTGGTTAGGCTAAAGAGGCAATCACTGGCCCAAGGCCACCCAGTGTGTTGCCAGTAAACAAGCTCTCCTCTATAGATTTTGACCAATATACACCTAGCAGACAATCCTCATAATAATTAGGGGACTTGAGTCAGATACAAGGAGTAAATAAATTTCTCTTAGTAATTGCATAAAAATCACAGTAGAAATAAGTTTGAAATGTGGCTGAAATGTGCCGCTAACCTGACTACCCTAGGTTCAGAGACATTTCAGAACCATAATATGCTGCAAATCAGTTGTAGCTCAGAAGCACACTGGCTCGCATTTGTGGACTAAAAAGCTTGGTTTGTGCTTTATACGGGTTTGTGTAGTTACACTAAGTCTGTCAAACTCTAACTATGATCAAAATTCTTTTTTACGTTAAACTCTTCTTCTCCTTGGCTTCAGCCCTTTCTGTTTGTTCCTGGTTAAGGGGGAAAGAGTTTAACCAGGATGATATGCTGCACCAAACCTTGGCTTAGCTGCCCTGCCACACTAAGCTAAAAGGGTTGGGGAAGACCAAAGCAGGTGTGGGCTCCTCTGCAGCACATCCATGTATCCCTGGTAAGCCATGGTTTGGCTTTCCATGTTGTCCAAACAGGCTTGCTAATGAGAGCTTGCTAATGGATGGAAAGTTATCTCCCTTAGTTGCTATGGCACTTGCAAGCCCATGGCCAAAGGAAAAAAGGATTCCAAATCTAATGCCTTGAATTAATTTCCCAACTTTTGAATATATGAATTAGCCCTGTTGGCAAGGGTCTGTGGATGAAACATACCATTTCCATTGTTGTTTATCTACAGCATAGCAAGTTTTATCAAACAATTTTGGAAAGTATAATGAGATTCTATGTAATGAGACCATTTTGAATCTGCACGGCTAGTAAAAAGGAATCAGCTGAACCACCACAAAAGTGCTTCAAAAGATGAAGTATATTTTATTTAAAGCAAAATGAAAAACAACAACGGATGTGGAGCCAGGAGAATATTATCATTCATAACACATGATCATAATGTCATCAGCTGCTCGTTGAGATTTCACTGTTTATTTCTCAGCCAAGTTCTTTTATCCTAGGAAT
Organism: Podarcis raffonei; assembly: GCF_027172205.1. NCBI lineage: Eukaryota > Metazoa > Chordata > Lepidosauria > Squamata > Lacertidae > Podarcis > Podarcis raffonei. The sequence goes on from NC_070610.1 coordinate 44,961,793, forward strand.
CTGTGCCAGTAGTCCTGAGTTTTTAATCTTAGTGCAGCTGAAGTAATAAATCCAGCATCTAGTGTTCTAAGTAGAATTTAATTGTCCTCTGTTTGGGTAGCATAACTTAAGGGACTCTCCCTTTAATTTATTGAAATAAATTAAATAATAACAATAAATTAAAGGCAGAATAGATTTATTTGTGGGGTTTAATTTTTAAAATACAGCGAGAAAGAGATAAATTATTTCGCTAATAAACCACTGTGATAGCTTTTGAACCAAAAATACAGCTGCGATTAAGCAACCCCATCATTTTTTTCCTTTTGCAGTGTTAAAAAACCCGATCTGTAAGTTATATAGATTCCCCACTTCTGACAACAAGTGGATGTGTGTACGAGAACAGATGTCTGAGAGCACTCTTTCTTTTCATATTCCCAAGGAACTCATCAGCCTGCACATAAAGGAGGATATGAGAAGGTAAGGGAAACAGCATGAAAAAGTAAAAGCAAGCTATAAAACTGTCTTTATAACACTGGTAATAGAAGTTGACTGAAATCCATGAGTTCACTGCTAGGAATCAACACAGTTTCAACCTGTTCTGTCTGCCAGTGTGGGGCTGAGCTGCAGGCAGCTGCCACAAGTAAGCCCAGAGGCTGGGAGTCAGGAGTTGAGCCATTGGTCAAAGTCAGAAGCCAGAGCAGAGGAATGGTGGAGGCTGGCCTCTTAGGGCAAGTGGGGCACTGCCCCACCAACCTCGGCCAGCTCCTGTCGGAATTCAAACCAGCAGAGCCTCCAGCTCTTAGGAATTTGGCCACCCTCCAGGTGCCCGGCTTGAATCCTTGTTTACCTCCCCTGCCAGCGTCTGCCGGCAAGATCAAGGGAGGTCTCTTCGGCGATCCTTTTCAAACGTGAAAAGAACACACCACTCCTCCCCCTCCCATCTCCAGGGGGGGGAATGAGACAGACAGAAATATATTTACATGTCTTTATTCCTGTCTTTCAGCAGTACAGAGAAACATGTCTGTACACTCTGATTCCAACTGCAGAGAGAGAATAAACTCCACCCATGTACTTCCAGTACAGGGTCATGTGTCACTCTGAGGTAACATCCGGCTCTCAGAGCACTTTACAAACTGTCCCTGGTTCCCACGGTATAATCCAATAACATCAGTTTCCTGTTTACCATTCCAGCCACCTGGAGCTCGCTTCTGCATTGCTGCTTTTTCGTAACATCCTCCCCCAAAAGAATCAATGCGTGTTGCGGCAAACAAAGCGTGATCCAGAGAAGAAAACAAACAGTTGTTATACACATAACACTCCCCTGTTGTTTCAGTTCCACCCTTGGAACTCCCCGCCACTGGTTTCCCCAGTGTACCTCTCTGGTTGTCTGGTTTCCAAGGAATGAGTGCATCTGCATTACCTTGGCTAGCAACTCTCTGTTGTGTCTTTGTCTCTGACTTAGACACAGCTCCAACCTGTCCTCGGTTGTTTACAACAGCAACACATGCAACAGCTAAGTTAGCAAACTCCTTTGAGTACCTCTTGGGTGGTTGACCCTTTGTAACTCTCTCAGACCTACGTATGAGGTGCTGATCCTCTCTGCTCACTGGTCCATTCTCAGGACTCTTTGGAGAACTAGTTCCAATGGTAAACAGTGGTTCATCCTTCAGTTGTGAAGGCCTATCCATTGTGTGAGACTTCCTCTCAATGACTGTGACAACTGAGCTCTCCGAGCTATCAGTGTCATCACTTTCTGTACAGCTGTAATCAGTATAATCATCATCATCTGAATCGTCCTCAGTGGGAAATGTGTGTACTATCACTCTCTCCTGTTCAGGAGCACTCTCTAGAAATTTTGTGAGAATCACCTGACCAGATTCAGACAAAATTACTCTGTAGAGACCCTTTTCATACCCCACAAAAATGCCTCTGGCATTCTTTACTCCACCTGGAGCCTCTGTTCTCACATGAGACCCAAAAACCTTGAAATGGGCAACAGAAGGTTTTCTGTGGAACAGTTTCTCAAAAGGAGAACTTCCCAACTCTTTTGAAACCTTTCTCATTTTCGTATAACAGAACGACATTAGAGACTCGGCCCAGTACTCATGTGGCAGATGTGAACTTAGCAATTGCGCTTCCATCCCCTTTTGCAATTCTCTGTTCACCCGTACACAGACACCCCTGTTCCACGCTTCCGCTGAAACAGAAACCTTGTGTCTTATTCCCTTCTTCTGCAGGAACCTTTGGAAATCCTGTAAAAGAAAAATCTGCTTCTCATCTGTGAATAGACAATCAATGTTAGCATCATGCATACTCTTAACTTTGTCACAAAACTCCTGAAACCTCTCCAAGGCTTCCTGTGGCTTTCTCAGCACATAAACCCAGACATAGTTAGAGAAATGATCCACACACACAAGATAATATCTTGCATTGCCTCTAGATGGTTCTAGAGGACCAATCACATCAGCATACACCCGCTGAAATGCTCTGTTGACTCCGGTCTTCTTCTTGCTCACACCTGCAAGAGAAACTAGGTTAGACACAGATGAATTACATTCCATGTAATCACTTTGTGCAAAAGTCAACAAATATAGTCCATCCTTCTCTCTGGCCGAAAGAAATAACTCTCCATCTTTGTAGATCTTGCAGCTCTCAGCATCGTAGGACAGTTTCAGTCCTCTCTTTGCAATCTGCGAAACACTCAGCAGATTGAACTTCAATTCAGGAACCAAGTAAACATTGTTTATTGTCAAGTTCAGACTCTTAAGATAGACAGTCCCTTTTCCGGTCGCTTCCAGCTCCTGACCGTTGGCCTGTGTCACAGTGAAGGTTTGCTTCTTAAACGTTGAAAAGAGTCCTCTGTGTGGGGACATATGAACCGTCGCTGCAGTGTCGATAATAAACGCGTTCCCAACATCTGGCGTGGTTCCTTTCGCCATCAAAGCCTTTGCAGGTTCCACCATAGGCTTGGTATGACCTTTGCCTGACGCTTCAGGCTTTGCTGAGCGGCCCTTCGCTCCTTTTGGCTGACGTGGCTTCTTACAGTTCCGCTGAAGATGCCCAGCCTGTCCACAATTGTAACACTGGACAACATTCAAAGCTACAGCATCCTTTCCAGTAGCCTCATCGGTGGGGGAATTAGAACTCCGTTCCTCCCTCCCCCTGTCCTTTACTTCCAGTGCAGCAAGTCTGTCCTGTTCATTCAATACGACGGCAGTCACCCTTTCCGCGGTCAAAACCTGAGCCGGGAGGGAACCAAGCTGACTGGCAACCGTTTTGTAAGTCCGATTTAGGCTGTTGATCATCATGAAGCAAAACACTTCCTCCTGCAGACGGAAATTGCGTTCCACCATCTGCTGGCGCAGATATTTCATCTCCGTCAGGTGCGCTTGAACATCTCCATCAGGCGCAAGCCTCAGATTGGTCAGCTTCTCAAAGTACAGCAACGCTGAAGAACCAGCATCCCTCTGATGTGTTCTTCGCAGCATTTCCCAAATTTCCCGTGCATATTCCAAACCCTGAATATGCACCAATTGGTCATCTGACACACACAGAATTATAGCCGTTCTGGCTTTCAGATTCTGTGACTCCCAACCTCGGGTTGGTGCTGCTGGGATGGGGTTCTCAATCACGTCAAAGACCCTCTGATTCTGCAGCAGGGCCTTCATCTTTATAGACCAAGATGAATAATTGTCATTAGTCAGGGGAGGGGGATAGGGCAAACCTCCCGCCTTCTTGGAATCCATGCTGAATCCAAGGGTCAGCTTTACACTCAATCTCAAGCCAGCTTTCACTTTCACGCCAGTATACTCCAAAAGTCTCTGTTTACTGCTTCACTGGCAGGCAAACCTTTGGGCTGTTTTTTCAAAACCCTTGCACAGCTGCGCAGATACACTTTCGATTTCCCAGGCTCTTTTTAGCCATTCTTTAACTTTCTAAGTACTTGCGGTAGTTGCCTAGCAACCTGCTCAGGACGGGATTCCTTATCTAACCACAGGAATTCCTGGTATGCAAGCCTGCTCTTTCAGAGCTTGTTTTTCAAACGCAGCTATTGTGAACCAGAAATTAAGCCTTTCTGCGTTCATTCTCTCTAGCCCGAAATGCAGCATACCTTTTGAGCATACACTCCTCTCGGTGTCCAGCTGTCTGTTCTGTTCAGCTTCAGGCTGCAGGCAGACGCTTTTCTTTATCTCCTTAGGTGCAGAGGATGGCAACGATTCATCGACCTCTCACCTCTCATGCAGATTCTCATAGATCAGATAACCATCGGTCTGCTACCAGATGTCGGAATTCAAACCAGCAGAGCCTCCAGCTCTTAGGAATTTGGCCACCCTCCAGGTGCCCGGCTTGAATCCTTGTTTACCTCCCCTGCCAGCGTCTGCCGGCAAGATCAAGGGAGGTCTCTTCGGCGATCCTTTTCAAACGTGAAAAGAACACACCACTCCTCCCCCTCCCATCTCCAGGGGGGGGAATGAGACAGACAGAAATATATTTACATGTCTTTATTCCTGTCTTTCAGCAGTACAGAGAAACATGTCTGTACACTCTGATTCCAACTGCAGAGAGAGAATAAACTCCACCCATGTACTTCCAGTACAGGGTCATGTGTCACTCTGAGGTAACATCCGGCTCTCAGAGCACGTTACAAACTGTCCCTGGTTCCCACGGTATAATCCAATAACATCAGTTTCCTGTTTACCATTCCAGCCACCTGGAGCTCGCTTCTGCATTGCTGCTTTTTCGTAACAGCTCCCACCTGCTTACCTGCCTTCTTATTTCCAACCAGCCCCAGAAGTGACACTAGCTATCAGTTTCATCCCAGCATTTCCCTCATAAAACTCAGCAGGGAAGAGAATGGGGACAAAGCTGGAAGGAGTTACTTCTGCCTGCCATTGGCTCTGCCCATCATCCATTGCCTTCACACCATACATTTAAAGCACCTGTGACTTCCCCCAAACAATCCACGCAACTGTAGCTTACCTCCCACAGAGCTACGTTTCCCAGCACCCTTAACAAGTTGCAGTTCCCAGGATTATTTTGGGGAAGCCATGTGCTTAAAATGCACCATCAGCTCCACCTACTGTTGACCTCCCTGTCTCCTGCCATACCTGTTCCAGTGGTCACTGACATCCACTGCACAGAAATGCCACTAAGACCCTGTTGCTCATGCAAGGTCCTAGTTGCAGCAGAATGCCTTTGGGTCCAATGGGCAGCAAAGTGGGTGAGGCAAGTCCAGAGTGTGAGAATATTTCATTGCCAGAAAGATGTTCCAAGCTGTGGTTCTGATAGCTCATCGTGCAGGGCAGCTGCATGGAGAAAGGAAGGGCCGTAGTTTGAGCCTCAGGGGATCCTCACAGCTACTGGGAAGCTAAGACTTCTGTTGTTTATTGGCATGGAGCTGAGGCCTGTAGCCAGGAGTTGTATAATAAAAGAGGTCTAAGAATACACAGAGACAGTTTGCCAAATGTGAGGCAACAAAAAGCTAAGTACAAGTCTAATGTTGTAAAGGTTAGTGTTTTAATTTTAATTGAGCTAGACTGTAAATGCCTTCTGCTACTTATTTATTACTGTGTTTGTTTATAACAATTACGCCCTGCCTTTTAGCCAAAAAAGCTCTCCGGTGTCATTCAGACTGCAGTTTATTCATTTTCTTGATGTTTTCCTGTTAACTTTGTGCATTATGTTTGACCTTTCACATGACGTAAAAGCCATTCTGGAAAACCAATGGGATGTAATAGAATATTGCATGTGTTTGTCCCTCATTTCCGTGTTCCAGATACAGTATGATTTTTTTGCGGTTTTCTTAGCTTGGAAAATATTGGGCGCACTATATACCTTTCTCTCCAACTCACTGTTACTGTCAAACTTGAAATGTCCATGGAAAAAGCAGCCCACCCCAGAATGAACAAGTAACCTGATCCAGCCACCCTTTGCCTCCCTTCCCACCCCATGATTCTCTGGTTGTGAAGCCCGGATTGCCCTCTCCCCCTCAACAACTGTGGAATGGAGGGGATGGTTATAAGGGTAGTGCTTCTCTCCTGTTTCCTAATGTTCACTTCACACTGCAATACCTACTGGTGTAAGTGAAATGAAGAGCGAAATGGTGATGTATCAGTTCTTCAGTGGGAAAGGAACGTTATGGAAGTGCTAACCTTATAATCAGTAAAACGGACAGGATAAGCCTCGCATGTGAATGCAGCCTCAGAGTAGCTTACAAAAATCACTTCTAAAAAGACATAACACATGTGAAAGGAAAAAAAGCAAGCTCAAGCACAGGTTCTTAAGGTTATGACTGGTGTCAGTGGCGGTTCTTGCTGTTGGCATCTAATAAAGAGCAGTCCCTCCCTTCCCTGAAGCCCCCAGATCAGATCCAGGAGAAAAGCTGCTGACGATGTCCAGGTCAGGACAATGTCCACACAGTTCTCCCCTCTGGCATAATGGCAGCTAGAATCCGCACAGGGAAAGGCTTGGTGGTGTTACCCTCTTCCGTGGTCCAGAAACAGAACTCATATCAACAAGGAGTTATGTCCTCAGTATTGTGGGCCTAACCTTAATAGAACCCACTCCCAATAGAAGCCAGGCAGGAATTCTCTCTACAGAGTTTCAGACGTCAGGTCAAAACAATTCTATTTGAGGAGATCTTTGCAACATGAATTTTTCTGGTGTTTATGTTTTATTTTTATTTTTGTTGTAAGACACTTTATAGCCACATGTAAAAATGGGCTGTACATTTTTAAAATAAATAAATAGATAGGCTTAAAATTGACTTTGATTGCAGCCTTATCTTTCATGCTTTATCTATAACGAGCTATGAAACTATGAACTAGTTTTACTTAGCTCATACTAATAATGTTTCTTCATCATAAGTATCATAATTTTAATCTGAATGCATTTGATATCAGTGATCCTATGCAAACATCAAATTCAGACTGTAACTTCTGTGGTAGATAGCCAGTGTGAATGAGTGTTGAACAGATTAACATAACGAAAGCCTATGGGCAGTTTAATTACATTGTTCCAAAGACCCAGAGCATCAATCCTTATTTTCAATGTTGGAAGTTATTGATTGTAAATAGGGCTTTCTGATAGTCATCAATCCAGTAATCTTGCCACAGACATATGCTTAAACATAATGAAATTAATTAAGTCATTAAGTGAGTAACATCATAGATTTAACTATGCTTCTTTTCTTTAACCTCAGCTGATTGTTATATTAACACTGCAAGGAAACACAACTAATAGGAGCTAACTGTATGGTTTATAACCACATATAATTGATAAAAAAGTAAAGATACATTTCAAGTTGTCATGCTGCTATGTCTAAAAACCAGCTCAATCAAAAATACAATTTCTAAGTATTTTTAATAGCCAAGTTTTATTTCCAATGAAACCCTCAGTCCACTGCATGTGTTATTTCTTCTAATCCATTATTTCACAATATGGCAAGAAATCCTGCAAGCATACAGATTCACCCGCTCCTACTGGGATATGCAAACCAAGCAGTATGCAAAGCTTAAGATCTAAATCTAGTAAAGTGATCATGGAAGGGGTGCTTTAAGAAGATATTGAGAGCTATAGTCTGCCTTCAAAAATATGCAAATGATTCCCAGTAGAAGTTAATGAGAACAGCATGCATCTGCATTGAATGAAGGGTTTAGCACTTATACAAAAAGGATTTTCACTGTTTTATGCAACATTTAGCCACCTGCTCCTGATTTCAGATTAACCTTTAAGAAGGGGGCCTTCTGAGAATGTAACTTCCAAATGCAGGCAAACTTTGTATAAAACTTGTTATTTAGGATTCATGTGATCCCCAAACAGTATCCTATCCTGACACAGCTCAAACTCAGACCCATTTAGCTTTAATACACACACACAACAGGGGGAGAAACTTTTACACTTTGGTTTTTATTTTATTTTAAACATTTTCTCTTCTCTGTTGACATTTGGAGTTCAGGCACTCAGCAGAAGTTGAATTAAATACTGGATCCCTTTTGAAGGGGCACACTTTACTCTGGATATAATCACACAGATATTCCGAGTTTAGGAAAAATAAGAGATTCCTAGTTCTGTATAGTTAAAGCTATGGTTTTCTCAGTAGTGATGTATGGAAGTGAGATCTGGACCATAAAGAAGGCTGATCGCCAAAAAATTGATGCTTTTGAATTATGGTGCTGGAGGAGACTCTTGAGAGTCCCATGGACTGCAAGAAGATCAAACCAATCCACTCTTAAGGAAATCAGCCCTGAGTGCTCGCTGGAAGGACAGATTGTGAAGCTGAGGCTCCAATACTTTGGCCACCTCATGAGAAGAGAAGAGAAGGCTCCCTGGAAAAGACCCTGATGCTGGGAAAGATGGAGGGCACAAGGAGAAGGGGATGACAGAGGACGAGATTGTTGGACAGTGTTCTCGAAGCTACGAACATGAGTTTGACCAAGCTGTGGGAGGCAGTGGAAGAGAGGAGTGCCTGGCGTGCTCTCGTCCATGGGGTCACGAAGAATCGGACACGACTAAACGACTAAACAATAACAGTTCTGTATAAATTAGGGGGAGATTCATTGAGCCATGCTTGTTCTTGCTTCTCAGCAGGAGAAACATAAAAGATGCTTTCTCTCCCAAGGTGAGGATGAAGAACATGGAAGTAGAAAATGAGATCAGCAACCCTAAGAATATCAGTCCAGCACCTGAGAGAAGGACAGCATATTTTAGATCAGAAAGGGAAACTTGGAGATTACTCTGTCTGGCTACTCTTTCTCATGCAGACACATCTCCCTCCACTGCATCCCAACACTTCCATCATCCTCAGCAGAGCTCACAGTTGCTAACAACAATTAAATTTAAAAAAAATTTTTCCTTCCAGTAGCACCTTAAAGACCAACTAAGTTAGTTCTTGGTATGAGCTTTCGTGTGCATGCACACTTCTTCAGATACACATCTGAAGAAGAATGTATCTGAAGAAGTGTGCATGCACACGAAAGCTCATACCAAGAACTAACTTAGTTGGTCTTTAAGGTGCTACTGGAAGGGGGGGAAAAAATTTGTTTTGACTATGGCAGACCAACACGGCTACCTAGCTGTAACTGGAACAATTAAATTAAAACTGTTAAAGAAGTATAACAGTAAAAAACCAAAAAACCAACGCTCGCTAATAGCAGACTAAAAGGATAAGACAATAAAAGCAGCAGCTTTATAAGCTGTTTTACTACAGTAGCTTCCAACAAGTTAAAATAAATTACCAAAGCCTTCCTAAAGAGGAAGGTTTTAACAACATGCTAGAATGCTATTAAAGATGGGGCAAGAGAAGCTGCTTTTGAGAGGATGTTCTAGAGGTTTAGTGCAGGGACATAGATGGCCTAGTTGGGCCCAACTTAAGGATATACAGAAGGATATCTGTAGCGAAGACCTCAGTCGGTAGGCGGACCCATTTGGAAGGGTGTTCTTCAGATAGATACCCTGAACCTGGCCCTATTGCTGTCAGAGCAAAATGAAGGAAGATATAATAAAAGGCCACAAAACTGTTGCTAACAATAAGATAATATATATGTAGTACAATACCTAAGCACTAGACAGTTTTCATATTGAAAACTGGGAGAACAGAAATACCTTAATAGGTATGTCCTAAATATTGCATTTGTGTGGATGTGATGCACATACCTGAGTGGCTGCCTCCCTGAAATAAGTTTGTTTGTCTAGTAAATGTTTAAAAGATCTCTGGAGACATGCTAACCTACCTATTGAAGAAGATATTCCTTCAAATATATCAAACCCGAGGCATCTAGTTCCTGGAGAATAAGCGTTTTGCTAAGTGTTTCCCATTTCCGTGAGTGATGTCGAGTCCAAGGACTATGCTAGAGGATTTAGTTTCCTTTGCATGAGAGAGCACTGCAAGCTAATGGTGCTTTTGTAATATTTGAAGTATTTACAAATGAAGTAAATAATAGCAAAAAGCAAATCCCCCCGCCCCACCGACCCTCCATCAAGTTCGAAGATAGCGACAAAGTAGCCCCATTGTACTTGATTTTATATACTGCTTTGGTGGCAGAGTCCCTGAAATGGATTGCAATAAAAACATCATAGCGTAAGAAAATACCGCTACCACCATGGCCGCTTCTAATCCAGGTATTGGTCCTCCTCATTCTCCAAATTCAAAGTGATGACTCCTATATATCAACATCCCACAACACCCCTGCAGAACACTAGTCTCAGACCCTTCTTGAAGGTGAGAATCATCATGGTCACATTCCCCCTATTTATCTTCTGATAGAGGTCCTCTGTAAGGGTGACTAAGACTATCTACTTAGTCATCTATATTGATGACAGTTTTACTAAATCCATATGGAAGTAGATCAAGAGAATCCATACCAGCTTTGAACTGGTAAGGTGGTGCCCATTTAACCACTCTGGTAGGAAAGGCTGATTAGAGATTAGTTTGCAGTTACACAGTGTATTATGCCTGTTGTCTTTGTCCATGGAGTTTTCTTGGCAAGGATACTGGAGTGGCTTGCCGGTTCCTCCTCCAGGTGGATCACGTTTGGTCAAAACTCTCCACTATGACCTATTCATCTTGTGTGCCCTGCTCGGCGTAGTTCATAGCTTCTCTGAGTTCTTCAAGCCCCTTCACCACGGCAAGGCAGTGTATGGAAGTGAGAGCTGGACCATAAAGAAGGCTGATCGCCGAAGAATTGATGCTTTTGAATTATGGTGCTGGAGAAGACTCTTGAGAGTCCCATGGACTGCAAGAAGATCAAACGCATCCATTCTTAAGGAAATCAGCCCTGAGTGCTCACTGGAAGGACAGATCGTGAAGCTGAGGCTCCAGTACTTTGGCCACCTCATGAGAAGAGAAGACTCCCTGGAGAAGACACTGATGCTGGGAAAGATGGAGGGCACAAGGAGAAGGGGGCGACAGAGGACGAGATGGTTGGATAGTGTTTTCGAGGTTACCAGCATGAGTTTGACCAAACTGCGGGAGGTAGTGGAGGACAGAGGTGCCTGGCGTGCTCTGGTCCATGGGGTCACGAAGAGTCGGACACGACTAAACAACAACAACATACAGTGTATTCTCCCCCCCCCCCAACAGCAACCTTACAAACATGCTTCTTTTCACTATCAGGACCACTTCTTACCTTGGAAATGTATTTGAATTAGCAGAAGGCTAATTGTAGGACATTCGGCTCCAACTGTTTTGTCTACATCATAGGATGTCCGCAACTGAATTTCATCCAGTTATAGGGGAAGACTCTGCAGACTTCTGTAGTCAATGTAGCAAGCAAGTACACAACCAAATTGTCAGCTTAGCAGCAAAACTTTGTCATATGCTTTCAGGGAGCACTAGATGAGGTCAGCTTCCAGAAGACTGAACAGGAAAACTGGAAACTTGCTAAAGGATTTCCTTTTGTAATATCGGCGACAGGATGATTTTCCATGACACTGACATTTTCACTTAGAATAAAGAGGTCAGAAATGTATCTGGTGTGATATGTTTAAAGAGGAAAATAGGATTTTTGCTTAAGCTAATGTTTTAATTAGGTTTTCCTTTTCTGTTTGGTATAAAACAATGTTACTCATGCAGTTGTTAGTATCTGTCTGTCTCGGGAGACAACAGAGGAGTGCATCTTTGGGGCTGAAGTCAAACTGTTGAAGAGTTATAGTGCCCAATGTGGCTGTAGAGACCAGTATGGGAGGGATATATTTTGTTGCCCCTGGGGGAGATGAAGGCTGTGCTGCTGCAGATGCACCATGGTGTTTCTTCTCCTTCCAGCAGCCATTCCACTTCTGGCCATGGCTATGGATACATAACCTGACTGTCTTCAAGCACTGCAGTTGTCGGCAAGGGATTCCAACAAACAACAAGTTTATATTGCCAGTTGTTGAGCTGTACTGCCTCACACAGTATAGGTGAAGTTATTTTCATGTGGAATGTGATTATTTGCAATCCCATGCCACTGGGCTAAGTAATAATAATAATAAATTAAGACCAATGGAATGGGCTCTCCTCTTCTAGATGTATTAACCATATGTCATTCTCACATAAAAGGCCATCAGACACCACAATAACGATGACAAAAGGACCTTTGACAGTTTGTGTCTGGACTTGGTAGTGGGCTGGATGAAGATGAATTCTGAAAAGGTGATGGCACTGTAAGTGGGTGGTTTTTGGGTCTGGGAAATAGATGTTCATCCTGCTCTGGATAGGGTTGTACTCTCTGTCCATGGAGCGTTTGGTTTGGTAGTAGTCCATCCAGCATTGCTTCTTGATGTCTCGGTGGCTCCAATGGCTCAGATGCATTTGGCTGTTTTGCCAGCTACAACTGTTCCTGGACATGGACAGCCTCCACTATCAGAGGTAGCATACCTCTGAATAGCAGTAGCTGGGAATCACAGGTGGGCAGGTTGCTATTGCATTCACGTCCTACTTGCTGGCTTTCCACAAACATCTGGTTAGCCACTGTGAGAACAGGACTAGATGGACCATTGACCTGATCCAATAGGTTCTTCTTATGTTCTTATGTATGCGATGCATGCGCTATACAGTTGAACTACAGAACGGTGCTGTATGTGTGCCAATAAAGATTGTAACAATTTAATTGCCTTTTGAACCATTCAGTAGTAGCTGAATATTTTCGTGTCATGGGGCTGATGCTGTGACTTTCTTTTTCCTTCCATCCCAGGAATCAGGACCTTAATGAACTCGGGGAACTTGCTCCACATTGGGACAATATGCGGAAAAGTGTTATTTCACACTGTGATCAAATGTTAACTCTCTACCAAAACATGCTTGCAGAACTTGGGAAGTATACAGGTATGAGACTGTTCTCACTGAAGAGTTGAAGTAACAATCTGGGGCTTTCTACACAGCTATGTGGCATGGGCGCCATTCAGTTGATATCCTTGCCACCCAACTCCTGAAGAGTTCAGGAATGGCCCTTGAGCATGTATGCTGCTCCCCTCCTCATGCTGCTTTCACTTGCCCTCACAATGAAGAGATCTGAATGAGTGAGCTGGAGAGTCCTTAATTATTTGAACGCAGGACCTTCTTGAGCCTTGAAAGTAAAGTTCAAAAAACCCCACAGTCTCAGGCTGTGCACACACCATACATTTAAACACATGACTTTCCCTGAAGAATCCTCGGAAGAAATATCCTATATCACCAAACATATAACTAGATAATTTAATCGTGTGTGCATGCACATACACAGGTACGCACACTACTTTATATCCATCCCTCCTTAAAGGCAGTCAGAGCTGCATCTTTTGAGTTCTCATGTGGTTTCTGGTCTGGGGATTCCAAGCCAGACTCAAATCAGCCACTCCTTGTTGTTGGCATCTGCCTGTCTCAAGAGACCATGGAGTGCACCTCCCGCGGTGAAGTCAAACCGCTGTGTTTGCAGCACCGAAGTGACCTCCCGGGGTGCACGTCTGGCCAATGTGTATGAAGGTCCTGGGCTGCCCAAATGACAGTACTCTCCCTTTCAGTCTTGCTGATGTTGTCCAAAGGAAAGCAGAGCAATACGTTTAGCACCAGCTTTGCTGCCAGAGTCGCTGGAAGGAGGCGTACAAGGCGCCCCTTAGTAGTAAGGTAATATGTGAATGCCTCTGGTAGTGTGATACATAGGTTCTGCTTGGAAATACATATCTTGAGTTAATAATATGTCAACAATCATTATGCCTCTTTTGTCCACATCCTCTGGCCTCTCTTTCTGGAGTGGTGTAACTAACTGCATAAGACTTCAGTTAGCCATTCTTGGGCAAGGTGATTGACTGCTTCTAGGGGTCTGAACTTATGTGGAAATTGCCTGGTCTTATGCAGCACCTGGTGGTCCTCCCCAGGTGCCATCTCTGAGGGGGGTGACAAGAAGGTACCCCGTGGGTGGCTCACCCCGCCACACCCGGGCATGGCGATGCGAGCAGCCACCATTGCGCCACTGCAGCCGCGAGCAGAGGATCCCACCGCCGTCCGTACGGTGCCGCTCCACGCATGCGCCGCACGTAGTGGGACCGTGCATGCGCTGCTGGACGGTTTGCCCCACCCCTATGGATGGTTTTCCCCGCCCCTTGACACCCTGCCCCGGGTGCCAGAGAGCCTTCCTTTGCCCCTGCCTGAACACAAGCATTCCTCACTGCAACATTCCTCTTTTTGTAAACCTATAAACACAATATAGTTCAAATGTGGCATCAAACATGCTGTGTACTGATTTTTAGCCATTAAGAACATCCATCACTAAACACAGGGGGTGGGTGAGACACGAACATTAGTTCGTTCTGTGAATTAAAAGCTATTTTGTCAACTGCTTTTGAGGTGCATGCTGAGAGAGACAGTTAGCAAGCCGATATTTCCTTGATGCACAACAACACATTAAAAGCAATTTCAAAATGCTGTCGATGTGGAAGTATTGTTCTGGCATTTTTAGAAAGACAGAGCATCACATGGGTACCTCAAATAATGATTCTTTTCGCTTTTTCTTCCCAGGCTCTTCTTTCAAATCAAGCTGCAGTAAAGGAGAAAAGACACTAGAATTTGTTCCAATCAATCTACATCTGCAGAGAATGTATGTGCACAGTCCTCGGTTAAAAGGTAAGCTATATTCTGTGCACAGTTTTCTGCTTAGTAATTTGGTGCAGGTTCTGTCCTGGAAACTGTTTTTCTTCCAGACTCCTATTAGCTGCAGACTTTTAAATTTCAGCAGTTCTTCCTTTGAAATGCTCAGAGCATTTTAAACATTGCTCCTTGATCAAAAAAGGTCAGTGTTTAATCAGATCTGCCTTCAAGTCAATCATAGTTGCAGGTTTGTGGGACAAATATATAAAGCAATGCCATTTGCAGATAATAGTTGGGGAAGGTTGTAGTTCAATGCTTTATTCTTTTGAGCCAGAAGATTGTGCATAATTCACTGGGTTGTCTTTAGGTCTGTAGTCAGGCCTTTATCCCCTGCACGTCCCTCCACGAGTGCTCTAACTAGGACTGAGACTCATTTGGGACCCAAACAGTAACCAGACCTATTATTATCCCTATTACAGCTGTAACATGCCAGGCTAGAATTATTAGCCATTTCATCAGGCTGTCGCCCTTCAGCTTGGTCCTGTTTCTCACATTTCAGAACAATTCTGATACAAACATTCAGACCCTATTTCTAAAAAAATGAGTTCTTCTGGGTATCACTGTTGTAAAACTGGAATTATTGTAACTCGCTCTACGTGGGGCTGCCCTTAAGACTGACCCAGAAACTCCAGCGGGTGCAGAATGCTGCAGCGAGACTCCTTACGGGGTCTTCGCTGCGAGATCACATTCATCCGGTGCTATATCAACTGCACTGGCTCCCGGTGGAGTACAGGATCAGGTTTAAGGTGCTGGTTTTAACCTTTAAAGCCCTATACGGCCTAGGACCCTCGTACCTACGGGACCGCCTCTCCTGGTATGCCCCACAGAGAAACTTACGGTCTTCAAATAAAAATATCTTGAAAGTCCCAGGCCACAGAGAAGTTAGGCTGGCCTCAACTAGAGCCAGGGCTTTTTCGACTGTGGCTCCGACCTGGTGGAGCACTCTGTCACAAGAGACTAGGGCCCTGCGGGACTTGACATCTTTCCGCAGGGCCTGCAAGACAGAGCTGTTCCGCCAGGCCTTTGGCCAGGGCACAGCCTGACTCCCTCCCTCGGCAATCTTCGCGGAGCTCTAGCCCAATGGTGGCCAGTGGCTTGAATTTAATTAATTTTATAATGAATGATTTTAGAGTGTTGTTTGTGTTGTACTTTTGTATTGTTTTATTGTTGTTAGCCGCCCTGAGCCCAGCTTCGGCTGGGGAGGGCGGGATATAAATAAAATTTATTATTATTTATTTATTATTATATCCTAAAACAGTTAAACCTTTTTTCTAACGTCTAGCAGCATATGTTGTTGCTGTTGAAGCATTGCTATCGCCCACTGTGCTTATTATATTAAAACAGTTGCATAGACTGGGAGAGTGTTTCTTTGTACACATAAATGAAATGAATGAAAAACAAAACAAATGCAACTCCATTTGTTTCTTAATTTGTTTCTATGAGGAACAAATGAAATGTAGGGTAAACATGAAAAACCTTTCGTTTCTTCCATGTGTTTCTCACTGGAGGGATTTCTGAAATTGATAGGAGATATTGTGTTGCTTTGCTTTTGGAAACATCCCTACTTCAAGGGCTGGTGGCCCGTCCTCTCTCATGTACAGCCTGCTTCCACGGCCAGCCACTGAAGCCATACCACACTCAGCTCCACACTCAGCCTCCTCCACCCCCACAATATTTGTGATGCCCAGTCCCCTCCCCAATCTATTGGGGAGACCTATAACAGCTCAGACCTCATGAGCTGTGTGGGATTACAGGGAACATGCTTGCTTGTTTACCACCACCTCATGGAAACAAGGTGTAATGGTTATGGGGTTGCTCGTGCGTAAGTTGCTGCCACTCCTGGCTAGGTGGCCTGGTTAAACCTTTCCTGGCTGGACAGCCCCTCACGTCGTGGCTGTTCAGTCGCTGGCAGAATCCGACAGTGGGCGTTTCTTCAACCTTTTCCAACATAAAAGTTGTTTGACGCCCAGTCTCCTCCTAGCCTCCCTGCGCGGAAGCCTTCTGCGCAGGGTGGGCGTGGGTAGCGGAGGACCTGTGCTCTCTCCGCTGGTGTCCAGTGAAGAGTCTCTGAGCCTGCTCTCCGCTTCCCCCATTGGCCCCCCTCCATCCCTGGTGTCGCGCTGATTTTCTTCCCCAACAGGAGACCTGCCTCTCTCCCTACTTGGCCCCTCTCCAGCATCGTCGTGGAGCCCCTCCTCCTCCTCTCGTTCCGATGGCAGTTCCCTGACACAAGGCTTTGTAGAAAAAAAATAAGGGCTTTTATTATTTTCTCCTGATTCAGGCCTCACCCAAGTATGGCTTCCCTTTATCACATATACAGCCCAACAAGACAACAGCAAGAACCCACCAACAGCATATGAACCAATCTGGCTTACCTGACCCAACAAGCCCTCCCCCTCCCCTCACAAATGCAAACAAATCTCACTGCAGCCAACCACAGACCACCAACCATACCCTGCTCCCCCAATACCTCTCACTACCAAGGAAATGTAATAACCGAATAGAAAGAAAACCCACCCAGCTGACGCTGACACAAAACCCCACACATACACTATACAAAAGAATATAAGCCTCACCACCCCACCCCACCCCACCTCTTCCCTCTCTTCTTCCCCAACCTTATACTGTACTCAACACTAATGTCTCACAACAAATGTAGCTGATTTGTAAGAAAGACTGTACAACCTGAAAAAAGAGACAAGGCGTATACTTTTGTAAAACAATAAAATCTTTAATAAAAATAAATTTTAAAAAGAAGAAGTTCATACTTTCCAAATCAGTTAGTTGATTGGTGAGATCAGTTTTATATAGTTTGGAGAGCATATCCAGAAATACAATGACAAGATATATTCAAGGCACATCTTGTAAACTTACATTAATGTTCTGGAAGAGGCAGGATTGGCCCGTCTTTGAGGCGGGCTGAAGCAGTTGCCTTGAGTGATGGAATCCTGCATGGTGGTGCCCTGGCGGTTGCCCCGCCCATCCTCGATGCCACGGCTGGGGACCTGTGGGAGTGGCAGCTTCTGGCAAGATCTTGTGAAAGTTCTGTGAGATCTCACCAGAAGTCATTGCCATAGCTGGTCAACGAGGCTTCAGCAGGGGACAGGGTGGGAGCAGGTGTCACAATGGGACAGGCCATCTCGGAACAGTGCTTCAAAATACAGGACCTTATCTATCATAAGCAGAAGCTCTTGTGCAATCACATATATTTGTATGCAAATCTCAATATTTATCTGTTCCTGTTGCAGATGCTCTCTATGATGTCATCACAGTAGGAGCCCCTGCGGCACATTTTCAGGGATTTAAAAATGGTGGTCTTCAGAAACTACTAAATAAATTTGAGGCAGAAAGGCGAAAGTAAGTATATTGACCGTAACTTTATACATTATATGTTCATTCCTATTTGACAACCTTGCTGCTTAAATGCTTTTGCATCACATTTAATGACAGTAGTAATTCTCAGGCTTAGATTTGCAGTACTATGAGTAATGCACAAAGTGAGCACATAGCCATATGTGTGCTTACAAAATTAGACCTCCATTATTCTCGTTTTACAGATGGGTAACTGAATGGAGATGAGAGAGAGCAAGTTGCTCAGCGACATCTAGTTCCAGCATCTTAGCCACAGTACCAAAATGCAATTTTCTATTGATAGAATAGATAGTGAGGTTACAGAGTTACATGTGCCTTTCCAACATATTTAATCTTTTTAAAAAAATAAAAAGATTTAACTAGGTATATTGCTTTCAAAACCTTTCAGCTTTGTAGTACATAGGGCACTCTCTGCTAGGGCTGGCTTTACCATTAGGTAGAGTGAGCCAGCCCCCTTAGGGGCAGGCAGCAGTGGTTAAGTGTTGAAGAACAGAGCTGTGTGTGCCAGAAAGCTGCCCTCAGATGTGGTCTTATTGCATATGTTGCATATTCACCTACCAGTCTGGTCAGCTTTGGTAAAGGGAATAGGAGGATGCCATCTTTATTTTTGTTTTTTGTTTTGCCTCAGGCAACAAAATCTAGTGGGCTAGCTCTAACTTTTGCCTATGCAATACTTTGTGTGCTTAACTTTTGATCATAGTGATTATGTTCAAATGGGAGTTCACCTAGGACAGAAATAGCCAGCTAGGTGCTCTCCAACAACTGCCATCAATCCTGACCATTGGCCATGTTTGCTGACAGGAACTGTAGTCGAAAATATCTGGAGGACACAATGTTGGGCTAGCCTGGATGATACTTCCATGGTCTGGGTGAAATTTTAAAAGATTTATTTCAAAGTACCAACTTTTGCTGTCATGTTGACAGTTGTGGTTATTCATATAATAACTACATTAGGACTAGTTGGGAACAGAAAATTCTAATTAAAATGAACAAACAAAACTGATAGAAATTAATAAAGGTGTGTCATTAATTCCAGACTGCAGTCTTCAAGAGAATCTTTGTTCATGGTAGCACATCATCGGTTTAATTAGCTGCTGTTTCCTAACGGCTATTACAATTGTTATAGCAACTGCAATTGGCTTCTGTAGCCAGCTAAATAACACTTGTTATGCTCAGTCATGTATCCTAAATATCAGTGAAGTACCACTGATAATACTTCAGGTCGCCATTGCAGTACCTGAATATAAATTGTTTTCTAAATATAGATTCTAACAGTGAATTGATGATTATATTGTAACAAATGGTTGCTGATAACACTGAAATTATTTGTTTTCAAACTTAATCTTGAGGGGTGGTGGAGGTGGTAAATTGCCAAATAGCATATTTGTATGTAGAACATGTAATGTAGAACAATGCAAAACATCTCTCAGACCAGTTTCTGGCAATGGCCTGTGGAGGCATTAGAATTTATTTAAGCAAACCATGAAGTTTTAAAGCTTGCAGTCTCTTCGATTTGCTTAATGGAAGATACCATCACCTGTCTCTACAGTTTGCCTTCTTATCCTTTTGATCTTTTCCCTTTGGTGAAGTGATGGGAGAAAAACAATGTCCTGACTTCTAATTTTACTTTTCAATTCTACATTACTTTCTTCTTGTCAGGTGCTTTTAAAGAGGCTAATGTTGGCCACTTAAGGCTATTAATGGCTGCTAGTCCTATGTTTTAATTCTGGTGTTGAAGGCAGTATATCTCTGAATGCCAGTTACTAGGGAACACAATTGGGAAGAGCGCTATTGTGCTCATGTCCTGCTCATTAGCTTCTCATTGGTATCTGGTTGGCCAATGTAGGATTAGAAGGCTGGACTTAGCAGGGCTCTTCTCATGTTCTTAAAAACAAAACAGTCCTAAAATAGCCAGATTTGTGGATGCACTAATGTTATGTCTGAAATATGGAACCAAGCTTCAAAGACCTATTTCATTCTAAATAAGGAAAATTATTTCACCATGGCAATGACAACTTTATTTTTGCATGGACATGTTTATTTAGCAGCCCCAAGACGGTTTGAGGCCACATAGCATTTTCCCGATCCAACTTTTACAATTTAAATGTTTTGGTTTACCTCTCTGAGGCCTGGATTGCAGAAAGAAATAACACCTTGAGATGTCAGAAAGAATATAATGTGAATAGATTAAAAGCCAGCAGCTGTTCTCTGTATGCTAATTGAAGTGAAATACTAAAAAGAAAGAGTGGAAGAGATTCTCTTCTCAGATAATCGTGGAAGGACTGTCAACCCTCTTGGACTCCTAGGTCATAGCAAATGTTATTTTAAAAAAATGTTTATTATTAATCTTTAATTTCCAGTTTGAATATTAAGATTCAAACTTGCTTTCATCCTATTAACAATATTTTCTGCTTTATATGCTTGCCCTAATTTAATTCCTGTTTAATTTAATAGCACTGGTTAGAAAGCCCATTTAATTGATATTGTGAGTTTCAGAACTTGCAAGAAAAAGTATTCTTTTTATCTTCCCAGATGTCATTCCATTAAAAAAAAACCATTTTGGGACAAAATACAACTGAGCATTTGTTCTAATATTACATGTGAGCCAGGCAGGGTAAAAGTATCTTAAAGCTACAAAATGCAGCAAGGTAAGGGTGTGTGTGTTGATTCCTTCATCCATGCACACTTTTTTCATCTCAAAAACAGACCTCCTTCACCTGTGGGTTGTGTGTGAACACACATGTATTAAAATACACGTTGTTGCCCTACCATTTTGCCTAAGGCTACGATTCTACGGAAACCAGGATGTGAGGGCAGGGGAGGGAGCCTAACACTCATTCCTGGGTGTCTGAACAACGGTTTAACAGCTAACCAGGAATGGCGTCTGAACTGGGTCTATAAGTGTTGATGTTTTTTTTCTTTTAATGTTTTTGCACCCTTCCTCCAGTATCTCAAAAGTCATCAGTAGTTGCAATACACATTTATTTCAGTTTAACCAGTTAGGTAGCTAAAGGGCAGATAACTAACTTAAAATTCTTCAAATACTTGTCAACCCTAATTTTAAGGTAAGTTGCTGCTTAAAATTTCTCGATAGATATGATATAACTTCCTTCCTTTATAACAGTTTTGAGCAGGGAGTTTGAAAACACTGTTAGCAGAAATGAAAAACATTAGCAGAGAAGCTGAAAATTAATTCATAACCCCTTAACCACCTCTCTACATTAATGTCAGGAGCACTATATTTTCATCTGTCTGTGACAAATG
Organism: Podarcis raffonei; assembly: GCF_027172205.1. NCBI lineage: Eukaryota > Metazoa > Chordata > Lepidosauria > Squamata > Lacertidae > Podarcis > Podarcis raffonei. Next base: position 44,983,007 of record NC_070610.1, read on the forward strand.
CAACCATTTAGGCCATGGTCATTTAGGACTTTCATCTGTATTCTCCTCTTTACATGTCAAGGAGGTGACTAAATTCTGTCCTTTCTTTTAAACATCTACAAGGTTACTTCTCCCCGCACACTCACACACTGCATTAGCTGCTAAAATTGATGTCCGTATTCTAGTCATCTCCTTACTTGATGACTACAGCCTGTTCATGGTTGACCTTCTATCGCTGCCAATCTCTCCCCACCCCCTGCTCTTTCAGAATACCTCTGTGAAATCTTTGGTTACTTTAGGTTATTATGATCATGTCGCACAACACACAGTCCTGTCACACTTTGCATCGGTTTTAAAATGGTAGTTCTTTCAAAGCTCTCCACTTCTTCGTGTCCAATTGTGGCTTGATTTGTATGTTGCTGTGAAAGCCACTAATAAAACTTCCTCACACTGCAGATGTTCAATACCATTTTTAATAGTTCTCTCTTATGTCTCAACTCCAAATGGCCAGAATGGTTGTGAACTTCCCAAGCGACTCAAGTAGCTGCTTAGATCCCACCCTGCTGTTAGTGGACTTAATCTGCCACCAGCTGGCTTGCTTCTCGTTGTGTCTCTTCCCCCATCCCACCCCAACATCATAACTTCCTAGCAACCGAAATATTTGCATTCCGCTTCCCTGTTTGGCCATACGCTAGCTGAGAAATCGGTTGGGATTTTTCATGTTAGAAACCTGACTGACACATACAGTAGAAGGTCCTATTCTTTGCAACCTCCGCAGGAGTTTGCTGAGCTGGTCATTATCACTTTACTGCTTTGCCAGCCTTGATGACTGCTAAACCACACTCCTGAATGTCAGTCACAGGGTTTGCAATGGTGCACACGGTTTGTTGGGGGAAGGAGTCAAGGAGAGGGTTAATGCATAATACAGCACATGAGGTATATGCCTTCATATTCTAGAAGGGATGATCTTTTCTGTACAAAGCTTATTTAATTTCCTGAATTGCGTAGCACCAATAATTATTGTAAGACACTTTACCGCAATTCCAGATGGTAACAATTTTAAATCATTTGCAAGAATTACTCACATAACAGCAGGAATGGAATTATAGTATGTTATCATTAAACACCAGGCATTTAACTTCCTTCGGTTCTTAATATATTTAGAAAATTTGTTAGGGGAAGGTTACTCAGTAACACCATAACACTTATTCAGATTCTGTTACAAGTTATGCAGCTCTGTGCTTTGAGTTTTATAATGTAGCACTAACTTACAACCCAGCATTAAATTAAATGTAATCTAGTAACAAGCAATATGATTATTTGAAATAATATGCTTACATCAGAATAATGGCAGTACTCATATGTTAACAATCCAAAAGCAAAGGGGGTAGCCTACTTTAACTTGGAAAGCATAATTATAGACTCTGTGAATATATGGGGGGGGGACGGACAGATTTTAAACAATATAACTAAGATTTTATTCAGGAACTATGGCATTATTATCCTGCTGTTGTGTACATTTTTTTCTCATTTGTAACTACAGTACATTCAACTATCATGTTGGAACCCATTTAAGTGAAAGCTTTGTCTATTAGTTTTACTCAAAGCCTCATTATACATTTATTCAGTGCTGTTGTTTAAGAACATTAGCTTTGACATTGTCTCTATTTAAGGGTGATAACAGAAATGACTTTTACAATGATTTCACAAGTCCTACATCAGTGTGTGAGAGAGAAAAAGAGTGGTGCAGAAAGAATATACAGAGGTGGTTGGTTTTTACTTTTAAAAAATCACAACAGTGACCACATTCACATGTGACACTAAGCCGAAACAAGGCTTAGGGCAAATGTACTGACTCCCAGGGAAAGATCACAGCTGCTTTGCTCTTTCTCAGTCCTTTTACTTCAGCATGGCATGGCAGCTAAGGTAAGGTTTGGCTTAGCATTTTGCCTGAACCTAGAATCGTGGTTTAATGCTCTCCTCCTTAAACACAATCCAAAACTAAGGTTTGGTCTCGATTACAGTTGATTGTTCGTCTGGAGGAAACTAAACCAAGAGCCCTGGTTTAGATGATATGCTAAGCTAAGCTAAACCTTGGCTTTGCTGCTGCCCCATAGTAAGTTAAAATGACTGGGTAGGAGCAAAGCATCAGGTGTGAGCTCCTCTCCAGAAGTCAGCAAATTTGCGTGGTTTTGGTGAACCCTAGTTTGGCATAAGGTAACAAATTAACATCTATTTAAAGTCTCTGTTAATATTCTGAAGACCTTATCTGATTGCCTGCTGTGTCAATCTGTGGGCTGTAGGACTCCGAAACATGTGCCATCAAACCAGTGCAAGAAATTGTGCTGGTGTGGGGTGTGTCAGGGTGTACTCGCTCTGCTATGGTGGCTTGGAAAATATGAATTCTTAACTAAGATCTTCTAGAAGCAACAACTTTTCATCAAAGTTAGACAACATTTTGTACTTGGATATGCAGTGCAGTAGTGATTAGCAATAGTTACAACCAGGGTTGTGAATGGGGGTGTTAACATCTGAGGTGCCGGGGAAATTCCACTGCACACATAATTGAGGGTTACCACCTGATACAATAGCACACATAAAGGTAAAGGACCCCTGATAGTTAAGTTCAGTCACAAACAAATTTGCAAGGACCAGCACTTCTGGTAATCACTGGTGGCAATCTTATTAATGTATGGCGTAAGCAATTATAGCTCCGCAGATTTACCCATCTGGAAACATCTATGTGATTAATGAAGAAAAATTGCTACCAGTCCTTTCCTGTTAATATTATTGCCAGGTTCAGATTTAGAGGCAAGTGACCCATGTGACTTCCTGGAGTGCCAGACTCAGGGTGTCTGAGTGGTGAACACAGTTTTTCAAAGCTCAGGGTCATGAAAGTATATTTTAATAAACAATGGCTTATAAGAAACGGACATAATTTGCTGTTTTATTGTTTAAAAATGTCATTGGCCAGAGATAATCCTGAAGATCACAAGGCGAGTTTTCCTCTCCTTAAACTGGTTGTTATTTTAGGTGCAAAATTAAAACTGGAAACTAGGCTTTTTGTGGCTTGTAGTTCAGTACAAAGCTCTTGCTTCTCACTTTTCAACATACCATTTAACACCATGCTTCTTCACATATCTGTTCCTTGTTTTCCCATAAACTTGACATTCCAGTGCTGTGCAATTTAGCAAATGATGGGCAGTGCAAAACTATTTTGTTCTGAATAACTTGGTGCACAAAGTGACCAATGGAAGTATTTCTCCTTTAATCAAGATGTTTGGTACTCAGTGGGTACTTACTGGGTTGTATCCAGAGATGCTCTTCTGCAAGAGGAAGCTCTTTCCCCAGCATAGCACAATATCATTGCTCGAGGAAAAAAGAACTTAAACCCCACTGTATGCATCTCCTAAAACAAGCCCCTTACACAGTGTCTCAAGATATGTGCTTGAGCTATGCATCTTCTATTAGCTCTGTTTGCAGAAGAGCAGCACTTCTGGATCAAACCTATTACTTCTCCCCAACAAACTGAGACAGAGTAAGGGGTAGCTCTTGTGTAATAGACTCAGTAAGGTATTTGCCTGAATTTTAGCCGTGTGATCTTCCTGATTAGTCATGTCGTCTTTTTGATTGCTCTTAGTCTCTTTCCAGTGGCATGCCTTAGCATCTCCTAGCAAAAATAAGCCTAAATTCCAAAATTCCCCACATCTGCCATCATCTCCTCCTGCTGCTTCTGCTCCTTGTATTATATCCCCTGTATTGAATTTTAGTTCATAGCCTCCTCAAGGCAGAGACCTGCCCTTTTATTGCTACTCTGCAACAATAATAGCAAAAATAACAACATTTCATAGACCCAACAGTGATGAGGATAAAAGCATACTGTGGTTGATTAATAATAATTAACTTTAGGATACTTATCAAAAATATTAAAAATGTAATTGCATAGATGGGGGAGGTAGTGAGATTTTTTTTTACTTAGGCTCGTTATGGATTGTCAAGTGTGTCACTGGAGATTATATACGCTTTTATTTTCTTTAGAATTGTAGGAATGGGAACCTGTCTGCTTTCTTTCCTTTTTGTTTTTTTATGGTACAGCGGTTCATTCAAAGAGCTTCAGGGAATAATTAGTTTCAGCAGCAGTGCCTGAAGCGTTCATCAAAGAAAAGGTTACCATCTCTTACTATGCCAGCAAGGTCTGTTTCCTAGCATATAGCCAGTTGGATTTCCAAATAGTGCCCATAAAGGTGTTGTAGTCAACTTTAGAACACCTTTCCATAATAATTGTAGAATTCTGAGAGTCTTCGCATACTGATGATGAGTATCCACTTGGCCTTTAAAAGTTAAAAAGAAAAAAGGTTTTGACTTTCAGGTGTGTGTGTTTTTTAAAAATATTATCTTTATTTCCTTCTGCAGTACTGGGTACCAATGTATTTACTATTCACCTGAAAACACAGCCAAGGCAAAAGAAGTTCTTAGTAGCATCAATCATCTGCAGCCTCTCATATCAAGCCATGCAGACCTGCTGCTTAATTCTGCAAGGCAGCATTTGCCAGACAGCTTGAAGAATTCCTTAAAGATGCTTTCAGAAACGGTAAGATTCAAATATGGTCCCTGCAGTGACAACTAGACAGAACTCACCAAATTCGTAGCTACTATCTCTCTCTGCATCCCTAACACGAGGAAATGTTAGGTTATTTTGGTGGTTACAAGCTTCAGGCTACTGCCATAGGAAAATCGTGCTCTTTTTGGTTTTAACCCCATTCTGAATTGTTGTTGTTGTTTTTAAAAATGTGATTTCTATACACAGGGAATAAAAGTAGGTATCATTGTTTGAACTAGGAAGGTCTGTCTAAATTTTGTTTATTCTTTTGTTAAAATGGATATCCTACTCTTCCTCATAAAATCTTTGTAGGAAACTCCACAAAAGTAATTTTTTCCTATTTTTATCTATCTTACACCAGCCATGCACAACCTTTGGCCCTTGGCCTAATTTCATGTGGGTGGCAAGGAGAGGAGTAAGGAGAGAGAGAGAGAGAAAGGAAGGAAGGAAGGAAGGAAGGAAAAGAGGTGAAGTGAGAAAGAACAGGGTAGGTGGGATTGTGCCATGCAGCCCATCCACCTTTTTATACGTTCTCTGTGAAAACTGCAGCTAACAAAAACTATTATAAAACTCCTCCTCCTGGGTTGGAGAGTCTCTGCTCACAACTTGCAAGGATTCATGGTTTTCAAAGTACATCCCAAATCTGTTTTGGTTTTAACCAATATAGATAACTTATTCACAGGTTTTTCCTGCTATAGCAATGAAAAATGGCACTTGCTGTCACTCAGATTTACCCTATTTTTCGCCTACATTTTAGGGGGAGATCTTTGGTGTACTCTTTTACCTTGGTGCCTTTAATGGAATTCAATGGGTTTTTTTAAAATAATAATGTGATGTTCTTCTAAATCGAGATTTATGTCACATTTGTACTGCAATAATTAAATCAGATGTCTCTATTACACACTATGGATATGTCTACAAGGAGGAAGGATGAGTGCTAGCAGTTGATTGAATTGATACAAGAAAAATAAATGAGATTTAATAGGAAGGAAGGTGGAGGTCCTAGTTTAAAGGTTTTTGTGTGTAATTCTGCTGAGATGAATGTGAAATTTAGAGAGTTGTTCGGGATAGGCACCTTTTAATTGAACAAAGGCTTGCCTAGGGTGAAACATTACATTATTCATTTGATAATTATGTGATCTCTTGAACTGTAAACTTGCCATCATCAGTCAACATGGACCATTGCTTCTTATCATGCTTTGAAATTGGCTAATAATGGAATCACAGCAGGCAACAAGATTGTCACAAATTGTCTACTGGCTTTCCTGTGCTGGTTGTTGCTTAACCAGGGGTTCTCTAAATTTTTGAATTCTGGGTCCCATCTGCTTATGCAGTTACTGTGCCTTATAAATACACACACACACACACACACACACACCAACCAACTTTGCACTAATTGATTTCCCCTCGCACAGTTGTGTGCAGACTAGTGCCGGGCTGAAACTTGATCCCAAGTTTCGCAGGACCATGTGTCCCCTTGCAAATTGGGGTGCTATTTTCTGCAGCTCCCTTAGGGACATTACAAATATTCAGAGAATTTGTGTCTCTTAAGGTGCCACAAAACTTCATTGTTTTCAAAAGCTTAGCATACCCTTGCACTAAGAGAAGTTGATATAAATAGATAACAAAATACATTTCCTTACCTAGTCTTTGGCGCCATTGTGGCAACTACAGGCTATACTGTAAATTAGATGTACGTTGCCTGCTTATTACTGACTGCACACTCATTTTAATTCTAGACAGAGTTATTTGTACATGCATTTAAGGATCAGCTGATCAGAAGTGCCCTTTTAGCTCTATACACAGCCCGTCCAGGTTGTGTCCTAAAAAAACCAACTGTGCCAAGGAACAGTGCTGAAGAGAGTGGGGATCAGTCGAATCAGGAGCATCCATCCCAAATCAAGAGACAAGATTCTATACCTCACCATTCGGAATATGACGAGGAAGAGTGGGTAAGTAGCCTCAAAGTTATGTTCTTGGATAAGTCCATTCAATTACAAATTGTCAGTTATGGGTACCATTGCATGCACTTTGGGCTTTATTATTATTATTATTATTATTATTATTATTATTATTATTAATTCCACAGGAGCATCCATCTTAGTCAGCTGCAGGAACCGCAACAGTGACACCTTAAGCACACTTTGTTACATGCAATGTGGCAAAGTATGGCACAATAAGGCGAGCAACAAAGGGAGTGACCCAGAGTCCGCAGCCAGTATCGCTGCCTCAGAATATTCAAAGGATTAAAATCTGGCAACCGTATTCCCAAATTTCACTGAAGAATCACTGTCATTGCAAGGAACAAAGTGTAGGAGCCAAAGTGTTGATTTACTGGATGTGTGGAGGGAAGCAGTTCTAGGGATAAATCAATGACCTGAACAAACTCCCTTTTTGAGTTTACAAAAACTTACATGACTTGTTACCTGGAGGCAATTTGTTTGTTCATCACAAGCAATCAGAGATGTGGCTATTTAAAGTCTGGCTTAGCTTCTCTCTCCTCCTGTACCTTACAAGGGGAAAGGTAAACTGGGTCACAGCTTGCAATTTGTTGAGCCAGAGGGGGAGAAGTAGGGTCTGTCAGTTATTAAGAACATAATAACTGCCTCCCCAGATCAGACCAAAGATCCTATCTGCGCCAGCAGTTTCCCACCTACAGTGGCCATACAGGAGTCTGTTGATATCCCAGAAGCTATATCAATAAGCTATATAGATATATATAACTTTTTGAAGGCATAGTCATGCATTCCAACTGAAAATTTATATGCGGTGCCCAAGCACATGGTGAAAACAGTAAATATATACAACTCTACAAAATTAAAATGCCAGAAGCAGCAGTGTAAATGCTTTTTAATATACTACGCAGATACCTCCCTGCTGGACACGTTCCCCCTGCCCATCACTTTCAAAGGAAGAAAAGAAAGAAGGAAGGGGGGCTTTCCAGGACAGAGAGAGCTGGCAGAATAATGATATGCTTCATACCACCTTGCAAACTGTGGGGCAGCTTTTTTCACAAGTTTGCATGAAAAAACGGCATTTTAAGAGTTCATGCTGGAAGTTTCTGTTTGTGCAACACTGTTAGTTACAAATACTGTCAGGCGGTTAAGATCAATGCCGATTAGGCTGCTGAGTGAAATGCAATTGGCCATGGTATTCCTAGGCAGCACCAAAGCAGTGCTAACTCCGTAAAGAAAAATATTTCACCTGATGGTTACAGATCGTCTCTGAATAGTTGTTCCCATTTTCTCTCACCAGCTGTTTCTATCATTCCAAAGCCTCCCTTCAGGGAGGATAAAAAGTCACTCCATACATAATGCAAGAGTTAGGTGGGCAGAGTGCCATTTGGAAGCCAGTGTTGTGTATTTCTAGCTAGTTAGCATGCCTGGTTAGAAAGTACTTTATGAACAGCAGTGGACAAATATGAAAAGACAACAGAGTTGTAAGTCCAGGCTTTACTTACCCAAATTTTTGAAAAGAGAAATTTCAGAATGCATGTGAGAAGATAATACAGTTGATTTGCTAAAACAGATCTTCTAGGAACCTGTGTGGTGTAGTGGTTAATGTGTTGAATTAAGACCTGGGAGACCAGTGTTCAAACGCCTACTTGAGCCATGAAGCTGGGTGAACTTGGGCCAGACACAGTCTCTCGGCCTAACCTACCTCACAGGGTTGTTGTGAGGATAAAATGGAGGAGGAGCATATACAACACCTTGAGCTCCTTGGAGAAAAGGTGAGGAAATAATAATAATAATAATAATAATAATAATAATAAGAAGAAGAAGAAGAAGAAGAAGAAGAAGAAGAAGAAGAAGAAGAGACACAATAACTATGTAATCATTGCCCCTAAATATATATATTTTAATATCTTAAGTATGTCATCTTACTGCACCTTAAGCACAGAAGAAAGCAGGAACAGCCCAGCCATGAGGCAAACTGAGGCAGCCGCTTCAGAATCCAAGGGCATGCCTCTCCCCCCCCCATCCCCACTGTTGAAAAAGCAGTGGCTTCTGGATTCTGTCAGAGTGCCATGCTTACCAGGAGAGGTCACACAAGGCATCCAGAGCCCTCTGCATAATCTTGTGGTCTCTCACACAATCTCCCCAGAAACCATAGCTGCCAGTAAGCAAGACTTTGGGGGGTTTTTTGGGGGGGTAGGGGGAAGCAAGAGGAGCAAGGCACATACACAGGACAGCAGTTTTCCTTTTCACCTCAAGCAGGAAACCGGGATGAGCTGCCACCTGAAGGAAGCACATTTCAGCCACACTTTAGGAGACATAAACATTCAGGTTTGGTTGCAGCACAGAAGCAAGAAGGGTTATGGTTGAGAAATATCAAAAATAGTACAGACAGAGGGAAGAAAGGACTACCTTGCTAAGTAGTGAGGACAGTTTTCTACAGCAAGAATATTTGCCAGAGTTTAGCCCAGCTTCAATTCAGATTTTGAATGTTTGCTCGCCCTCCTCCTCCTAAGATGTTTTACTTTTCTTTGGGGAAGAAAATGTACCTTTTGGACATGTCTTACAGTGATTCTATTTTAATCTTTATATACATGCACTTGTACTGTAATGGTTGAAAGGGAAAATAAGATTCTGCCCCCACTTGTGAACCAGAAGGCAGAGGGAGGGGAGGATAGAGCTAATCATTGCTATTCTGAACCTCAATGACTTGCATAAAATGTGACAGTGAAGTTTGGCCCATGTCCCAGTATATCTCAGTAGCTATCAGTGTAAACTGGGAATACTTCCAGTGAAGTTAATTGCCTAACATAAATGAAAATGTGGGAAGAACCAGTCCTCCTAATACTAGACTTACCAAAATGCTTCAGCTGTCATTGTATAAATTCATGTGGCTTTGGGTAAAATCCAAACTGGCCTGAATTGGGCCAATTTGAGCCTCTGATTCAGATTCAGAACCTGTTTCTCTTTAATGATATTGTTGTATGGTTATGTGTTTGCGTTTTCTTGTCTACATTTTACCTTTCTCTCTCTTTCCAATTTTTATCTTTTCCCCTTTGTGTCAAAACTGAATTGTAAACAAACATTTGCTCTAAGTCAAAACACTGAATACCATGCTGCAATATCTGGAGACAGCAGGGTGGGCTGGATTGTGGAAAGATGAGGAAAGGGAAGGAGGGGGTACTTTGTCACAAACAGCTACTCTAAAAAAACTGAAGTAAATAATAAGAAACAATAATATAAATAGGCACTGTGGGAGGGTGATCATTATCAGGATCTCAGCAGGCAGGAAACGGGGTTGAGGGTGGGGGTGGGTTTAACTCTTTTGTCCACTGCTGTGGCCTTCACAAAAATAACTCCTTTGAAACTGCTAATTGCATTGGGAGGAAAGTCATAGTTTCTTCAGGGCTGCAGCAGGGGAGGAAAGGGTTACTCTGCTTGATCAGGACAGGTATCAAGCCCCTTGCCTTGTGGTTTCTATTTACATTTCTCACACACACAAATACACACACACACTGCAAATAAGCCCTTAATGGCATGTCTAGTTTGGCCCTTAGTTAATAAACATGCCAGTTATTTCTATTTCACTATTGTAGACTGCTGTCTTATGCACACTAAGCTGTGAGTAAAATATCATTGAACAGTGTTTCTTGCTAATGAGTAAACATATGGAAGATTGTACTGTTAGAAGCATTTTTGTCAAGGTTAAGGGGGATTTCTATTTTTCATTTTTGAAAAAGTTAGAAGGTTGCATACTTCTTTCAGTGCCAGTACAATACAGACTTTAAACACCATGTTGTTATGCTTGAAATGAAATAGAAATTTAGCATTGATTTTTACCAAAGGCTTATTTTAGTTGTCTTTCAGAAATAAAAAGATCAAATAAGGGCAAATCAACTCGGGGATTGAGAAAAACTCACGAGTTTAATTTTACCACTGTGATAACTCCCACGGGGGTGAAGTTTTAGTTCAGATAAACATGTGTGCACTTACAGAACAAGGACATGAATAACTTATTGCTAAGCAGGGTGTTGGTTTTTTTAACAGGAGTGAGTCAGGTTTGATTTCAGGGTTTGTCAGAGATGGGGGGGGGATAGGTTCTGGTATATAGATTTTTAAACCAAAGAGAGAGAAAAGCAAAGGGAGATAGGTTTTCTGAGTAAACACCCAAGGGAAATAAATTATTTCCTATGAAATAATAACATTTAAGCTAAAATCACATTCCTTCATAATTCCTCTCTTGAGTCCACAGGTGATTAGATCATTTGTTCATTCTATAATCCATTAGTCAGATAGGTCTTTAGAAATAATCTGGTAAGTAGGAGATTTGTCAGCTATTAAAAGCAGTACCCAGAAATATGAAAAGTAAACACAAACCAGAGTTATTTATAAAGGACTAATGTTTGCAAAAAACAACAACCCTGCAAACCTTTTATATAAAGATGCAGATGCAAGGTTTCTGGTTATGGCAGATAGGGCATATACATGTCAATAATTGCTGGCACAATACTGTACTTTTAAAAAAATGTATTCATGCTGCAGACTGAGCTTGTATAAGCTTTTGAACTCTTCTACAACATTATCATCATGTTATGATGTAGTGTAGTGTGGTGTAGTGGTTAAGAGCAGTAGTCTCGTAATCTGGTGAACCAGGTTCGCGTCCCCGCTCCTCCACATGCAGCTGCTGGGTGACCTTGGGCCAGTCACACTTCTTTGAAGTCTCTCAGCCCCACTCACCTCACAGAGTGTTTGTGGTGGGGGAGGAAGGGAAAGGAGATTGTTAGCCGCTTTGAGACTCCTGAAGGGGAGTGAAAGGCGGGATATCAAATCCAAACTACTACTCCTCCTCCTCTTCTTCTTCTTCTTCTTCTTCTTCTTCTTCTTCTTCTTCTTCCTACTTGGCATTCTATCCTGCACTTTCACATATCTCTTTAGAAATATTCCACTTTTACCTGTCTTTAAATTATTGTTATACTGTTCCTTTTCTTTCATGGGCAGATAGAAATAGCTGCTGACGATCTTGTTGATAATTCAGCCCATGTGCTTTTACCTTATTTCAACAGCTGATCAGAAACGTGAAGCTAGCTAGATATTGTAAGCTAGCTTTACCATGTGATTGAAGATCCAGTAGTAACTGTGACATGCTGAACAGTTATGTAATGCTGATTGAACCTGATATATCACTGCTTAAGGCATCTGATTCTCTCCCCATAAAACTTGTTTCCTGATTTCCATGGCCTATTAAAACCTGCTGTTAATGAACAGTCAAGTAAGCACAATTGTTTGAAGTCACAGCTTTAATCCACCACGGTTCCTTTTTATTCTTAGAATGTGTTCTCTGCCACTGACCCACTGCAAACATAAACCACAACACCACAGGCATCCATGCTATGCTTTGCATACTTGCAAACACAATGAAATATTTACTGGCCCTCAAAAAATTATGAAGCTGAACTTAAAGATGGTGAGCACAACCCAGTTATTCTTTCTTGATCTCTCAGTGGCTTTCAGTACTATTGACCATGATCTCCTTCTCAGCCAACTTAGTGGGATGGGTATAGAGGCACTGTTTTACAGTAGTTCCAGTCCTATGGGTTGGTTTCCAAGAATGATAATGAGTGATTGTCTTTTGGCCCCTTGGCAGATGTGCTGTGGGATATCATAGGGTACCATTATGTCCCCAATGTTGTTTCACATCTGTATGAAGCAATTTAGAGATTCAGAGATTTGGGGCAAGGCCTCATCAGTATGCTGGTGGTGCCCACCTATATTTCTCAGTAGCACCCAAATGAAGAGAGGCTGTGCAAACCCTGAACTGGTCCCTGGACTCAGTGGTGGACTCTGAATTGTGGCAAAAATGAGGTGCCGTAGGTGAATGGTTCCCAGGAACAGATAATTGGTCAATTGCCTGCTTTGGGTGGGGCCATACTGCCCCTGAAAGAGCGGGTTCATAGTCTGGAGGTGCTCCTGGTTCTGTTTTGTTGCTAGAGGCCTGGGTGACCTCAGTAGCTAGGACACCTGACCAGTGTCATCTGTGAGCTGGTAATCACAGGCTGTATTACTGCAATGCTGCACTTGAGATTTGTCCAGAAGTTGTAATTAGTGCAAAATGTAGGCATCTCGAGTGCTCACTGGGGCAGGATATAGTCAACATATTACCCCACTGTTGAAAGAATTGCACTGGCTGTCAGTTAGCTACTAGGTAAGTTAAAGGTGCTAGTTTGATGTGCAAAGCCCTCTATAGCTTGGGACCAGGATACCTGAAAGATGGCCTCACTTGTATACCCTATCAATCACTGCACTCTGCAGGTAAGGGCCTCTTGCAGATATCATGTTATCAGGAGGTCCATTCTTCATAATGTAGAAATGGGGCCTTTTGTGTTGTTGCACCTCCCCTTTGGAATTCCTTCCCCTTGAATATTAGAAAATGGCATCCTTTGGGCACCTACTAAAGGCCTTCCTCTTCCAAGAAGCCTTTTATGTTGAGATATTTCCCTGTCTGCATCTGTACTGGAATTGTTTTTAGGATGTTTTGTTGCTTTATCATGTGATGCTTGCTGCCCTGTGCTCCTTTCACAGGAAGGGTGGGATACGAATTTAATTTTATATGACTTTTAAAAATGCCACTTCCCACTTGGAGGTATTGAGTATCTTCAGGGACTGGGCTTCTCGTCAGTTATGTAAACATGTACTAATGTATTTCATCTTGAAGAAAATAGCTATACTCTTCCCTTAGAATATACATCAGCCCAAACAGCTTCAGATGCACAAGAATAAATTTTGCCAAAATGAATTTGAGAAAGTGGGAGCGGAGCTGTGGTCCACAACTGTATATGTGACATCATATTTGTCAGTCTTTGAGGTATTACATGTGTCTTTCTCTTTGCTGCAATATACTAATATGGATGCTCTTCTTGGAATAGTCTGTGGCAATTCTAAACACAGTGACAATCCTAGAATAATTTATTCTGCAATTGTACTTTTGAAGTAAGTAGCAAAGATCTTCTGCTGAAGTAGATTCAAAGCTGGAATATATTGTTTTGTTATTATTCACTGTAGTAAGGAAACTAATAAATCTACTGTTGTGTCTTTAAATGCATTTTTAAATATTGAGTGGTGATACTGATACTTTTTTCAGGACAGGGTGTGGGCCAATGTGGGGAAGAGTTTAAACTGCATTATTGCAATGGTGGATAGACTGCTTGAGAAAGACAACATGCCCAGCATCACTACGGAAAATGGAAACGACCCCCTACCAGCAGAGCATGTGACGTCTCATCTAAGTGGTAGGAAGCACATTTTTATTATCATTGAAGAGCTGAATAAAATGAAAAGGCCACAGGAAAGAGAGAGGAGGCGAGTTGGTAGATGAAAGTGCTGATGGTATAGTTTTGCATGATTCTGGCCTTGAATGTGGGGAGATTATTTATCAAATTGCATCTCCATAGTGGAGTCAAGAATTGCTTGCAGTGCTTAATTTTTGTGTGTGTGCTACAAGGAAACCTCTTTGAAAGAACAGTCTTCTGCTTTGAAGTTTCTGACATATTTTAATCTGCTTTAGGCTCTCCTTGAAAACAGTATTCAGAGGAAGAGTCAAGTGCACGCACTTAACCCTTACCAGGCTCGGTAGGAAATAGAGGGAAAGGCAGTTGACAGGTCCCTCTTTGACATAAATTTATGTGCTGTTTTCAAAATAAATATATCATTGTGGTTTGTGCAAACTATCTGAATAGTGGGGTCATAGTCACAACTGGTTTCTAGCATGAAAAATAGACTTGGGAGGGTTGTCCTGTTGTTGGTCACACTACTTGCAGTGGGATCCTCTGTATGTGTGCTCAGAAGTAATTCCCATGGAGTTCAATGGGACTTACTAGCATGCATAATATTGCAGTCTTAATGTTTGTTGTTGTTTAGTTGTTTAGTCGTGTCCGACTCTTCGTGACCCCATGGACCAGAGCACGCCAGGCACTCCTCTCTTCCACTGCCTCCTGCAGCTTGGTCAAACTCATGTTCGTAGCTTCGAGAACACTGTCCAACAATCTCATCCTCTGTCGTCCCCTTCTCCTTGTGCCCTCCATCTTTCCCAACATCAGTGTCTTTTCCAGGGAGTCTTCTCTTCTCATGAGGTGGCCAAAAGTATTGGAGCCTCAGCTTCAGGATCTGTCCTTCCAGTGAGCACTCAGGGCTGATTTCCTTAAGAATGGATACGTTTGATCTTCCTGCAGTCCATGGGACTCTCAAGAGTCTCCTCCAGCACCATAATTCAAAAGCATCAATTCTTCGGCGATCAGCCTTCTTTATGGTCCAGCTCTCACTTCCATACATCACAACTTAATGCTTATTTTGTTTATTTTGCACTAAATATGTGCCAGTGGAGCTACAGTGACAAGTGAAAGATGAATCCAGACTCACTTTTAACATAAAATAAAATAAAATGAATTTTTGCTAATGGAAATAGAAGGACCTGTTCTCCTAAGCATAAGGAAAAGCATGGTGGGTGGTGCAAAGGTGAGAGTGGGAAAGCAGAATGAAGAGAATTAACAGCAAATGACATTATAGGTAGTGAGCTGAGAGTGAGAACAAGGAGCAAAGAGGTGGGCAGCTTTTCAATGCAATGAGTGGGAGACTGAGCTTTTTTCAGAAAGCAACAGGGACAATCAGAGTCACAACTGCTGGCTAATTAGTTAAGGGAGCATTGGGGGAATCATGAGACCAAAGGAACAGCTAGAGAAGCACTTTGACAAACAGAAAAAACCAAAAGTAAAAGAACAAGTAGTTTGTGAAGTATATGGCTAAGGGATTATGGGTAGGGTGTAAAGATAAAAGCCAGAGGGTCAAAGCACCACCATTAGCAACGAGGTATGTTTTATGACAGTATTAATAAGATCTTTGGTTTTGTTTACTCTTGAAAAGAAATGAGTGACTAATTACCACTGTGATCCTGTGCTTGACAACCCACACATATGCACTGTATCTTACTTGTTAAAGAACAGGTTCTGTAGTGTTTTCTACAGTTTGTGTTTAGCCCAGAAATCTTAAACTGCTGGAAGCTGTCCAGAGTGGCTGGGACCATCCAGTCAGATGGACAGGGTACAAATAATCACATTATTACTATCATCATTGGATCAGAGAGTTGGAAGGGACCTTGAGGATCATCTACTCCAGCTTAGAATAGGTGGCCCATCAGGTTCTTTCCAGCTCTGTGCATCTTGACTTTGTGATATAAATAAACAGGACTGCTACTCACACAAGATCTTGTGATGCTGTCAATTTGTAACATTTCTGCGAATGCAAGTGCTGAGTGCCCAAACTTAGGCATCCAGTAATAGATAACTAATATTATGAATTGCTGTGGAGAATGTTCTCTGTGGCTTTAACATTTTTTAAATTCCCTACAGCTACTGACTATTAAAACACTGGTGCTTTAAAACTGTGTGGCACAGCTTTCACCTTGGGATTTTCAGTTGCAATTTCCACAGTAATGTCTTTACTGTAGGAGGCAAAGCTAACATATGCATGATTTACTGTGCATGTACTTGCCACCCCAATTTGCTATAACATTTTATATTTGTGGCTGTAGTGTGTGTGTGTGTGTGTGTGTGTGTGTGTGTGTGTCCAGCAGGAAGGCTGAATAGTAAGTTGCTTGTAGTAGATTAGCAAATGGAAGATATTATTTTAAGGAAAATTGTTGTTCGGATGCTATGGAATCAAAATAGAATTTCCTACAAGTCTGTGTGCATTCTGGCACCCTATAGAAAAGAATAAAGACAACAAAGCAGTAACACTTAATTGTTTAAATGGGGTTTTTTTTTTGTACCATTCTTTTGATGCAACACTTCTGTGGTGTGGTTTGCTGTTGTTTTACATGCTTGTGGTATCTGTTAAAATCTGCATACCCTCGATTTATTTCTTAGATAGCTAGCTTTAAATTAGGAATATATTATCTCTGATCCTTCTTGAAGACCAATGTTTGAGTACTTTCTTAAGGCTGAATTTGAGAGATCAGTTTCCATGGTAACTATCTATGGTGTCATCAGCACAGTATTATGATTTCACTGCAGGATAAAGCAAGTAGAAAGCATTCATTTTTTAAGGTAGAGGATTGTTGTAAAGCACTGTACGGTCTCTGTGTTTGCAGGAGAAAATTAAAGTTAATATTTTCCATGTCTCTTTCCATAGAATTCAGGCTGTAGATTTCCCTTTTTCAAAATGAAGTCCCAACATTGTGAGGATTATCATACTTGCTGTACAGAGAGATTCTATTTATTAAGGGCTGAATTTCTGATCACTCGGTTCGTCAACTCCACTGTCATCCCCCACACACACATTAACCCACTATAACTTCCCTTTCCCAGCCCAGGCAACTACTAAGCTCACTTTTCACCTTCCCATTCCTATTCTGAATTTCTCTCTTCTGTTCTGCAATCCCACTTTACACCTGTTTTCACCTTCATGTGCATGCCCCCTCCTTTTGTGGACCTCCCCCCCCCCACATAAACCACCCACATGTAAACCACCAGAATCTTCCTCCTCCCACACATTGCAACTATGAATTACCCTTTTCACTTTCCACCAATTATGAGGGCCCTCTTTTTCAAACCATTTCGTGCCACTGCTTCCGTCTTCAAACCCATTACCCTGGTCCCTCCTCCCTCCTTTTTGTGATCCCCTTTGCACCCCCTCTTTTCACCACCACTCCCCTTTTCTTTCTACCTTCCTCCTCACTTTTTTCAATTCTCCCTTGCACATAGATAAAAAATAATAAAAATTGTCCAGTAGCACCTTAGAGACCAACTAAGTTTGTTCTTGGTATAAGCTTTCATGTGCATGCACACTTCTTCAGATACACTGAAGAGACGGTGAGCTCCCGTTGCTCGGTCCCTGCTCCTGCTAACCTAGCAGTTCGAAAGCACATCAAAGTGCAAGTAGATAAATAGGTACCGCTCCGGCGGGAAGGTACCACCCTGAGAGTCACTATACTATATACTGCCCATAGTATATATGAGTCAAATAAATTTGCTCTAAAGCAGGGGTGCCCAAACTCTTTTGCATGAGGGCCGACCAAAGTTGTTGAGCTTTTTTTAGGCCCCCAGGACAGACTTTGGACATTCCTGCTCCCTGCTCTGAAGCATCATGAACTAAAGCCCAAGCCCCTATCATTAACACCATCAGCCAGTGGAAGAAGCTACCTGTTGTTAATATTGAAGGCAATTAACACACAGTAACCTCTGGCATGACACGGGTGGCACTGTGGGATAAACTACAGAGCCTAGGACTTGCTGATCAGAAGGTCGACGGTTTGAATCCCCGCGACGGGGTGGGCTCCCGGTGCTCGGTCCCTGCTCCTGCCAACCTAGCAGTTCAAAAGCACATCAAAGTGCAAGTAGATAAATAGGTACCGCTCCGGCGGGAAGGTAAATGGCGTTTCCGTGCGCTGCTCTGGTTCGCCAGAAGCGGCTTAGTCATGCTGGCCACATGACCCAGAAGCTGTACGCCGGCTCCCTCGGCCAATAAAGCGAGATGAGCGCCGCAACCCCAGAGTTGGCCACGACTGGACCTAATGGTCAGGGGTCCCTTTACCTTTACCTAAGGTGCTACTGGACAATTTTTTTTATTTTTATATATATTTCAACTATGTCAGACCAACACGGCTACCTACCTGAATCTAGACGCTTGCACATAGATCACCCCCATATCTATGCCTTATCCTCTTTCCTATTCTGCAGCCTCCTCTGCACACCATTATCACCTTCACCCCCTTTCTCCTACCTCCTCCTTCCTCCTTTTTTCCAACTCTCCCTTGCACAAAGAACATCACCCCTCTTCTGTGCTGCTGCTGCTTCTCTCTTACTTTGTAGCCTCCTTTGTGCACATACCCATGTTGATAGGCGTTGCTGTATCTTTAAGATGAATAAAACCTTAAAATGCAATCCCTTTCATTAAGGTTGTTCAGTTGCAGAAGGCTAAGTTCAGTTGACAGATGTACATATATGGTGTTCACGTGCTAATAAAACATTTCTTCTAAATTACTACATTGTATCTGGAACATCTTGATGGAGGAGTGAAATACACTGTGGGAAGGTGGAATGTTTGAGGGTCTGCATCCTTTATCTCCCTCACATGAAGCAGCTGAGGAGTGAAAGAGGGAGAAGTTTAAAACAGCATTTTCCCCCTTTCAGTGTTTCTTCCTTCTTGCTGTACTCAAACAATGGCAGAGATTTGAGTAAAGCAGAGATGGAGAGACTCTGAGCCATTGTGCCCAACCAACTAATTTTAATAAGAAGCAGTAGCAGAGATGGGTAGATGGGTAAAACACAGAAGCCAACACTAAAAGGCTAGCACAACAGTGCATTACCCAACTCCCTTCTTGTTGTACTCAAACCTTGTTTTAAAATGCCACTATCCCCCATGTCACCCCCTGCTTGCTCTAGTCAAATCTCTGACATTGTTTAAAATCTGCACTTTCACCCCATGACTTGGAATATTGGAGGAGGAAAGCACAGAGACCAAGGCGATAGCACTAGTTTTCAAAAACGATTTATTGATTTCACCCGTTCAAGAGCTTACAGTCATTCAACACATTCACATGTGATCTGCAGGGATATAGTTATCAAAGGCAGTTGCTCTGTGTAACTAGATGGCTAGTTACTAGCACAGAGGAAGGATAAAATAAGGTGACGATGGATGCTTCACAGTGCTCATTTAGGTGCTGCAGAGAGTTTTGCCCCCAAATGGCTCTGTCTCTCAGCTTCCTATACTCTCTGCTTAGTCTCTTATTGTGTGACAAGTAGACTGACATATTGATTGTAGACCTTTAGGGTTGCATGCCCCTTTTCTGGCTGCATGATGAAAGGTCATCATCTCTGACCTTATCAGGGTGTCTCTAGGCAAATGGGCACAACTGTCCTGTAATGTGACATTTATCTTCCCAAGAAATCTTGTTTCCTAAAATAAAAGCCCCATTTGCCAGAGAGAGCCATCAGCCAAATGGAACTCCCCCCCCCTTTTTTGATAACCTCACAGAACAGCTTTTCCAAATATCTATCCTACTCTTATTCATGTAGGTCATAATTGATGGCATTAGAAACAGTAATATTGTAAAAGTGACAAACTGTACATGAATATATATTCCCAAAAAATTCAGGCTCATTTTGCAAAATAATAGGTGCTTGACAGGACTGGATTGTGCACTGTGACATGGCTGCTAATAGGGCCAGTGCAATCTTAGGCTGCATTAACAGGAGCATAGTATCCAGATCATGAGAAGTAAGGGTTACACTCCATTCTGCTGTTCACACCCCATCTGAAGTCTTGTATCCAGTTCTGGATGCCACATCTGAGAACAGATGCTGACCAACAGGAACATGTCCAGAGGATGGTGATCAGAATGGAGATGGGGATGGAAACCAAGTCCTGTGAGAAGTAGTTGAAAGAGGTGGACTTGCTTAGCCAAGAGAAGCTTAAGGGGAGATTCAATCATGGTCTTCAAATATCTGAAGGGCTCTCATGCAAAAGGTGGAGCAAAGTTGTTTTCTTTCGAGGGGAGGCAGAAAATCTGAAGGCAAACAGATCTTGGCTCAACATTGGAAGAGATTTTATAGCAGTATGAGTGGTTTGACAGTGGAATAAACATGTCTTGGGAAGGTGATGGACTCTACCTCATATAAGCGAAGGTTGGACAGTCACCTGTGTAAGATGCTGCACTTGCATACTGCATTGTAGAGCCTACATTGAGGAGCAAGTTGGAATAGTCCCTTTCTGTTTCTTCCATTCTCCATGCTGGCCTCTTTTTCCATGCCATCTGTGTCAGCCAGAAGATATGCAGGAGGAGGAGGAGAATGGTGGCAACCATGAATAATATCTAGCTAATAGGTAGGGATGGTTCTAGACCAGTTGTGCTTCCAACTGTGCCTCATACCCATAACATCCAAATGAGGGTTCCAGAAACATAGCATTTAGACCAGCGGTTCTCAACCTGTGGGTCCCCAGATGCTGTTGGACTACAACTCCCATCATCCCTGAGCTCTGGCCTTGCTAGCTAGGAGTAATGGGAGTTTTAGTTCAACAACATCTGGGGACCCACAGGTTGAGAAAGGCTGATTTAGACAGTGCCATAATGATTACACAGACAAATCTTCCATTGTTTCATTTCATTTTTATCTGACTCTTTCACCCAAAGCATGGTTGCTACAATAATCCATAAGGTTCAAATTGTGATCCAGGAATTGCAATTCCACTGGGGTGTACAAGTATTTTTAAATAATAATATTTTTTTTAAAAAAAACCACTCTATGCTAAATCATACTCAGTTTGTTTTCTGCTGATAGGAGACATTCTTGGTGGCTGGATGTTGTAATATCTTGACATGCTGCTCAGAAAGAAAAGCTAGATGTGATGCTATGTAAAGCCCTTTGCAGAATCTCGGAGAATTGTACAGAGAGGCTGAGAAGAACTGTAGTGAAACTGAGAACCTTTCATCTCATTGAGCCATCAGTCCTTAGAAATGCTTTTACTCTATATATGAAATTGACAAGGAACTTCAGACCTCTTGTCAGTTTCACCTCTACGGTGAAAAGGTTCCCCATGACTACTTGACACTTATTGCAGCTCCTTGCAGCTTTCCCCCATACGTCTCCTTGATGAAGCAAGATGTTTTATGTTATGCAAAGGCTGCGAAGAGCAGCAGCAAAACTCACAGTGAAGGGATTCCCCCCCCCCCAGATCCACTGTGGAAGTGAAAGAAAGTTTGACAGCTAACTGATCTTTGCAGCCTTTGCATAGATGATGTTCAATTACCCTGAAGTGAACTTGTATGGTGGCTAACAGCTGAATGTGCACCTGTTTCTTGAGCAAGATGGAGATCCATTGAGAGCCAGCATGATAAAATGGATATTGGAAAACATGAGTAAGATGTTCTTCACATTCCTAATTCAAAGGGCCCCCAAATGCTGTAAAGTTTCAGGATAATGCCTCGAAGATGCTCTCCCAGTTGAATTCCTCCTTGAAGTTCTACAAGAGCAAATATAACGACAATTAATGTTATTTCACCCCACATAAAATAAGCTAATAAAAATAATAAACTACAGTGCTACGCAGAAGGGCAACTCAGTCCCTGAATGTACGAAGTGCAGTCCAAATATTGGAGAAGACATTAATCCATTCCAAAGAGCTTAGGTAATGGGTCCTTAACTAGAATTACATTCATGAAGCAAATGGTTAATTGACTCTGTATTGTATGAATAATCCTGAGATATGAGGCTTTTATAAATAAAACCTTTTGGTTTAGTATGTAATGTCTAATTATACTGTATTGAATTTTATTCAAGCTTCTTAGAACTCCAGGGTTTGCCTCACTTGCTTAAATGTGGCATTAATCAAGAAGCACCATCTTCTCCATATCTTTGACCTATTTAATTCCTCAGCTGGTGGCTAGCCACGTTGGCTGTATTCACAGTGAAGTGAACAAAAGATTGTGACAAAGATGGGATGAAATTAAGCATATTCCACTGGCCTATGCTACCTTTTTTCTTATCTCTGTTACTAAAGAAAGGTGGTTATTTTCTGTTTTGATGTTGGTTATATACCATTACTTCTGTAAAAAGTGGTGATATTGTGAGGCAGCTCTCCTATAAAAGAAATTATTTGTGAATGCAACATAAGAATGTCTGCACATTCCTTTAAATCCAAGTTATGTAGTTGCACTAGATATCAGGTAGGTAATTGTTCCTATCTTTACATATTGTTATAAAGGACAGACTACCCCATGGTAACTTATGAGGCCCTCTGGGTGCTCTCTGGGTCATCAGCTGAGCAGAGAGAAAAGGAAGGAAGGAAAGTATGTATGCAGTAGAGCCTTAAATACCATTGCAACAGAACAACCTGTTCTTCAAGGTCTGCAATTGCAACTCTTTCCTCTTCAGAAAGATCTGTTGTAGTAAGTGAAAAATACTCCAGTTGCTTGAAATTTCGAGGGCTACTGTTTGCACCTTTGCTGCAAATCTTACTGAAGAGAAAGTACAAAGTCTTTTGTATTCCCTTCCCCCAGCAAAGCAGAGAGGTAAGGCTCAACTTGTATACCTTGCAAATATGCAAAAAAAGGCTTATTATGGTATTTTGCAATTGCATGCATGTAATTTTCAGTATGCAGTTGCAGAGCTGTGAGGCAGGGATCCTCTGCTGCTTCAGAGAACTGCAGGTTATATTGTACAGCATAGGCTATTTTACTTGAACAATCTGGAGTTGTTTGCTTTTCAGGTCATGATCCTGCTCTCTGCTTTTGGCACACTGAGGCTTTGCTATAGGTTGCTGTCAAAGGTGGGAGAGGATGCTTGGCTGTTGTGCCTTTGGGCTCTTAAGTACACCTGTGAGCATTGCCTCAAAGCTCCATCTTCAGATGCTACAAGGAAATGGCACAGGTCGATTTCCTGTGTGTTTCTTTTCATCCAGTATAATATCAGAAAAGGATTTGTGCAGATCCCTTCCTGTAAAAGGGCAGTAGTGCATTTGATGCCTAAGCATCCCTTCAGAATATTGGAAACACCAGTATCATTGAATTAAGTAGGCTAAGTTAGATGTCATTAAAATCAGTGAGGCAAGTTAGCCATGACTTTGTTCAATTGGACCTAAGTTTAACTAATGTAATCTGGACTGAGCCCACTGGGGGGGCTCTAAAATGGTGTACACATTACCATGTGCTGTAGCTCCAGTACACTCCCATTGCCATTGTTTGAAACCATGTACACAGGATGCTAGCCACAATCCACATATTTCCTTTAGCTTCTTGAATACTGTTGCTTGATGTGTTTTCCTTCAAACCAACTTCCAACTTTGAAAATT
This sequence comes from Podarcis raffonei, assembly GCF_027172205.1. Taxonomy (NCBI): domain Eukaryota; kingdom Metazoa; phylum Chordata; class Lepidosauria; order Squamata; family Lacertidae; genus Podarcis; species Podarcis raffonei. The sequence goes on from NC_070610.1 coordinate 45,006,377, forward strand.
TAAGCCACATTCACTTCGCAGTTAAGCTGAGGTGTGTACATTTGACCCAGCTGTTCATGCATTTGTGGCAGCTTCATGACTAGGAGTTGGGGGGCAGAGGTTACAGGTAATTTGCAGTAGGCGAAGACATCTCTGGCCTCTCTCTGGTGCGTACAGCAACATGTAAATGCAACTTGAAATGCAGTGGGGGGAAACATTTTGAGCTGGTTTTTGTGTACATAGCCTAGGAAACCCGGTTTAATTGAATAATAACTGATTATATGTTGGCGTTTCAGGCTTATTAAGTGGCTCCACCTACTGGAGAGAAAACATAACAGTGGAAAAACTAATCAAAATTTCCATGCAAAGCGTTTGGATGGCTTACATAAATAATTGAATTTCACTTAACATTGTATTTTTTTTTTAATAGATTTTTATTAGGATTTTATAAAACAAAGAATTCATCATTTCAAAATATATCCTTTCCATACATAAGGTTCACATAAAAAGCAAATACAACAGAAAAACAAAAATTATATAGGAAAAAATGAAAAAAGAAAAGAAAAATAGAGGGGAAAAAAGACCCTTATTCTTAAAATTATGGAGTTCCATACCCCTCTGTCTTGACCTCCTCGCATCCCCCTTTTTTGTGTTCCTCTTTATTCTAATCCAATTCAGCAAATTCAAACCTTTGTTAAACCATACTTAATTTTACATTCTTCTAATTATTATGTCCCGATTTTCCATTTTATTTTAATCCATATCTCCTCTTATATACTAATGACATAATAATGTTCTGTTCATAACCCCTTCTCCTTTTTAACATTCTTCTTTTAATTTACCTTTAACCAAGTCACACAAACCCCGTCACCTTCACTTCCCACAACATATTAACACTCCAAGATTTTGCAATATTTCTGTAAATAGTCCTTAAACTTTTTCCAGTCCTGTTCAATCAAATCTTCTCCCTGGTCACGAATTCTGCCAGTCATTTCAGCCATCTCCATGTAGTCGATCACTTGCATCTGCCATTCCTCCACGGTGGGTAAATCTTGTGTCTTCCAGTACTTGGCGAGAAGTATTCTTGCTGCTGTTGTTGCATACATAAAAAATGTTCTCTCTTTCTTTGGCACCCATTGGCCAACTATGCCCAAAAGAAAGGCCTCTGGTTTCTTAGGAAAGGTACTTTTAAATACCTTCTTGAGTTCATTGTATATCATTTCCCAGTAAGCCTTAACCCTCGGGCATGTCCACCAAAGGTGAAAGAATGTTCCCTCAGCTTCTTTGCATTTCCAACACTTGTTGTCAGGCAGGTGATAAATTTTTGCAAGCTTGACCGGGGTCATGTACCACCTATAAATCATTTTCATAATATTCTCCTTTAAGGCAATACATGCCGTAAACTTCATACCGGTGGTCCACAACTGCTCCCAGTCAGCAAACATAATGTTATGACCTAAATCCTGCGCCCATTTAATCATTGCTGATTTAACCGTTTCATCCTGCGTGTTCCATTTCAACAGCAAGTTATACATCTTTGACAGAATCTTAGTTTTTGGTTCTAATAGTTCCGTTTCCAATTTTGATTTCTCCACCTGGAAGCCAATTTTTCTGTCCAAATTGTAGGCCTCTCTTATTTGATAATAATGAAGCCAATCTCGCACTTTGTCTTTTAATTTTTCAAAACTCTGCAGTTTCAATCTGTCACCTTCTTGTTCCAAAATTTCCCCAATATTTTGGCCATTTGGCCTCCATATTGAGCTTTTTCTGAGCCTTAGCTTCCATAGGTGACAACCACCTTGGGGTTTTGCTTTCCAGCAAATCTTTATATCTTATCCAGACGTTAAACAGAGATTTCCTGACAATATGGTTTTTAAATGCCTTATGAGCTTTAACCTTGTCGTACCACAGATATGCATGCCACCCAAAAACATTGTTAAAACCTTCTAAATCCAAAATGTCCGTGTTCTCAAGAAGCAGCCAATCTTTCAACCAGCAGAATGCTGCTGATTCATAATACAATTTAAGGTCTGGCAGGGCAAATCCACCTCTTTCTTTTGCATCAGTTAAAATTTTAAACTTTATTCTAGGTTTCTTGCCCTGCCAGACAAATCTAGAAATATCTCTCTGCCACTTCTTGAAACAGTCCATCTTGTCCAGAATTTGCAAAGATTGAAACAAAAATAACATTTTTGGCAATACATTCATTTTTATAGCTGCGATTCGACCCAACAAGGAAAGCTTCAAGTTAGACCAAATTTCTAAGTCTTTTTTAACTTCTGACCAACATTTCTCATAGTTCTCTTTAAATAGGTTCAAATTTTTCGCGGTCATATTAATCCCTAGGTATTTCACTTTCTTAACCACCATTAAACCTGTTTTATTCTGAAACCTATCCTTTTCCACTTAACATTGTATTAGGCTGCCAAGATATTAAAATGCATTATCGTCAGTATCACTGTATTGCTATCACAACATGAATATATTACATATTATATTAAGACAGAACTCTATGCTCTTGAGACTTTTGGGGAAATCCTCAATATAAAATATTGCAGTGTTTGTAAGTATTCTGTAACACATACCTTCAATATGTTCTATACATTTGTACTATAATAAGTACTTGTGATGCTAATGTAAGATAGATGTAGGTTGAGGTCAAATGTGGTATAGCAGAGTCTAACACTTTCCAAACCTCTAGCAGTTACAGTTGAATTTGCAGTTCATTTTTAGAATACTGAAATCATGAGCTTGGTGGTTTCAGGATTTGTTAGGAACCTAATTTTAAGCAAATGCTCTTTGCCTTCAGTTACAAAGATGGAATGAACAATTAAGTAAATGTATGGTATGGTATGTCATAAAATAAACTTTGTCGTTATCAGTGGGAACCGACAGAGGAAGGGGGGGAAAGAGCCCAGGATACTGTGAGAATCACAAAAGCACCAAAGGATGCTAAATCTGCTACAGTTGTAAAAAAAGGAAAGAAAAAAGGCAATGTTTGCATTAGGAAAAATGTTTCTAGTAAGGAACAATCTGTATCTTTGTTCAAAGGCAAAAATGAGGTCACACCTGGGTTCTTATTTCCACTTTTCATCACACCTGTTAATTCAAACTCTGAATTAAAAATGAATTCAAATTGGGAACAGATGAAAAATAGAGTTATCTATAGTGATTAAAGGAGTAGAAATTAACTTGGGGGGAAATATGGAAGCACTCTACAGATATATTGTAGAAATTAACATCATGGGAAAGGTTTGATGCCATCAGCCATAGTATCCTTCTGGAGCAGCTGTCCAAGTTAGAAGTGGGTGGCACCGCTTTGCAGTGGTTCAATTCCTACTTGAATGAATGTTTCCAGAGAGTGATGTTTGGGGAGTGTTTTTTGGCCCCATGGAGCCTTCAATGTGGGTTAGATTTTATCCCCTATACTGTTTAATGTCTACATGAAACCACTGAGTGGGGTTATCCAGAATTTTGGAGTGTTGTCAGCAATATGCTGATGACACAGAGCTCTACCTCTCCTTTACATCTGCAGGTGAGGCAGTGGATGTGCTGGACCGTTGTCTTGTATTGGTAATGGGCTGGATGAGAGCGAACCAACTGAAGCTCAAACCAGATAAGACTGAGGGACTGGTAGTGGGCAGTTCCCTAGACCAGATGGGTGGTAGGTTGCCTGCTCTTGATGGGGTTATACTCCCTCTGAAGGAGCAGGTACGTAGCTTGGGGATGTTCCTGGATCCATGGCTGTTGCTTGAGGCTCAGGTGGCCCCGCTGTGCCCCTGGCTGGACAGGGATAGCCAAATGTCTGCCATCTATGCAATGGCAACCTCTAGGTTAGATTACTGCAATATGTAGGCTGGCTGAAAGGCCTCACAGACATGTTGTGGGTGGTGGTGGAGGGTGTAAAGGGAATGAATTGCTTTTAAGCTGCGTTGGCAATGTACAGTTGTTGTAACCCCTTGTAAAATTGTTCACAAATAAGAATAAATTGGCAGTTCGCCTCCCCCCCATGAATGTCAGAAAGTGAATTTGTCATATGTCAAGCTGCTGATTACCGTAACTGTTTCCTCTCAAAGCCAGTAGGAGATTTGTGTTCTGTAGTATACATCCATGGGTTATTGGGTTTAGGGTTTTTTTTAACTACATGCAATCACTTGATAAAGAAATCAATATGTTGCACTTCCTTAGCTTGACTAGAAGATCAGAGTATCATAACTATTTCGCTCAGTTGACCAAGCATTTCATTTATTTTGTTTTCCAGCTTTGATTTCCTCTCAGGCGGCTGTTACTTTGGGAAGTTCATTTAATTGCATCAACTAGGCTATGAACAACAAGTTGATTTTTGTGGATGTGGTGTTGTATTGAGAATGCAGGGATGAGCTGAGCTAATAATCTCATACACCAGAAGCAGCAGTGTGTGAGAGGAACTGCTGCAGGCACCTGACCATAGCTTAGTGTCTGTGCACAAAGAGAAAGGATTACATCCACTGATTTTTCTACTTTGAAAAGGAGATTTTTCTCTACCTTGATCACCATTCTTGATCTCCCTCCTTTGTTACAGGTGACTGGTATGAACAACTTTATCCACTCACAGTTACGCTGAAGGACTGTATTGGAGAGGTGGTGACTAGGGCAAAGCAATCAATGTCTTTTGTTCTGCTTCAGGAGCTTGCATGTAGCTTGCCACAATGCTTAATACTGACCCTAAGAAGAGATATTGTCTTCAGTCAAGCAGTAGGTGCTTCTTCCATTTCATAAACTTAATTGTTTTGTTTTGTTGCAGAGCTGTCGACTTAAACCCTGCCAGGTTTAATTGAGGCAGGCTTTCATTTTATTTTTGAAAAACAACTTAGCCACCTCCTAGAGTATAAAGGCATGTGGCTATCCCAGTGAATGGTATTCTGCCCATAGCATACAGTGGAAAAGTAGATCAGTCCTTTTCTGTCTCTACAATAGTTGCCTTAGTGCTGCAGTACTCCACTGAGACACCAAAGAACAAGTCTCCATCTTACTGCTTGTGACTCAGTCACATTTGGAAGGTGTTTGGCAAACTGCTGCTCTCTGGACTTTTTACTGCGTGTTTTCAGATGCTCAAGGCCCATTCAGATATACCAGAAAATACACTATTAATCCATGGTGCAAGTACAGGAGATTGTCTTGGATGTTTCTGCCAGTGCTTCTGAAGCCACCTCTCAGATGTTTGGTGGTGCCTCCAACCATGTCCTGACAGTAGAACACAACTGGTTTTACACAAGATCTACCCAAGCAGTCTCCTGCTGCTGTTATCATTATTGTAGGCAATGCCTTAGCAAAGATGATGCCTCTATGCCACAGAAGCGGAAGCTTCCCACACTGTTGGAAAATGCATTTTAATTCAGAATACCCTTTCATGATGAACACATTTTCAGCTCCACAGGCCCTTCCTCAGGGAACAACAAAAATGTGCAAACTGTTTTGTCAATAATGCAAAATCCAATTACCCATTTTGGTCATTAATGTAAGATATTCCACATAATATGAAAATATGGAAGCATAATACTTCCACATTTTAAAAAGGAAACATGGTCTTCATCTGAACAGTCATGAAATGCCATGCACAATGGTGCAATGGTGTTCTGCCCATTCACAAGGGGGCTTTTTGGCTTCCCCTTCCAGCAACAGTTGGTGTTCCTTTGGAGCAGCATGTAATGAGACATTAGGAGCCTCCCATGACTGCACAGATGTGCTTTTCTGCTCATGCCCAGAGGACTTTGGATCCGGGACAACAGTAACACAAGGCAAAGATGTTTCCCTTTTTCACATCTAGACAAACGGTTTTGGTATTTTAAAATGAGATATTAAGTGCAGAACTTGTATGTTTCCATGTTTTTACAGTAATGTCATACCTGTTCTTTGTGAAATATACATATATAATGCCATAATCATTAATTAATAATGTGAAGATGTGCCTGGTGAATCTACAGACCCGATTCATTCATAAGATGGAGCATAGGAATGTGAGCAGATAAATAGATGTTTTACAAGCCAGGAGTGTAGTTTCAAGTTACACTATGCAGCAAATGCACAAATGTGATGCTTTTGGAAACAAAATCATGTCTTATGGGATATGGTTGCACTTATACACCTATTTAGAAAACATGGTTTC